>NC_084747.1:32373215-32615715 GCF_033978785.1 Entelurus aequoreus | reverse complement strand
TTGTGCTTGACTGTTATTGTAGTTAGTGTTCTTTCTCGTGGGATTCAAGATTGCCATATTAGCCGCCCAGTGTGTTCAAACCGAAATGACACTAAACTAGGAAGTGAAAGGCCTACTGAAACCCACTACTACCGACCACGCAGTCTGATAGTTTATATATCAATGATGAAATCTTAACATTGCAACACATGCCAATACGGCCGGGTTAGATTAGTAAAGTGCAATTTTAAATTTCCCGCGAAATATTCTGCTGAAAACATCTCGGTATGATGACGTTTGCGCGTGACGTCACGGATTGTAGCGGACATTTTGGGACACCACTGTGGCCAGCTATTAAGTCGTCTGTTTTCATCGCAAAATTCCACAGTATTCTGGACATCTGTGTTGGTGAATCTTTTGCAATTTGTTTAATGAACAATGAAGACAGCAAAGAAGAAAGCTGTAGGTGGGAAGCGATGTTTTAGCTGCCGGCTGCAGCAACACAACCAGGAGGACTTTGAGTTGGATAGCAGACGCGCTACCGTGAGTATGCAGCTTTGGCTTCCAAACATTTGATCGCTTGCCCGTACGTGCGTGCCGCTATGTGCATGTCACGTACGTAACTTTGGGGAAATATATGTGCTGTATGAACTTTACGGAGGTGAACGGTACTTTGGGTTGTGGGATTGAGTGTGTTGTGCGGGTGTTTGAGTTGTATTGGTGGGTTATATGGACGGGAGGGGGAGATGTTTGTTATGCGGGATTAATTTGTGGCATATTAAATATAAGCCTGGTTGTGTTGTGGCTAATAGAGTATATATATGTCTTGTGTTTATTTGCTGTTTTAGTCATTCCCAGCTGAATATCAGGTCCCACTCGCCCCTCACAGCATCTTCCCTATCTGAATCGCTTCCACTGCCCTCTAATCCTTCACTTTCACTTTCTCATCCACGAATCTTTCATCCTCGCTCAAATTACTGGGGTAATCGTCGCTTTCTCGGTCCGAATTGCTCTCGCTGCTGGTGGCCATGATTGTAAACAATGTGCAGATGTGAGGCGCTCCACAATCTGTGAAGTCAAGCTACTTCTGGTACAGGCAAGGCTTTTTTATCAGCGACCAAAAGTTGCGAACTTTATCGTCGATGTTCTCTACTAAATCCTTTCAGCAAAAATATGTCAATATCGCGAAATGATCAAGGATGACACATAGAATGGACCTGCTGTCCCCGTTTCAATAAGAACATTTCATTTCTGTAGGCCTTTAAGGGCCACAAGTTAGGGCCTGCGGACAGCAAAATTGCCTGTGGGCTTCAAGTTCATATAATGTATTTTTCACAGAATTTTTCCTGTCTTTTCAGGTAAACGATGATCTCCTGCTGCAAATAGGTTCTCGAAGGCAGAATGTGACAGAGATAAACATCTCAGACTGCAGAGGGGTCCACGACTACGGCGTCTCGGCTCTGGCCTCTCACTGCCCAGGCCTGCAAAAGTACACAGCATACAGGTGCAAGCAGCTGGGAGACTCTTCCCTTGCTGCCTTGGCTGCACACTGCCCTCAGCTGGTGAAGGTGCATGTGGGCAACCAGGACAAACTGACAGACAGGGCGCTAATAAAGGTATCCATCTGGTGCTATACGTACTCTTCTTTCCAACAAGACACTTACGCAATCCTTTTTACCCATCAGATAGGAGAGCGCTGCAGCGAGCTGAAGGACATTCACCTGGGCCAGTGTTACGGCGTCAGCGATGACGGCATGGTGGCTTTGGCCAATGGATGCCCCAAACTGCAGAAACTGTACTTGCAGGAGAACAAACTGGTGAGTACTTTTACTTTGTCGGTACACTCATAGCAGCTGCTGTTCCCTAAGTACTTGTGGAGAAGTGTGTTTGACTGTGTTTTTTAATGTTGTCATGGCTCCCTGTCCTTGTGGATGTCCTTAAAAACACCCTCACTTCTCCCAATGCTATTTAAAGTTGTTTCTGTTGGGCTTTGAGAGCGTCAACTCATTTATCTTCATCTGTGAGGCTACTAATTTTGTTTCGCTGTCACACAGATTTGATATTTTAATACTGCAGCTCACCGCAGTAATGTTTATATTCACACAAAATTAAATGGAAAACAACTTGAACATCTGTACGTTAAAATACTTTATGGTATATTCTGGATATAAAATAACATACAATTGGTGTTTAGTCAATGTAAACATTCAAATGTAAAGGGGACGGCGTGGTGCCGTTGGGAGAGTGGCCGTGCCAGCAACCTGAGGGTTCCTGGTTCGATCCCCAGCTTCTACCAACCTAGTCACGTCCGTTCTGTCCTTGAGTAAGACACTTCACCCTTGCTCCTGATGGGTCGTGGTTAGCGCCTTGCATGGCTCCCGCCATCAGTGTGTGAATGGGTGAATGTGGAAATAGTGTCAAAGCGCTTTAAGTGCCTTGAAGGTAGAAAAGCGCTGTACAAGTATAACCCATAACCCATAATTAGGTTGCCTATAAATACAAAACAAATCTAAATGTTTCACTAAAATAACTAAACTTTTACCAATATTAAAAAGAAAACATAATTTTAAGTAATAATATAATTATTAATAAATAATAATAATTAGAAATAGAAATTAATAATAAATTATAATAATAATAAAAACACTATTTAGTAGAATAAGGCTAGTATGAAGAAATTAAGCAATTCCAAAAAGGTGCCTGCAACAATAAAAGGGCACATCATAATAAAAATAATGATAGACATTTTTTTTCCAAATAGACACCTAGTTTGTGTAAAGTTTGTATATAAAAATAATTATAGCATGCAAATAATTGTTTGGCATAAAAAACTCAATAGTGTCACAAAACGAACAGATGTAATGTAGTGTTAGATATTCAGTATACCACTAGAGTGTGCTATTTCACCCTTATAGAAATGCCAGTCAGTTTCATTCACTGGAAGATTTTATTCAAATCAATGTGGAGTTTGCCAAATGGCTATCATGGGATCTCTACAACGGTCATCTGGCTTTGAGTTTGTATCTGCACTTTCTTATAGAAATAGAATATATCTGGTCATTTATTTTAATGTCGGCCTCTAATCCTTTTCATTTGTCTTTTTTCCCCCCTTTCTCTTCCGTCCCTTAATTCCAAAGTAAAACCATGAATATGTTGATGAATTAGCCCACTCACAGTTGTTAACAACAGCTCAGTTTGTTAAAAGCCCATTCATCAACTTAATTGTACACCATATTCGGCAGAACCTCTTGCTGAGAGATGAATATTGTTTCTATTAACATTTCAGCACAGCGGTTTGCATTGCAGACATTTTTTTTTCTTCAAATATGAGTCATTCCTTTGGAGTTTAGATAAGTCTCGGTAGGGGATTATTATGTCTAGGCTTGGGTTGTATTTTGGCAATTAAAACGACGCACAAGGAGCAAAGACGCTTTAATGAGGTCATCTTCTTCTGTACATGATCTGCTTTTAATACGGAGCCTTTGGAATACTCCTCTTCCGTCAAACTTGATTGAGCAAAACGCCACAGGATGTTTCACTGTGGTCTCTTCTTTTTTCTTTGCCATTCTTTTCTTACTTCTTGTCGTCGTTATAGATTTTGGTTCCGTTCTGGAGGGTCTTCTCTCTGTCTGGACTACCGAGTCCAACTCTGCTTTACTCATGTGTCCTTGAAGGAATGACTCAAACCACTAATAGCACTAGCTAATCAGTGGGCTTTTTTTTAAAAAGGGATGGGCATATCAGTCAATGATTAAGAAGTCTGCTCATTGTGTGGAATTGCTTATTATTGTGTTTTGTGCAGGCAGCAGAGGCACTGTTGATTCACTAGATTTTAATTTAAAGTAAAACAGCATGACATTATTGTTGGAAAGTTCATTTACATTAACACAATGCTATATTCTGGCATGAAAACAGGAGTTTAGAACAAGCACTCCTGCACTTAAAGATTGACTGTTGAACACTCTGAAAACATGAAGGGTTAATATTTTCATCTAAATCCACACAATGTATTTCCAGTTTGTTTTGGAACCTCTTAAGTGTATATATGATTTTTTTATTTTAATTTTTGTGCTTTGTTATTTCTAACGGTTTACTGCTCTAGCTTCCGTTTACACTACATGATGGTTAAAGGGGCCCTATGATGATTTTAATCTACATTTAAAACAATTCCTTCTGGTTTAAATCAGGGGTTATTAACCTTTTTGTTCTCAGGGTCCAACTTTTCTAGTACATAGGGAACTGGGAACCACTCAATTACACTGTATTAGTAATCCTACTCTTGATTTTATTTGTATTCAATAATCATATCAAACCTACTTACAGTTTAACAGGATAGACCTTCTCAAATGATATGAAACCATGTGTTAATCACCAAGATAATAATCAAGGTTTAGGTCAGGCGGATAAGAAAGTAAGTACTAATCAAATATGCTCTTAAGAAACTTCTCTATGACTTTCGCTCCAGACTTCTTCTGTTTGTTTGATATTGTCATTACTGCCACAAGTGGTGGAAAGGTATAGTACAGGGGTCGGCAACCTTTACCGCTCAAAGAGCCATTTTGACCCGTTTCACAAATTCAAGAAAACAATGGGAGCCACAAAAGTCTTTTGAAATTTAAAAAGAAATAACACTGCATACAAAGCTTTTTTTTTTGCTTTGCGCTATGTATAAACCAGACACACGGCCCACAAGACGTTATTTTGCGGCCCGCACCTTAATATAAAAATGTTATGTTAGCGCGGCCCGCAAGTTTTATATGAATGGAGCTTGACAACGTCATACTTGCCGACCCTCCCAATTTTTCCAGGAGACTCCCGAAAGTCAGGGCAACTATTCTATCGGATGTCTACCGATTTTCACCCAAACAACAATAATAAGGGCGTGCCGTGATGGCTCTGCCTTTAGCACCCTCTACAGCAGACCTGGGCATTCTGCGGCCCTCGGGCCGCATCCGGCCCTTTGTACGTCCCTGTCCGGCCCGTGTGAGGCCAATCATAAATTACAAAATAAATTTTAAAAAGTATCTATTTCGAGTGTGCAATACAACGGTGCTGCTTTTGTTTTGAAAAGTGTTATTTGTATTACCTCTGTATGGACGTATGCTCGTGCGCGCAGCGGCAATCACAAATTACATAATAAATTTAAAAAAACATCCATGTCGTGCGTGCAATACAACTGTGCTGCTTTTATTCTGAAAAGTGTTATTTGTGGGCGTCCATTGAGTGAAGGCACATAGCGACAAGTGATGCCTGGTTATCCCCGAGACGCTAAAAAAAGAAAAGTTGATGACGAATGGCGTGTTTTCAACAAGACATGGACTGCCAAGTATAAAGGTAAAGCCGTGTGCTTAATTTGTGGTACACAGGTTGCTGTGTTTAAAGAATATAGTGTAACGACCTGCTGAAGTTGTTGTCTTCTTGAGTTGCGTAAATGAGGAGCGAGGATAGACGTGCGTGTGGAAGGAACGAGATAAGTTGAGCTGTGTTAGTATAGCTTGCTCAATAAAAGTTTAAAAAGAGCGTCAGACTTGGTGTGCACTTCTTTTGGACGCTACAATTGGTGGCAGAAGTAAAACTTTGCGCATACTGCGCTGTTTGTGTGCTCAGCCGGCTACGTCATCGGGAGGTACGTACCACGTGAGGAGCTCGCCGCAAAGAGAGAGAGAGAGAGAGAAAGAGAGAGAGAGAGAGAGAGAGAGGCAGTGTCTACAGGTGCAGCGCACGTTGCTTGCCATGGGGAATTCCGCCCTCAATGAAGACTCTCAGGTTTGATAGCAAGGCGAACTGGGAGGCATTTCATCCCACTTCTGACATCAATTGTAGCGTCCAGAAGAAGTGCACACCAAGTCTGATGCTCTTTTTAAACTTTTATTGAGCAACCTATACTTACACAGCTCAACTTATCTCGTTCTTTCCACACGCACGTCTATCCTCACTCCTCATTTCCGCAACAGCAACGCTTCCTCCTTCGCCAATCACCTTACAGGCGTGCTACGTTCACAACAAAGAGGATGCAGGATAAAGTGACAGAAATTGAAATTTTTGTATTGTAATATACATCAGGAAGTGTTGTGTAAGAAAGTGTTAAAAATAAAACCATCAAAAGCCATGTGCTTTTGTATAAAGATAAGTTAGGTTAAATGAAAATATTATTATTATTATTATCTATCTTACGGTATATCAAAAATAATTTAAGCAAAATTGAATTGAAATATTGTCGGTGTGGCCCTCCAGCAGTGCTCGGAGTGCTCATGCGCCCCCCGGTAAAAATTAATTGCCCACCCCTGCTCTACAGCCTGTACTAACAGCGTGCCAGCCCGGTTACATGTTGTATGAGGCTTCTGCAGACACACATGAGTGACTGCAAGGCATACTTAGTCAACAATCATACAGGTTACACCAGACCTGGGCATTCTGCGGCCCGCGGGCCGCATCCGGCCCTTTGTATGTCCCTGTCCGGCCCGCGTGAGGCCAATTATAAATTACAAAATAAATTTTAAAAAGTATCTATTTCGAGTGTGCAATACAACAGTGCTGCTTTTGTTTTGAAAAGCGTTATTTGTATTACTTCCGTGTGGACGTATGCTCGTGCGCGCAGCGGCAATCACAAATACAAAATAAATTTAAAAAAACATCTTTGCGTGCGTGCAATACAACTGTGCTGCTTTTATTTTGAAAAGTGTTATATGTGCGTATGTCCTGTGAGGGAAGGCGCACAGCGACCAGTGATGCCCGGTTATCCCAGAGACGCTAAAAAGAGAAAAGTTGATGACGAATGGCGTGTTTTAAAAAAGACATGGACTGCCAAGTAAAGGTAAAGCCGTGTGCTTATTTGTGGTACACATGTTGCTGTGTTTAAAGAATATAGTGTAACGACCTTCTGAAGTAGATGTTGTCTTCTTGAGTTGTGTAAATGAGAAGTGAGGAGACGTGCGTGTGGAAGGAACGAGATATCTTGAGCTGTGTTAGTATAGCTTGCTCAATAAAAGTTTAAAAATTGCGTCAGACTTGCTGTGCACTTCTTCTGGACGCTACAATTGGTGTCAGAAGTAAAACTTTGCGCATACTGCGCTGCTTGTGTGCTACGTCATCGGGAGGTACGTGCCACGTGAGGAGCTCGCCGCAAAGAGAGAGAGAGAGAGACAGAGAGAGAGAGAGACAGCGTTTACAGGTGCAGCCACGCTGCTTGCCACGGGGGGAATTCCGCCCTCAATGAAGACTCCCAGGTTTGATGGCAAGGCGAACTGGGAGGCATTTCATCCCACTTGTGACATCAATTGTAGCGTCCAGAAGAAGTGCACACCAAGTCTGACGTTCTTTTTAAACTTTTATTGAGCATGCTATACTAACACAGCTCAACTTATCTCGTTCTTTCCAAAAGGAAAACCAATCCTCACTCCTCATTTCCGCAACAGCAACGCTTCTTCCTTCTTCGCCAATCACCTTACAGACGTGCTACGTTCACAACAAAGAGGATGCAGGATGAAGTGACAGAAATTGAAATTTTTGTATTGTAATACACATCAGGAAGTGTTGTGTAAGAAAGTGTTAAAAATAAAACCATCAAAAGCCATCTGCTTTTGTATAAAGATAAGTTAGGTTAAATGAAAATATTATTATTATTATTATTATCTATCTTACAGTATATCAAAAATAATTTGTGCAAAACTTAATTGAAATATTGTCGGTGTCAGTGCTCGGGTTGCTCATGCGGCCCTCGGTAAAAATTAATTGCCCACCCCTGGGTTACACTAAAGGTGGCCGTATAAAACAACTTTAACACTCTCACTAATATGCGCCACACTGTGAACCCACACCAAAAAAGAATGACAAACACATTTCTGGAGAACATCCGCACCGTGAGACAACATAAACACAACAGAACAAATACCCAGAATCCCATGCATCCCTTACTCTTCCTGGCTACATTATACCCACCCCCTCCGTGCGCCGGTTGAGGTGGGCGGGGTTGAGGGTGTTAGCGGGGGTGTATAATGTAGCCCGGAAGAGTTAGGGATGCATGGGATTCTGGGTATTTGTTCTGTTGTGTTTATGTTGTCTCACGGTGCGGATGTTCTCCAGAAATGTGTTTGTCATTCTTTTTTGGTGTGGGTTCACAGTGTGGCGCATATTAGTGAGAGTGTTAAAGTTGTTTTATATGGCCACCGTCAGTGTGAACTGTATGGCTGTTGAGTAAGTATGCATTGCCTTCACGTACGCGTGTGGGGCAGAGCCCGCTTACAACATGTGATTGAACCGGCACGCTGATAGTGTAAAATCTAACGCTAAAGGCACTGCCATTACGGCACGCCCTCAATATTATTGCCCCGGGAGATTTTCGGGAGAGGCACTGAAATTAGGAAGTCTCCCGGAAAAATCGGGAGGGTCAGCAAGTATGCAGCTGAGCCGCATCAGAGTGATCAAAGAGCCGCATGCGGCTCCGGAGCCGCGGGTTGCCGACCCCTGGTATAGTACAACTGAGTACCACTGAATATGTATTGGATATGCATTTGTGTAAATTTTACATCAGTTTTGCTCCAGGCACTTTTATAACACGTTTTTTGAGTCTGTCTGCAAGAGGTTGGCTTCCGGACACGTTTCTAGATTGCAAATGAAACCACCCCCTACCTTCTTAAAAAGTATCATCATTTTATATTTTGAAAATGTTCCCTTTTTTAAAACCAATCTTTCTAAAAGTTTAACCCACATGTACTTGTGAGTCCCCTAGAGGTGTGTACCAAATCTCGCTATGATTCAGCGAAACAGCCTGAAGTTACAGTGGTTGTTTTGTTCAAGGTGTGTGTGTGAGAAAATTCAAGTCAATCTGACGTATTAGAATCAAATTTCTACATACGTTTTGTCATAGAGACAAGTAAGTAACATTCAGGATGTGTCCTGGTTTGACAAAGTGACACTCTGAGATGATCCAAGGCTAGGAGTGTGTTTTGGGGAAGCAGGTGGCAGTAAAGCGACCCAGCATTCCTTAGTGTTGCTCATCCACTATTTATGTCACACTTGGTTTATGGCACCAGTAGTTGCCTTTCAAAGATTGGTTTCATCCTCTGAAGTGTGTTTGCTTTCCTCGTGCCCATTCTTATTCTGTTGTCTCCCATCACCGGGAAGGGCAAAGGCTCTGTGAATAACAAATACCTCACTTTTCTTTCTCAGTGGAAGAGAGACAACTGTGGAAGTTTTGAAAAAATGCACAAATTACCCTTCTTTGCTGTACTGTTCTTTCCTTTCAATTAAACGCACACTGCAAACGGTGAGCATTTTTTGCCCAGGAAGCAATTTTTTTTCATACTCTCCTGTGCTTTATCTGCCCACCTGTCTTGTTAAAATCACAGGGCGTGCGCTTCAATTTGCTGCAATACGATTGAAAGATTTACACATACACACACGCACACACACCCATACACACATATACACACACACATATATATATATATATATATACACACACTGATTATTTGCAATTTTAATCAGTCCAGAATGTGGAAATGTGAGTGGAATTGCAGATGCCCTAACATAGATTAGCATGTGCCCTCAATTAAGGGCTAATTACTACTCTGCATTTTCAATCAGAGCCTGGGCTGAGTTTTTTGCCATGTTTTTCTCGTCATTCTCCAACACTTCTCAAGAGGGAATTTATTTCTTTTAGCACCGACATGAAAAAGCGGTCCGTAGGAGTGAACCGTGTTTCTCTGTTCTGATGGGCTGCCATTGCTGGGCTGTCTGCAAGCATAGGAATGACTGTGAACCCCCCCAGTTGCCCGACAGGCCAATCAAGCAGATTAAATTGTATATTGACATTTTCAGATTTAATTAGCCAGATTATAGGGCCGGTAGAGACAAAGGAAGTGCTAATGACAGCTGTCACTTATTATGGGATCGCCCTTTTGACATATATCAACACACACAGCGCCCTTGTTGAAAAAAATGAAGAAAAAAGCCAAGGGCACACACACACACACGAACTGATGAACTGAACAGCTGCCAGCTGCACTGGAATGTCCTGTGGAAACTTTATTTACATATTTGACTTCAATTGCACACACAAATTGAGCTCCCTCACACACAGTTAGGCTCTACTCACAAATAGTGCATTGTGTCGCAGGGTGCATAGAGTCTTCAAAGGAGTTGGACATCTTGGGACAGTCACATGTCAGTTTTAACACCGCAAGGGTTCGGTCTAAAAGCATCCACAGATAGCTATCTAGACAGAAGCTTGTGTGTTTGTGTATTCATCATTTTTATTTACTTACTTGGTCAAGCTGCCACTTTGTCCAAAAATGCTGCCTTAATTTGGTGGTTATACACCCTTCAGAGGACCCACTCTATGTAGTCTACAGTTGTTTTAACGGGGTGGCCTAACCTTTTGGGAACAGTCCGAGATTACATCACATGATCCCACCTTTCCCATTATGTAACGATGCTAAGTGGCTACATGTCAGCGTCACTAATGTCACATATTTTTGCAAAAATGTTGCAAAGTCCCGTGAAATTCAACACAATCTGTTGTGTTTATTTGATTTGTGCAAATTGTCCAAATTTGGAATCACATTCCTGTCAATGGGAGAGTGCGCAAAGAAAAGAAAAAGGCCCTGCTTTTGCTACCGTTTAAAAAAAAATAAAATTGTAAACTTTTGACCACTGATTTGTGATCACAGCCACAGGAGAGTTACCTGGCATCTTCGAACTGATTTTGGTCTGGTGAAGGGCATTGATTAGCTGAAATAAGGCAACTTAGAAGAGCAGTTGGCCTCAAGCCAACGGCAATTCAAAGCTGTTGCCTAGAAACCCGGAGCCACAGCGATAGTTTGAAGCTGTGCTTCCGATGACAAATAAGTTGACAGGCTGACACCTGAAGTTGATATCTGAACGGCGCAAGGTACGAAATTGTTGAAATAAACAAGTTAAAAGTGCCGTGAGTCGCTAAAGAAGCAACTGCCGTTAGCGAGCGGATACGAAAGGCACCGGTCAGTGAGCTGCTGCGATGTCAAAATCTAAAAGAAAAACTCAAATCCTTAAACCTTCAGTGTCATCTGAATCAAGTGATTCTGTGGACACAAGGGGAAGCAAGATTTGATGTTGGACACCGGACATAATGGTAAGCAAGACTTGATGCTTAAAAAAAAAAAGTCGATGACATAGAAATAGTAAGAATAGAACAGAAAGCAGACCTGGAAAGAGTAAAAAGAGAACTTAAAGAAGATCTGAGAAAAGCAACAACCGAATACAAAGAAGATCTCAGAAGTCTGCAGGAAAATATAGAAAATCTGCAGTCAGAATAACAACATAAGAAAGGACTTTCAGGAAATGCGTCAAGAAATTAAGATTCTTCAAGAAGAAGTTATTGCAGTGAAACGAGACAACAACAACATGCTGAGGAATATCATAGATGAAATGGATCAGGATAAACAAATGATTGATATCATTGTGACAGGGCACCGAATTAAACAAAGATCTTACGCAAAAGCTGTGGATAATGGAGGAGAATCAGATGACCTGGATGTGGCCTCAGCAGAACAGCAAGTGTTCAACTTTCTGCAATCAAAGGAAATTGAAATCAACATCAATACCATCGAAACATGCATCCCACTGAATGGAAGAATCAACAACACCACTCCAGTCATCCTTGTAAAATTTGTTAACAGAAAATCTATAATGGCACTGCTGAAACAGGGAAAGAAGCTGAAGGACAAATGTGTACATGAATGAGCATCTCACAAATTGTAATGCTGAAATCGCCAAAAAAGCATACGACTTGAGAAACCAGGAATAATTTTAGGGAATTTGGAGCGGCAACTGTAAAATCTGCATCAAGCTGAATGAAGGTCCAGAATCAAGAGTCGATGTTGTCCATGACATCAAGGACCTGGACAAACATTAAACTTGACACTGCTTCGGCAACGACGATGATAATGGAGTCTGTCAGAAAACAAACACCTAAATTCAACACCAACACGACTATGTTCCAAAGGACCACTAAACAAGAAGACCTAGATTCAGGAGTGCAACAACCTACACTTATAGAATTTATAGAAACAACATCAACGATTGTTGAACAAGAACATATGGAACTGAAAAACTTCTGCAACAAACACCATAAAAAACAGGATTTGGACAATGATATAGATCCAGATACAAATGTTTTCTCCCACATGATTAGTAATTGTTTTTATTATACAGATTAACAATATAACCGCAACATTAAATGTGATAACAAATTGTCAATTATTCATTTAAATAGCAGAAGCTTGTATGCAAATTATAACAACATGAAGCACAGTGATGTTTCATGTTGTATGCATGCATGTTCGAAATAAGCTCAAACTCATTTTCTCAAAGGAAATAATTGAATGAATCCGTTTCAAACTGTCACCATCATAAAACCTTTGGTAAATTTACAGGCAATGTTTTATGTCACATTTCCTGCCATGCAAAGGACAAAAGAAACAAAACTAAATTCAATTTACGAGCTCAATTCAAGACATGACCGAGTACGTATCTCAAAATACTTGTATCTCAAATCAGCCCCGCCCATTGAAATTATTTGAAATTAATTTGATACCTGCTTTGCTCTCCTAAAACACCACGGCCTGGTTTCCCGTTAAGGGTATAAATAAAATAAGGATTTAACTAATCTGGTTTAAAAATCCACACTAATCCAGTTGCTTTTTGAGTTGTCACTGCACTTCAGATTAAGTAGTTCCAGATTACAGAGTCTCATATTAAAATCTTGTTTTGGAAGACGAATTAGATTAATGATGTTCATATAGTGTAAATGTTAGAGTGCGCTGAAAACTGGGAGAAAGTTTTTCAATACACATTTTAAAAGTGTGTATGTGTGTAGAACTGGGGTTTGACTCCTAATCTAGAATGGAGAGAAACATATTTTAAAAACTTCCTTGTAAACAAGAAGAAACTTTTAAATCAAATGATTTAAAGTATCTCATAATTGAGTATGAACATGATTCAATTACACAAACCAAAATAGGACATGCATGGACGGAAATCTTGAATCAGTACAACTCAAATGGCCGAGTGGTTAACATGTTGGTTGCACAATCAGGAAATTGAGGGTTTGAAACTCCACTTCCATCAACCCAGCCAATTACTCCAAGAAGTTCTTATATTCATATTCTGATTAACAGCATCGCTAGGGAACATGCAATCCTTTCTCAGTTAGGTTGGCAGACTTTGTGTATTATTTTACGGACTATTGATTCACTCACACCTCATAAATGTATTGTTTCACCATGAAAAGTTCCACTTGCCAAAAAGCTCAAGGTGATCATACTTTTGAGGAAAGAGGTATAGGGGTTCCCCTCATAGAGTTACATGAAAGATTTGTCTGCAGCAAATACATAATTTTAGATGCATTGTCTTTGGACAAAAACGGTCACAAAAATCTGTATCCTTGCATAACAATTTCTGGTCTTGGTGGTCTTTAAGCATAATTGAGGTAGTCATAGTAATCCATCTTTAAGGAAAATATATGGAGCACAAGGCAATTCAAAGTACTTTACAGATGCATTAAATCTAAATCTATAAAATCATAAATAAAAATAAAATCATCACTAATTCACCAAATTAATTACAAATGTTGCAGAAACTGGACCCACAATTTTAACATGTAACATGTCTTTTTAAAAGAAAAAACTAACTTTTTGATAAGAAATATTGTTTGAAAAACATTACGATAGCATGTACTGCAAACAAATACGATAATACAATTAATATTGTTCAGCATTCACTTTGAGGTGCAAACTTTTGTAGGTGTCTTCTACGGGCTGCTTCCCTGTCGTGTAACAATAGGAACTAGAAAATCGTTGTTTATGTTGCAAACACTCTTTTAGTGACGGATCTGAGATGTCAGAGTTGACAGCAAGTTGTGTTTGTGTACCAAAGGTAATGCTCAACTGTCCAGTTTGTTGATTCAGGAGACAGAACGAACCAAACACGTCAAACACAGGGTCGGCAGCTTCTCCATATTTTCATGGATAAATGTCTGCGTTTGGACGTTTGTGGCTTGACATGATGCGGACCGACTGTGCTGCCCTCTAGGTGGACATGTTGTTAATTGTTTGTTTTTCTTATTCGGTAGTCTACTTCTCCTCTTTTGCAACTAATTTTCTGAGTTTCAGTGGATGGAGGACATGATTGTGTCGATCTCTGGCTGTGGGTTAAGGACAAATACTACTTCAACCGGCAGCGGGGAGCCTCGTAACTAAAATCATGCTCGCAACTTAAAGCATAATTGAAACCCAAGAGACCGCTCGTTAGTCAAAAAACTCATAAGTTAAGGTACTTACCCTTATACTGTTGGTTGGTTGGGGGTTAGTATCAGTTTATTTCGAACATGCATACAATTACAATGTAATACATAATATATTTCCAGTTGTTTTTTACTACAGCATGTCCGAAAAGGAGTAGAAAGAAGCAGAGCTGTGAAACTAAAATAAAGTAAAATGACTCACACTTGGAGTGAGAAAACTACTTGGTAATATTAGTTAGTGAGTGTCACTGAGAATTTAATATTAATGATGTTGCTGATATTGATGCTTACTTATGTCTTATAACGGCCCCATTCTAGTTTGATTGTCATCATACCACCTTTTCTGGTACACAATTTTGAACTGAGTTGTCGTCTCATGAAATTTGTTGACATCTTTCATGACATAAAAATTTCCCAAACTCCACATTTTGTGTAACCTTTCTGGCATTTTTGGCCCAGAAAACATCTTTTGAAATGCAAGTTTACTTAGACTTTGCGGCGTTTGACCGATGTACGATTTTATTTTCACCTGTGGATTGAGCTAATTACACATCTATATTACATTTCTATATTTAGCATGTTTATGGACTAAAGTTGTTGGAATTTGTATTTTATTTTGCTTCTTTTTAATATATTTATATTAATCAAATTATGTGTGTTTATGAACCAAATAAATATTTAAAATGTATTTTTAAATGTAATTGATCCATATTCACTCACTGAAATTCATATATTTTATGTGACTTATTGTGGTTTTTTTTTTTACCTTTTTTAAATAGTTAGTTTTTTATATACATTTTAACTAACATTTTGCCTGTTTATGGACCATTTTTCTAAAATTTTTTTTTTATAATGTCAAATATACAGTATTTTTAAACATATTTATTTTGTGAAATTCTGCATGTTATTGGACCATTTGCTAATAGTAGCAAGTTGTTTGTTCTCATATGGAAAAGTTACATCTACTTAAATTCTGGGTGTGCGTTGGAAGGTAACAGCACTTTCCTTTCTTCAGTATCCTCCTTCAAGTGCTTCTCCATCGATCTGCTTCCCCCAAAACGCCAGTCTGTACGTGTGTAGTGTGTGTAGGGTGTGTGTGTGTGTGTGTGTGTGTGTGTGTGTTTGTGTGATTGTGGCTGCTCGGCCGTCTTTGCCTAAAGAGTAATAAGATGCATTAATGAGCTCTGACTTAAACTTGGACAGGCGGCTGCACTCAGACACCGTCGATAAGTTCCCTCCGCCGGTCTGCCCACACAACAAAACGGAGAAAAACAAAGAGGAGAATTGGAAAACCTTTTTTTATTTATTTATTTTGAATTACATCTGTGAAGCATTTCTTCTGAAGTGATATTTCACCTCAGTGGTTGTGCTAGGACATCCATTATTCAGGGGGAAGATGCATAGACAGCATGTCCTTAAAAACTCTAGTGGGATGATTCATTGTTAGTGCAACAAACAAAAGGTCAACATTATCCATATTTGCATGTTGAAGCGAGATCATTTGATGAGTCCAAGTCTTGATTTGCTGACTTTGCGTTTTACAGCTATACTTCTATTATTTTAGAGTCTCTATTAGCTAATCCCAATAAAGTTCACTGTGCCCCTCTCTAGGCTCATTCATACATTGCTAAATGTAGTTGTAGTATGTTCCTACAGAGGGTGTAGTAGGACAGGCTATAAGCATAACGTGTGTGTGTGTGTGTGTGTGTGTGTGTGTGTGTGTGTGTGTGTGTGTGTGTGTGTGTGTGTGTGTGTGTGTGTGTGCAGAAGAACTTGACTGTTTTTGTGAAATAGTATTTAAGGATGTCCTGTTAGATTCACCTTTTGTACAGGAAATATTTTTTTTATTTTTATTGCAAGGAAAAGTAATAATTTGCATGTCAGTACACTCCACCAGACATAACATTAGGTACAATGCAAATGTAAAAGTTAATTCAATGACGATGTTTTTTAAATTTTTTTTAAAGATAGTAGTGCTTATTTGAGTTGACACTATCAACGTTTTGGGTACCTCAGTTCTATGACAGTTACAAAACATTAGAAACCCAGAGTAAATTAGTTGTTAATTACAATGTCTACATAATAACATATTGGATAACTGATACCTTCTGAGCATTGTTACTCTTTTGAAGGCATCATTTTGGATACACCTGTTGTATTGGAAGCCATTAGATTATGCAGATGTATTAAGATAAGTGTGTCATGGTTAGGCTTTGGGATCAGCATATGACAAAAATGGTAACGTATTATATATTATATATATATTCTCAAATATGGATTGATTTGGAACTGGAATAAATACAAACAGCAATTTAGATGGGAATCGATTTTTTTGAGCACCCTTACTACTTATGTGTGTATGTACAGTATAGTAATCAGATTTAAAAAAAAATCCTTAAAAAAAAAAATTGTTTAGGCTGTCACTTCTACTACTGAACCAGTGCACATAAAATGCGATTAATAAATACCCCTCTGAGGACAGAGGGGTAAATATTAGGGTACCCTTGGGGTCATAAAAGTCTAAAATTGTATAATTTGAATTTAAGTCTTTAAAATACCTTATAATATATCAGTATCTTCTAACATTTCTTTAATATATGACAATGAAAGGTTTTTAATAATGTATTTATTTATTTTTATTTTTAACCTCGCTTTAAAATGTTCAAAATTTTAAGGGTGTGATTAATGATTACAAAACAAAACTAAAGTACCCGTGCAGCCCTGTCAAAAAGCAATTTGTGTAAGATGGTTATGTGCAAGTTCAACGATATGTGGCTCCAAAACAATTAGGCATAATTGAATCTGGTGGATGGAAACGTTTTCCCCGACGTCCCAACTCGGCTCAGGACCCGTCGTGGAGGGCAGCATTTGTAAACATTGAAACATTAAAAAAATCCTGGATTAAAGCATGTCAAATGATGCTAAAATCCCCAAACATCTGCACAATTGAACATAGATTGACTTAAGAAAAATGGCTGTTTGCCTATATTTAGTTCAGAGTTTCAAACTAATATTAGTTTACATTAGAGAGGCTTCATGCCAATGTTTAGTTCAGAGTTTCAAACTAATATTAGTTTACATTAGAGAGGCTTCTGGTGTTTTCCAATGTGAAAGAGCAGTGAATGAATTCATATACAGTAGTTACAATTCATTCTGGGCCTATGATTTACTTTCAGGTTTTGTACTTTTTTGTTAGTATGAATGTAAAATGAGTTCAAATTGTATTAATTATGGTCTTAACAAAGTATTTATTAACAATTCTTAAGTTGGACTTGTTGAAACCTGTCCTTATGTGGACTGTGTACAACAGAAAAGTAAGCCACGAGACGTCACATATACAATTTGCCTTTATCATTAAGATACAATCTACGTAAAACCTTTACAAATAAAACAGAAAAAGGTCAAACATATTTAAACACTCTGATAATAATATGGCTCTTAAAATGCCAGAACAATATGTATGTTTCTTCTTCCAAGGAAAGTATGGTTTGTTTTTTAGTAAAAAAAAAAACACTTCATGAAATATTTCAGTATGTGTATAAGTACGTTTTGAGCACATGCAACAATACTGCGATAATAATAATCGTGACAATTTTGGTCACAATAATCGCAATGTAACATTTTCAAATAGTTACTTTCCGAGATCTCTTATTACATTGTGTGGGTTTACCTAATGTTCCTGTTGAATACTATGTAATGTCAGAATGAGAAGTAAACGTATGGAGCCTATTTGTATGTGTTATTCATTACCAAAGTGAACACTGACAAAATGTTCTTTAGTGTATTTACAACACACATACAACTCTTGAGTGTTTACCCGCCTGATTTGCTATCTCTTTAAAAGCACTCACATATTTTTTTTCCCTCGAACGCAACCTCTATGACCTTGCGTCCGCGCTTTGCTCCGGCGTGTGTTTAAAGAGCATGGCGTCGTGTTTATCTGGCTCCAGATGGCGAACGCTCCTCCTGACACTCAGCCAAGGGTTGTCACCGTGATTCATGGCCCTTTGTGACACCTTGCTGTGGGACGCCTTTTTACTCCTCTTAATCCCTCTCCCGCTTTCTTCCAATCGCTATCCCACGCTCATTCTGTGCGATGAGCCTGTCTTTTGTTGGACAAGGGCCGCACTGATGTCATGCATGGTTGTGGAGTGGACTAGCATGCATGCGCTGATGAATAGTAGTCCTTCAGGATGCGGTTTTGTCATGTGCACACAAAACAGGACAGGAGAGCGGGGGTAAATGACGATATTCTTTATTTTAACTAAAAGTAATAAGGTTATCCCCATATGTCAGGTACTTTGTAAGTAGGATTCTCTCTAAAAACTTTTTGGTGCAAATCAAGATGAAAGTGCACCCAGAAAGGTTGATGCTGAGTTTAATTCGACTACCGTATTTTTCGGAGTATAAGTCGCTCCGGAGTATAAATCGCACCGGCCGAAAATGCATAATAAAGAAGGAAAAAAACATATATAAGTCGCACTGGAGTATAAGTCGCATTTTTTGGGGAAATTTATTTGATAAAACCCAACACCAAGAATAGACATTTGAAAGGCATTTTAAAATAAATAAAGAATAGTGAACAACAGGCTGAATAAGTGTACGTTTTATGACGCATAAATAACCAACTGAGAACGTGCCTGGTATGTTAACGTAACATATTATGGTAAGAGCCATTCAAATAACTATAACATATAGAACATGCTATACGTACAACCCATTTATCATTATTATTTATACGTTTACCAAACAATCTGTCACTCCTAATCGCTAAATCCGATGAAATCTTATACGTCTAGTCTCTTACGTGAATGAGCTAAATAATATTATTTGATATTTTACGGTAATGTGTTAATAATTTCACACATAAGTCGCTCCTGATTATAAGTCGCACCCCCGGCCAAACTATGAAAAAAACTGCGACTTATAGTCCGAAAAATACAGTAATCGTAACGTCGTTCTCCAGGAACCTGAAAATAGTCACATCGATGGGAATTACGTTCCGATGCTGCCGGAATAGTCCACTTTTTAAAATGTTGATTCCTATTTACGATGCTCAGTCTGCTGACCGGAGGAGTTAGCTGCCACAGAGGTGGCTAAGGCTCTTTCTACACTAAGCCTGAGGTTATCCAGGGTAAATCCCACCTAACCTTATCCTTGTCCACACACACACACACACACACACACACACACACACACACACACACACACACACACACACACACACACACACACACACACACACACACACACACACACACACACACACACACACACACACACACACACACACACAATGGTCGTTTAAGACCCCCTCCCCCTCACCCCCTCTGTCCGCTGGCACAAGGCGACCTAGTACGCATGCGCGGAAAATGCGCACGTCATAGTCACCTCCAGTGTTGCTTTGTGTGCAAGTTCTTGAAGTAAATTGAACTTATCTGAACAATATCCAGTGTTGTGGTATTCATACTTGCCAACCTTGAGACCTCCGAATTCGGGAGATTGGGGGTGGGGGGGATTTGGTAGTAGCGGGGGATGTATATTGTAGCATCCCGGAAGAGTTAGTGCTGCAAGGGGTTCTGGGTATTTTTTCTGTTGTGTTACGGTGCGGATGTTCTCCCGAAATGTGTTTGTCATTCTTGTTTGGTGTGGGTTCACAGTGTGGCGCATATTTGTAACAGTGTTAAAGTTGTTTATACGGACACTCTCGGTGTGACCTGTATGGCTGTTGATCAAGTATGCCTTGCATTCACTTGTGTGTGTGAAAAACCGTAGATATTATGTGACCGAGCCGGCACGCTGTTTGTATGGAAGAAAAGCGGACGCTAAAGACAGTGCCTTTAAGGCACGCCCCCAATATATGGAAATCGGGAGAAATTCGGGAGAATGCTTTCCCCGGGAGATTTTCGGGAGGGGCACTGAAATTCGGGAGTCTCCCGGGAAAATCGGGAGGGTTGGCAAGTATGGTGGTATTTCAATTAACTGAAATCCAGTGTGCTGTGGGGCCCTATTGTAGTGAATCACACTTGAGCCATCATAAATTAATCATATCTTTATTGGACACGTGAAAGTACACAATTTGATAAAGAACATTTTACATCAGTCAATCTAGGTATCTAGATACCTGGTCAGGACACTCCTCACTCTTTTGCCTTCACCTTCATTGTCCATTCCTTTTTGGTGACTTTATATACTCTGGACCTAGTCGTTGAGTCCGCGACATACATGGCGGACAATAACTGATACAGTCTGCTTTGCCAGTCCAAATGCATTCGATGTTTTCTGTAGTCTTCCCTCATCGGCCAGGTAATACAAAGCACACGCTACCTTTTTTTTATCACATCCACGGGGGCCCGCGTTCTCGTTGTCTCTCCTTTCAACAAATGGACAAAGTTTTTCGCTAAGTAGAATCACAGCTGACCTGGACATTCGAAAGTTCTCTTGCCGTCTGAGAAGTGTTGTATCCCAAATAGCTGCAATCGCTTTCTCTTAAAGTATTCATGTGTGATTTCCACAAGTGTCTGTACATGTAGAGGAAGGAGAAACATGGGCATGTCTGGATGACTCGCCTCCATATTTCTAGTGTTTACCTCCAAGCGGAAACAGGTTGTTATGAAGCTGGCTTTGGAGCGTTCTTTCTGACGTCACTTCCTGTGTGGGGCGCTGCCTTTCTGGCGTCACTTTGTGAGATTCAAGAAACACACGACGCACTTACCCGTGTAAAAAATTATCCAAGGAGGGCACCCTTAAATGATGGTTTAGTGTGGCTGAAACGGGGCCTAGGCTAAATAATTATTCGTTTAAGGGGTTATCTGGCTTAGTGTAGACATAGCCTAAGCAGCTAACTGTCTACCTCCATACGCTGTGTGAAGCCGCTCCTAAGTCAATTTCGGTAAATTCCGTTTTCTAAGTTGTACTATCACTGAAGCTAAACATGTTACATACAGATAAATTGCGAGCAGGAGCAGGCAAGCTCATAGCTAAACACAGGAATGTGACATTTCTGCAAAAACGCAGATATCCGTGTTTTTAAACATGAATTTTCGCCTCAAAATTTCACTTCCCCCTTTTTTTTAAATGAAATTGTAATACAAATATGATGCAAAGAAATGTTGGTATTTAGTTATTGTCCGAATTTGAACAATCCCCGGAAGTGTTAAGATACAAGTAAGCTAGAAGCAAGCAAGGTTGCGAGCTAAAAGTAATGGACGAACACGGTGAATATAATATGTTCCATACAGTTTTTAACCTTTTACCTCAGGAAGTCGATCCGTCTGTGAAATTTGCTTCACTGTCACTTCCGTAATGTCCTTCCGTCCTGTCTTGCAGTTTTATATTATTTTTTAAAAATGTTTAAAATTTTAAGCGTGTAATTAAGGACTACAAAGCGGGACTTGAGTACTTGTGCAGCCCTGTCAGAATTTATCGAGCTTGTGTGTGTAGCGTGGTGCAGAGGTAGAGCGCCCGCTCCAGCAACTTGAGGGTTCCAAGTTCGATTCCAGCTTCTGCCATTCAAGTCACAGCCATTGTGTCCTTGGGTAAGACACTTCACTTTGCTTCTGATAGGTCGTGCATGGCAGCTTCCGCCATCAGTGTGTGAATGGGTGAATGTGATGTATTATGTAAAGCGCTTTGGGTATCATTCCAGGTTTAGTAAAGCGCTGCATAAATAAAGACCATTTACCATTACCATTACCATTATCATTGTGTTGTGGCATTTGTATTTGTTGTGACTTTTGCAATCGTGCTGTAGCTGAAAGTTGCTGTGTTATGACTTTATGATATTGTCTTGTGGTGTTGGCATTTGCTGTGACCATTCTCGGCCACTGTAGGTATTAGGGGTGTCAAATAGAAAATATTTTTGAATGAATCGCAATTGTTATTTGTAATGATTCTTAATTGATGTAATATATATATATATATACATATATATATATATATATTATTTTTTTTATAACATTTTTTTTTTTTTTTTAAATCTTTTCTTTCCAGCCACAATCATATGGTTGATGTAGATGCCCATATCTGCTGTACAGATTTATTTTTTTTTAGAAAAGAGAAGTATGCGATATTTCTCTTCTTGCCTTATTTGTATTTGACTACACGTTTCCAGTGAGGGTTGGACTCTGCCAAGGCTGCCCTTTGTCACCGATTCTGTTCATAACTTTTATGGACAGAATTTCTAGGCGCAGTCAAGGTGTTGAGTGGATCCGGTTTGGTGGCTGCAGGATTAGGTCTCTGCTTTTTGCAGATGATGTGGTCCTGATGGCTTCATCTGGCCAGGATCTTCAGCTCTCACTGGATCGGTTCGCAGCTGAGTGTGAAGCGACTGGGTTGAGAATCAGCACCTCCAAATCTGAGTCCATGGTTCTCGCCCGGAAAAGGGTGGAGTGCCATCTCCGGGTTGGGGAGGAGATCTTGCCCCAAGTGGAGGAGTTGAAGTACCTCAGAGTCTTGATCACGAGTGAGGGAAGAGTGGATCGTGAGATCGACAGGCGGATCGGTGCGGCTTCTTCAGTAATGCGGACGCTGTATCGATCCGTTGTGGTGAAGAAGGAGCTGAGCCATAAGGCAAAGCTCTCAATTTACCGGTCGATCTACGTTCCCATCCTCACCTATGGTCATGAGCTTTGGGTTATGACCGAAAGTACAAGCGGCCGTAATGAGTTTCCTCCGCCGGGTGGCGGGGCTCTCCCTTAGAGATAGGGTGAGAAGCTCTGCCATCCGGGGGGAGCTCAAAGTAAAGCCGCTGCTCCTCCACATCGAGAGGAGCCAGATGAGGTGGTTCGGGCATCTGGTCAGGATGCCACCCGAACGCCTCCCTAGGGAGGTGTTTAGGGCACGTCCGACCGGTAGGAGGCCACGGGGAAGACCCAGGACACGTTGGGAAGACTATTTCTCCCTGTTGGCCTGGGAACGCCTCGGGATCCCCCGGGAAGAGCTGGACGAAGTGGCTGGAGAGAGGGAAGTCTGGGCTTCCCTGCTTAGGCTGCTGCCCCCGCGACCCGACCTCGGATAAGCGGAAGAAGATGGATGGATGGATGGATGGATGGAAGTGTTTGGGTAGAATTTTATTAAACAAAACAAGTTTTCTTTATGTAGTAATATACATATTATTTTATATATACTATTATTATTGGGGACGGCGTGGCGCTGTTGGGAGAGTGGCCGTGCCAGCAACCTGAGGGTTCCTGGTTCGATCCCCATCTTCTACCAACCTCGTCACGTCCGTTGTGTCCTTGAGCAAGGCACTTCACCCTTGCTCCTGATGGGTCGTGGTTAGCGCCTTGCATGGCAGCTCTGCTATCAGTGTGTGAATGTGTGTGTGAATGGGTGAATGTGGAAATACTGTCAAAGCACTTTGAGTACCTTGAAGGTAGAAAAGCGCTATACAAGTAAAAGTATGATAGAAATGTATCACAGCTGTTATCTATTTTATGGAGGAATGTAGTTAATCATAGAACTGGCATGTTATTAAATAGTATGGATTTTGATTTGAGAATCGATTCTGAATCGAATCGTTAGACTAATGGGGATCCTTAATAAACTAAACTAAACTAAATCCCCAAGAATCGAATCAAATTAAATCGTGTGGTGCCCAAAGATTCACGGCCTTTTTAGGTACCTGCCATTCTTGTTTTCATGACTGATTGCGATGACGCCACAGAACCAGGTAGACAGACTTGAGTAACGTTTAACATCTTTATCATTAAAAGTGCCAAGGTTGCAAGGTCATTGTAAACAAAGGACAAACATAGCAACAGTTAACTGGAAGTCTGATTTTACAAAAATTAATGTGGGAGTTAAAAATCCCTGGCAATGGTCATGGCTGGAAAAACCTTAGCTGATTCTGTAATCTCCCTATATGTTGACATATTCATTGATTAATAATCATACATTTTATATAGCTATATTGGTGATGTTAATTTAGTGTAAATTTGTTGATGGTGGTGGATTTGTCATCATTTTGTTTTTACCTACTAAAAAAACAAAAAATAAATTCTGTGATACATTACATGGGACATGTATGTGTCAAAAAGACAGGCAAAGGAAGTTGGTAGATAAGAATACATCTAAGGGTAAAATATGATGTAGAAATGCACCCAATTCCAAGGAATGTCTTCTTGATTTTCTAAATGTTCTTTCAGGGTTTGCGGGGTAGCACTTTGTGCTGATAGAAATGTTCCTCTTTTTTTCTAAAAGGGTGCTCACATTCCTGTAAGCTAGCCGCTAAACTACCTTTAAACAACACAATAAAGATGTGCTTAATAAAGTTTAAGAAGTGTAGATGGAACCACATTACAGAAGAAAGCAAGCAGTTATTTACAGGAAATCAACAGATACATTACTAAGAGTTAGAACGAGAGTGTGGGCTGCTATGTTACTGTCAGGGATGGTGGTATTAACGCCACGTTTTTCAGTAATGAAGAGTAATAATGCGTTACTAGACGAAAATAAATACAGCCATTATTTTGAGTTCTCGTCAGCTAATGACATGCAACATTAAGGTTCGTTGTACACCCTGTGCTGGCGACATCCTTACATCAGCCTCACGTCCCACCCGTCTCGACACTGTGACCACACCCCTGAGCACAGCCACGCACTTTGGGCCCGATTTACTAAGATCGAAATACCACGCGCCAAACAGAGTGTCCAAAAAATAAAATAGCGTGTAACATGTGTGGCTGTGTTGCTAGCCCTGCATTTGCAATGGAAAAGTGGTGCAGCTCATCTTATTTAAATGAGGATTTTGCATGGATACAGGGCTTTTACCACAGAGACACTTGATCATTTTTCGGCACATTCATGTTATCATGCTCCTACCTGTATACGATGTGTTGAACCAGCAGCACACATCTATAATCTGTAACACCTTTTCTGAAATGCAATCCAGACAACAGAAACATAAGCACACTGATGCCTAATTTTGTGCGCGAGCCTGTGGATCGCATTACCAGCGCTTTCGTGCGTCTGATGCAAAAAAATGCACAATGAAAGATGTATTCTCATGTAGGAGATATAACAGTAACATTTCCGAAATGACAAAAATTAACATCATATAAAAAAAGCCAGCAAACACCAAAACGCATTAATTGAATTAATTTTTATACGCCCCTACAAGTCATCCATCAGCTATACGATTATAAAAGGAAATTGCTGAATAGACGATACATTTAATCATGTTTATTTCTGATCGTCCAAATATGTTGACACACACAAGTATGACAGAGAATTCTCTGTCCATCGTCTTTGCAGCGCGTGCAACGGTTCTTTCTCACTGCCGAGTGTGTAACTGTGTTTGCGCGTCCTATTTAAACATGCCAATTCAAACCCTAAGTAGAGCTCCCAAAACGGCGAGGAGTGTTGTTGAATCACATTTTCTCCTCCAAGTATTGTGGCCGTTTTGATGATCAGCATATATTCTGCATATCAATGAAGACAGAGACACAAAATGGATTGCACGCCTTATTCTGCACACTTACAGTAAGGGACGCAATCCACTTTGCACAAGTTTAGTAGATCAGCTGTGCGTGTGCGATCAAATTTGCATGTGTTTTAGTACTTGCAAACATTTACTAAAACAGGACCTTTGTCTCGCAAACGTGCGTTGCATGGTGTGCATACCAAAAAAAACAACTGAAAAACATCACGCTGCGGCAATGTCTAAAGGCTGACTGTTGCAACGCATAGAACGTTTTCCAGCATCCAACGTACAACAACTCTCCTCTCAACCACGACCACGATCGCTTGCCTGCGACAAGCCAAATAGAGGTAGTGAACACCGCTTCAAAGTAGTGATTTTGTGTGGATTTATTGTGGGTACATAAAAAAAGCGATTACATTTAAAACGGCAGTAATCTATGGCAATACAAGGCGGTCAGTTAAGGACTTCCCCGTTCAACACCTTTCAATCAAACTAAAAACCCGCCAAAATTTAACTTAAAAAAAAAATCCTACAGAGATTGAAAAAAAACAACCAGCATGTGTATAACAGCAATATATTTTAACAGCAAGTGTTAAGAAATACAATTGCACTTCCAATAAAGTCACTTTTTGTGTTGAGGCGGTGGGGAGTGTTGTCGGCAGCTGCTGAAAGTAACTAATAAAAGTAACCTGTAATCTAACTTAGTTACTGTCAGGTTCAAACACTGATGACATCTATTAAACAAGACAAGAAGCAAGGAATTAAACAGAGACAGAATTCAATTTGGCTCAATGAGGAGAAACGCGTACACCTGTACCCTTTACAGTGTTCCACGCTCTGACGAAAGATTGTACGCCTCCTCTTTTATTTTGACTTTCCCTGATTACTTTGCAACAGCTGTTTCTAAGGGACGGGGGTCGTAAACATCCATCACCTTTGATTACAAACAGTTCAAAGAAAAGGTCGTAAAACAGTTCAAAGAAAAGGTCGCCTGGAGGGGAGTCTGGTCCTGCTTCCTTTCCGCTTTGTAGTTCTCGGGTCAAGACAAAATTTTTCTGTGGATTACAATACATGAAAGAAACAGAACACCTTCATGTTGCTACCCATCCTACACAGTGGAGTTTTACAAGCCTTCTTCTTGGTAGGATCAAAGACAGCTTTTGTCTTCTCGCCGGGAACTCATGGCAACACAAAGTTTTGTGATAACTTAGATATAATTATTCTGACAGTTATTTATTAAAACAAGTAATCAGTCAAGCACTAAGTTACTTTTTGAAGGGGCATTCAGTAATCGGATGACTTTTTCAAAGTAACTGTGGCAAGAATGGTTACTGTTTAGCGATCGTTCTCAGGCACATGCGAAAGGGGAAAATGGATCTATCATAAATAGACACTGTTGACACCAAAGGTAGTGTCATTTTATTATGATTGATACTTTAATGATTAGATTGTTATTTTTATTTTCCCCTTTTTTTCTTCTTCTTGTTTTTGGTAATGTTTACAAACTCCGGGAAAAATTCCCTGTACACAGGAAGACTGAGTAAAATAAGTAATAGTAGGTCCTACTTTTATTTAGTTATTGTTTACTATGGAGTTTGTTTTGATAAATATAAGAGAGTAAAATAAGGGACTATTTTAGATTTTGTGTTGATATCGTTACACTGTCAATAGCACTCACCATATATACATTGAACAATTTACAGTTATTACATGTTATTTGTATCGGCCGATCTCACTCATGGATGATCGGTATTGGAATCAGCAACATAAAACCCTGATCGGAACATCTCTTTCTCTAACACATAAACAACAGCATTAGTGTAAATATTTTGATGAAGTTTTTGAAAATAAAGTAAAACTTTTGTGAAAGTGTACACCTGTGTAAAGAAACTTCACAACCTTTATACTCAAGTTCAAAGGTTTGACATTTCTATAGTGCTTGAAAATAGCTCTGAGAGAATAGTACATTTATGACCATGCCTCTCAAAAGAATTGGAATTGAGAATCGTTGGGTGCCGGAATTGAAACGAGGAACCGAAACCGGATTCGGGACCGGAATTATACAAATTTAAACGACACCCAACTCGAGTCATGATACATACAGAAAAACAAACATTTGAAGCTTCACCAATGTATTTTCTTCTTCCCTGTTTGAATTAAAGTTAAACTGTCCCCACCACTATCCCAGTATTTCAAATGGTAGAGTGTGTCCAATCTCAACGTTTTAGGGCCTTTTCTGTGAATTTCAAGCGAGCCTACAAAAAAGAAAGCAGAAGAAAAACTAATGTTTGATAATCCAACACCTTTCCAGCTCTAGAATTAATAATGGTACAATCCCATCATTTTACATTACTCTTCATCAACCACAATGCAGTTGATTTATGAAAAAATAAAAATTAACTAGTCAATTTGAGTCAGATTGGAAGCGTTCCCTCACTTCACCATCTTGTTTCATGTACTATACATAATGATTTAAGCTACAGTAATAACTTAAAGTCTTGCTCTATTCTGATTTGTGTTGCTGATTCCTCACAATTTTTTAAAACTATTGTTAGAGGAGTTTGGTTAAATATTTTTTTAATTTTCGTGAATTTTTCCATCATCCTTTTATACATTTTCATAATAGTTTATATTGTATATATTTATATTTATAATAGTTTTTTGTCCTTTGAATTATGATGGAATCAATCAACCCGTTCTAGAATGAAAAATATTACAATCCTAACTAGACATGTCCGATAATGGCTTTTTTGCTGATTTCCGATATTGTCCAACTCTTAATTACCGATTCCGATATCAACCGATACATACAGTCGTGGAATTAAAACATTATGCCTAATTTTGTTGTGATGCCCCGCTGGATGCATTAAACAATGTAACAAGGTTTTCCAAAATAAATCAACTCAAGTTATGGAAAAAAATGCCAACATATTTATTATTGAAGTCAAAAAGTGCATTATTTTTTTTTAACATGCCTCAAAACAGCAGCTTGGAATTTGGGACATGCTCTCCCTGAGAAAGCATGAGGAGGTTGAGGTGGGCGGGGTATATAGGGGGCAGCGGGGGGTGTATATTGTAGCGTCCCGGAAGAGTTAGTGCTGCAAGGGGTTCTGGGTTTTTGTTCTGTTGTGTTTATGTTGTGTTACGATAAGGATGTTCTCCCGAAATGTGTTTGTCATTCTTGTTTGGTGTGGGTTCACAGTGTGGCGCATATTTGTAACCGTGTTATAGTTGTTTATACGGTCACCCTCAGTGTGACCTGTATGGCTGTTGACCAAGTATGCATGCATTCACTTGTGTGTGTGAAAAGCCGTAGATATTATGTGACTGGGCCGGCACGCAAAGGCAGTGCCTTTAAGGTTTATTGGCGCTCTGTACTTCTCCCTACGTCCGTGTACACAGCAGCGTTTTAAAAAGTCATAAATTTTACTTTTTGAAACAGATACTTACCGATAATTACCGATATTACATTTTAAAGCATTTATCGGCCGATAATATCGACAGTCCGATATTATCAGACATCCCTAATCCTAACGTTTTGCATTATGCTCAATGAACCACAAAACTTATTTTTCCTCTTTTTGGTGTTTGGGTCACATTTTGTGTACTTTTTTTGTTATTCCGTTAGTGTTGTTGTTTATGTTGTGTTGCACCAGTAGTTAACTGCCTGTGACAGCTTCACAGTAATGGTCAGTCATTGTCATGTACTGCCTCCCCCTTGTCAGAGCGCATGCTGCTGATTGCAGAAAGTGATGCTTTAACACACAAACAAGCGCTCTACACTTTTCAATTTTGTTGTAGGTTCGCGCTCCACTTTTCTCGTTTATTTTCCTCTTCGTTCAAACCTTCCTCCACCTTCTATGACTGCCTTTTCCCTGTCTGTGTGATTGAGAGGCTAAACCGGCTCTAATCACTGACTTCATTAGCGATGATTAATACGAGGCAGCAAGGCGTGTGTCCGCATTCATTTATTTACATGTGCGTAGCGGGTTTTTCTTCGTTTTGGTGCTTCAACGTTTTCCTTTAACCCTACTCCACTTTGAGGCATTTAGGGTCCAGCCATAGCAGCAGCAGCGGTTCAATACTCGGGGTAATGAATGTGTTTAATAAGCGCAGTGGGTCGATGGGTTTAATGAAGATGTGACATAAGATCGGGTCCGCAGAAAGCTGCTGTAACGAGACTTTAACGAGCGGCCGGGGTTAATGAGGTCAGAAACTGTATTGGTGAGGGGATCCCAGTTATGGTCTGTATGTCTCGGTTTTTTTCATCCCACCCCCAGATCTCATGGCTGACCAGGTAATTGTTTGCGTTTTTGTGCATCGCTCATATGATGCCATTTTGTTTGAATTGTCTAGATGAAAGAGTATTTTTGGGTTTGTTGTGTTCGAAATAAATTAGGAATATAAATTGAAGTGCCTACTTGCCTCTTTTCTGCTATCCTTCAAGAAGGTGCCTGTCACAAAGCAGTGAGAGCTTTTTGTTGAGAATTTATTTGGACTTGATACAAGACATTTGCTGTAATTAGTAAAACATTTTGTAGGGGTATTTTGAAAATATTGTTCAATCAAAGAATCAATCAAATATTATTTAAATATCATTTTTTATGCACAAACAAGTTGCAACTAGGCATGTCCGATAATATCGGACTGCCGATATTATCGGCCGATAAATGCTTTAAAATGTAAAATCGGAAAATATCGGTATCGGTTTCAAAATGATCGGTATCGGTTTCAAAAAGTAAAAATCATGACTTTTTAAAACGCCGCTGTGTACACGGACGTAGGAAGAAGTACAGAGCTCCAATAAACCTTAAAGACACTGCCTTTGCGTGCCGGCCCAGTCACATAATATCTACTGCTCTTCACACACACAAGTGAATGCAAGGCATACTTGGTCAACAGCCATACAGGTCACATTGAGGGTGGTCGTATAAACAACTTCAACACTGTTACAAATATGCGCCACACTGTGAACCCACACCAAACAAGAATGACAAACACATTTCGGGAGAACATCCGTACCGTAACACAACATAAACACAACAGAAAAAATACCCAGAACCCCTTGCAGCACTAACTCTTCCGGGACGCTACAATATACACCCACCCCCCCCTCAACCTCGCCCCCCCCAATCCCGCCCATCTCAACCTCCTCATGCTCTCAGAGAGAGAATGTCTCAAATTCCAAGCTGCTGTTTTGAGGCATGTTAAAAAAAACAATGCACTTTGTGACTTCAATAATAAATATGGCAGTGCCATGTGGGCATTTTTTTCCATAAATTGAGTTGATTTATTTTGGAAAACCATTGTTTAATGCATCCAGCGGGGCATCACAACAAAATTAGGCATAATAATGTGTTAATTCCACGACTGTATATATCGGTATCGATTGATATCGGACTCGGTAATTAAGAGTTGGACAATATCGGAATATCGGATATCGGCAAAAAAGCCATTATCGGACCTCTCTAGTTGCAACACAAAGTGATTCACACCAGTAAAAAAAAGAAGCCCTTTAATGAGTAAAAACGATGGCCTACTCGATTACATTTTTATTTTCTTTGAGTTATTTTAAATAAAAAAAGTATGTTGCCTAAACCTCTACCACAAATTAATTATTTTGCAATGTGTTTTAAATATTTTACGCATAACAAATATATCATAGAAGTAACCTGCTTGGTTAAACTGTTATTTGTCATCGTAAAACTTTTGTTATTCATCAGGACTTTTTAAGTGTAAAAAGAAGTAAATCCTGATGTTAATTTTGACTGGTATTGTTTTCTAATGATGTTATAATGTATGATGTACGCAAACATGATTTCTATGAAGTAAATCCTGTCTATTGCATCAGCTTAACATGAAACAATAATTTTAAAATTTTAAATTAAAAAGAATAGACAAATAATAAATTAATTTAAAATACAAATAAACACAGTATATTACAATGGAATTAATTAATCATTACTGAATACCTGTTAAAATATTGATTTAGTAAATAAATAAATATATAAATTGCCGGTAATCAAATACAAATGTATTCATTAAAATAATAATATATTAGAATAGTAACAACAATAAGACATTTGCGTGTTTTTTTCCTCTGCTGTAACTATGTAGTATCAACTTATTCCATCACAATGCTGGACTTTTCTCCGCTGACCTCAATTTGTGCTGTTGTTTTACAGTTGTCTTATTTGCTAAAAAGTTTTGCCTGAACAGAAGAAAAAGCAACATTTCTTTCAGGAACTTGGAGACCCCTGAGTTGTTTACCACATGTTTTACTGGCTTTGTAGGTGGGCTCTGCTGAATAGTCCATAATTCATATGCAGGATTCAAGTAGGCAGAGAGGAAAAAAACTTTTTAAAGTTTAAAATGTTTAATGCTTTACAATGTCCTCATTGTATTTGGCCTTTTCAGTCTTAACATAGTTGGTGTGTCGTTTCTGGAGAGTATATTTTGCTTAGCAATTGTTCATGTGATTAATTAGTAACTTGACTCTTCTAGTTTGTTCTTACAGGAGGTTTTGGAAAACAGGATCTGAAACCCGCAGGCCTTTTTTAAATTTGAAACGTAACTCCTGTGGTCTTTGGTTGGAATTTAGTGATAAAGAAGTAAAAACATTGTACATTGTGTTGTTGCATTGAAATATAGTACTTCTAAACAGAGCTGAAATGTATTTTTTATATTCACTGTTCTTTATTAAGCGTATCCACAAGCATTTCTTTGCAGCCAAAAAATAATAAATAAATATGTGGTATCTGTCAGAATAATCACACGGGTAAAAAAATATTTTTGTGACCATCCTGAAAGATTAAAGATACCACATGTTTAAATGCTTTACTGGTTTTGTTTTGCATGTCTTGTGGTTCTAGTGAGTACATTTTCTGGTGTAGTGGACAGCCTGGTTAAAATTTGAATAAAATAGACTTTTAGCTTACATCTTTGTGATGCCTGATGTGGTCACAGACATATGTTTATAATATTATTGTTTCACATTAAGTCAGAAATAAAACATTTGAAAGTGAAAATGACCCGGCTAGGTTTCTCACATAACTCACAGGAGTGTTGGATTTATTGGTATTTTTTTTTTGCAATTGCAGCCTACTCGCGTACATCAATGCGAAGAAAATCGCTAGTGGGAGTGGATTGGGTTTGCTCTGGGGGAGGATTTTTTAATGTTTGTTATTAAAAATATAACTTTATTGAGGCCAATTGTTAGGTTGTGTTAAGGAACTGGCTTTCTCGCTTGATCAGTTGATGGACTTTGTTGTCGAGTTGGACTTCTTTGAATTCTTTCCCATTGAATCCACACCTCTTGATCCCAAAGCCAATACATATAAGTGGTATTTTGTTGCCTCTTGTTTTGAGATGTAGTCCAGAAACACTTTATTAGCCGCAGAGACACTTCAGAATCCAAATAATTCATCATGATGAGCAGCTAAATATACTTCTATAGTCATATGCTTTACTAGACGGGTTCTTAACTTTTTTGACCTAGGGGCCCAACTTTTCCACTACAGAGGGAGCTGGGGACCACTCAAATTATAACACTGAATTAGTGATCATAATCTTGATTTAAATCATTTTCAATAATAAAATTTTATTTACTTAGTTTCCAACATTGTCAAATGATAAGATCACAAAGATTATGATTTAGTTAATCCATAAACTTTAGGCTAAGGTCCGGCTGATTAGAAAAATAAGTACTAACCAAATATACTGTATAAGAAGGGACACATAAATAATCTGACACATTTTTTTACATACAATTATGTTATGCTCAAATGAATAAACTAAATTATTAATGAATAGGTTTCTTAACTGTCAATGGGTGAGGGCCGACATCCGGGCAACTGAGCTACATACGGGTTCTTCGAGCCATAGCAACCAGACTGGCGTTGAAAACAAACCGTTGCCATTACTCTTTAACCTGTCGACCTACGCTGGTTAAACCCGTCATTCTGCCTCCAAAATGCCGAAAAACTGTGTTGTTTTTGGTTGTGCTAACCACAACTGGAAACAGGGAAAACAAAGGTTGTATTTTGTTCTGCCAAAGCGTGATAAAAGCCTACAGAGACGAGACAAATGGCTCGCAGCTTTACACTGGGAAAACGAGGACGGTTCTCACTGGAGTCCCCCAAAGTCCCGGGTCGTGCGTTCGGATCACTTCGTTTCTGGTAAATATAAGGAACAAAAATCCACCTTCTTAACCACAACTTGGCTATACGTCCGTGCTAATGTTGTACTTGTTGAATTTGTACCTTATAACGTTCGACAGCTGAAGTTGTTGTTGTACAAAAATAACATGCTGTATATACTATACAGTCTATAGCCTAGCTAGCTATTTTCGAAAACCGGACAACGAGAGGATACCAAAGGCAGCGTTAAGATGGACACCACCGGGAAAACGTAAGCCAGGGCGGCCAAAGAACACCTGGCGAAGAACAGTTGAAGGGGAGCTGAAAGAGATGAAGCTTACATGGGGCGAGGCACAGAGACGAGCACAGCAGCGAGATGAATGGCGTCGAGTCGTCGAAGCCTTATTTCCCATCTGGGAAGAAGAGGATTAAGTTAAGTAAGTAATATACTATATAGTCTATAGCCTAGCTAGCTATTTTCGAAAACCGGTTTCGTTTAAATTTGCACTTAACAGTTGGGTTTTTAAAAAACAATAAACCCTATAATTTTCATGTTGCCATTCAATACATGTAGCCCTCAAATATCTCAATATTTTATACACTAACACTTGATCTTGTTGTTGATAACTTCCGCGTCTCTTTCTTAGTAGCGCGCAGGCTAAGCTAACTAGCAAGCTAAGCTAAGCCTGAGAAGCTTTAAAGTTCACTGAGACGAGTCTGACGCAAATAATACATTTTCGTTTTTTCACACGATATGCGAATAAGTAAAAATGCGTAAATTAAGGATTTAACGCCGACTTCCAAGCCACAACGCTCGTTAAATGCTTTTTCTGTCAATGCTGTGTTCGCTGTGAGCTGGCTTGTTTTCAACGAATTCCCGGTTGCTAGGGGATTGGTAGGCGGAAGTGACGTAGGTCCGCCCTCACCCATAGAACTAAAGTGCAAATGAAAATAAAGCTTCACCATTTAGTTTCAGACTTCTTCTGTTTGATATTGTCATTACTGCCACAAGTGGTAGAAAAGTATATTACAACTGAGTACCGCAGTTCAATACAGACCATAGCTGGAAACAGATATTTTTTGCCGGCCTTCTAGGGGAGCCCTATGGTTAAGAAACACTGCTTTACTAGTGGTTGAATTCAAAGTTGTTTTAATTTAAAAACAATTCCTATTGGAAATTATGTCATAATATAAATAATAAATTCCCTGTACCTATGGGACTTGGCACTTAAAGGGGAATTACACTTTTTTGGTTCACAATCATTAAGAAAGACATTACGACAGATGGATTTTTTTTCATGCATTCTAGATATTAAATAAATTCGATCAAAAGTCTGCTTAAAATGGAGCCTATGGGAGCTGTTCAAATCTGCCTGTAGAGCCCCTAAAAACATCCATACACCTTCATTAGGGTTTTATATACATGATGTAGGTATACAGGTAAAAGCCAGTAAATTAGAATATTTTGAAAAACTTGATTTATTTCAGTAATTGCATTCAAAAGGTGTAACTTGTACATTATATTTATTCATTGCACACAGACTGATGCATTCAAATGTTTATTTCATTTAATTTTGATGATTTGAAGTGGCAACAAATGAAAATCCAAAATTCCGTGTGTCACAAAATTAGAATATTACTTAAGGCTAATACAAAAAAGGGATTTTTAGAAATGTTGGCCAACTGAAAAGTATGAAAATGAAAAATATGAGCATGTACAATACTCAATACTTGTTTGGAGCTCCTTTTGCCTCAATTACTGCGTTAATGCGGCGTGGCATGGAGTCGATGAGTTTCTGGCACTGCTCAGGTGTTATGAGAGCCCAGGTTGCTCTGATAGTGGCCTTCAACTCTTCTGCGTTTTTGGATCTGGCATTCTGCATCTTCCTTTTCACAATACCCCACAGATTTTCTATGGGGCTAAGGTCAGGGGAGTTGGCGGGCCAATTTAGAACAGAAATACCATGGTCCGTAAACCAGGCACGGGTAGATTTTGCGCTGTGTGCAGGCGCCAAGTCCTGTTGGAACTTGAAATCTCCATCTCCATAGAGCAGGTCAGCAGCAGGAAGCATGAAGTGCTCTAAAACTTGCTGGTAGACGGCTGCGTTGACCCTGGATCTCAGGAAACAGAGTGGACCGACACCAGCAGATGACATGGCACCCCAAACCATCACTGATGGTGGAAACTTTACACTAGACTTGTCCCAGAGTCTGGAGGAAGACAGGAGAGGCACAGGATCCACGTTGCCTGAAGTCTAGTGTAAAGTTTCCACCATCAGTGATGGTTTGGGGTGCCATGTCATCTGCTGGTGTCGGTCCACTCTGTTTCCTGAGATCCAGGGTCAACGCAGCCGTCTACCAGCAAGTTTTAGAGCACTTCATGCTTCCTGCTGCTGACCTGCTCTATGGAGATGGAGATTTCAAGTTCCAACAGGACTTGGCGCCTGCACACAGCGCAAAATCTACCAGTGCCTGGTTTACGGACCATGGTATTTCTGTTCTATATTGGCCCGCCAACTCCCCTGACCTTAGCCCCATAGAAAATCTGTGGGGTATTGTGAAAAGGAAGATGCAGAATGCCAGACCCAAAAACGCAGAAGAGTTGAAGGCCACTATCAGAGCAACCTGGGCTCTCATAACACCTGAGCGGTGCCAGAAACTCATCGACTCCATGCCACGCCGCATTAACGCAGTAATTGAGGCAAAAGGAGCTCCAACCAAGTATTGAGTATTGTACATGCTCATATTTTTCATTTTCATACTTTTCAGTTGGCCAACATTTCTAAAAATCCCTTTTTTGTATTAGCCTTAAGTAATATTCTAATTTTGTGACACACGGAATTTTGGATTTTCATTTGTTGCCACTTCAAATAATCAAAATTAAATGAAATAAACATTTGAATGCATCAGTCTGTGTGCAATGAATAAATATAATGTACAAGTTACACCTTTTGAATGCAATTACTGAAATAAATCAAGTTTTTCAAAATATTCTAATTTACTGGCTTTTACCTGTATATGTAATGTAGTGACGGAAACACTTATAATAACATTTATTATTTATTTATTTTGATCATTTTAAGCATACGCGGCGGATTCATTTAAAAAGCGCATCATGACCACATTTTTGGTACTTTTGTCTATGTTCATGTGTTAATATATGTTAATTTGTTTAATAATATTTATAATATTGAATTTTATATTTAAAATTTTCTATATTTATATTTTTAATATATATTTTTTCATTTAGCAGTGAGCTGATAATGTTAGCTGTGCTGTCCATTTGTTATATCTTATTTGCTCACACTTCTGTGTCTCATTTGTAAGTATTATATGGTAGACTTTGCATGCAGTTGCAATTACAACACCTTAGATGGCCGTAGTAGGTAGGGCTGGGCAATATATCGAGTTTGTAAGATATACCGATATATTTTTTTTAACAAGACATGAATTAAGAAAATATCGTAATATTGATATAATTTATTTCATGTTAAAATGACCAAACAACGCTTATTTGTTGCGTTCCTTGATTCTCCCCCGCTCCCCACTCCCTCTCATGGGCTAGTAAACCCCTCCCCTTCCTCCTTCCAAGACGTGCTTGCACGTATAAGAACATCCATGATTGGTTGGTTGTTTACTATGATGAGTCACGATTGGTTGAGATTACGGCAAAACATTAGGGACAGGCCAATCAGAAGCAAGATAGGGCGGGTCATGGAATCAGGAAGGGAAATCACAACAGACATCCCAAGTGACGACAAGAGAGTCATAGAAGAGAAGAGGGAATATTCAAGCGGGCGATTTATATATTAAAAAAACTAGTGGAAGATTGCAGAGGGATTCTCTTTCTTAGATTGTTCTTTTAGCAATTTAGACGACTTCCAGGAAACCCACAATGCGTCTACTTGGTCACATTTTGGACAAATGTATGCGTCTGGATAAAACATTCATTAGAGTTGTTTACCATGTAAGCCCAAATCAAAACTGTTCTCGAGTTGCCAAGCCGGGCATATTTCGCACGAGAAATGTTGCCAAAAATTTATGCCGAAGTGAGGAAGATCATAGCCGCACAATTAAGTCAAGTCACTTACTTGGCGCTGACCAGAACCGTACATGTGTGACAGTGTATTTTTTTTAATCTGAGTTTGATAAATGTTTTTATTATTTGCACAGCCATGTTATTTATTTTACATAGAGATAATATTTTTCTATTTTATTTATGTTATGTCATTCTGTGCTACTTAAACAGTTTATTTTCTGTGCTGTTAACACCCATTGTGACTAACCGGGTTAATAAATGTGCCACTGACTGTTTACAGTAGGCAAGGCAAGGCAAGGCAACTTTATTTGTATAGCGCTTTTCATACACAAGGCAGACTCAAAGTGCTTCACAGACAACAAAGTGAAATGAAAGAAAATAAAAGCAAAATTAAAATGCAGACAATAAAAATAAAAACAGTGCAGACGTTAAAAGTTAAAAGATTAAAAGATTTAGCTGAAAGCTAAGGTGAACATAAAAGTCTTCAGTCTAGTTTTAAAAGTAGTGAGAGTTGGGGAGAGTCTGACATCTTCAGGAAGTTTATTCCAGCTATGTGTTGCATAGTGACTGAATGATGATCTCCCTTGATTTGAGTTTACTCTTGGAACCGCTAACAGATTGGTCTCAGAAGATCTTAGTGATCTAGAGGGCGTATATAGTGGGAGCATATCAGTGATATACTTGGGCCCTAGACCATGTAGTGATTTATATGTGAGCAGGAGGATTTTGAAATCTATTCTCTGATGTACAGGGAGCCAATGTAAGGATTTAAGAATTGGTGTAATGTGCTCACATTTTTTGGTCTTTGTTAGAACTCTAGCAGCAGCGTTCTGAACAAGCTGTAGCTGCCTGACAGTTTTTTTGGGAAGACCTGCAAGGAGACCATTACAATAGTCTAGCCTACTGGTAATAAAGGCATGTACAAGTTTTTCTAAGTCTTGAGCTGACATGAGCCCTCTAAGTCTTTTTACATTTTTGAGGTGATAGTAGGCCGATTTTGTTACTGATTTGATGTGACTGTCGAAATGTAAATCAGAATCTAAAATAACCCCAAGATTTCTGGCTTTATTTGAGGTTTTCAGGGACAGTGATTGAAGGTGTTGGATGACTTTAAACCTTTCTTTTTTAGCACCAAAAACAATTATCTCAGTTTTATCTTCATTTAGTTGTAGGAAATTTTGGCACATCCAGTGTTTGACTTGCTCAATGCACTGGCACAGAAGATCTATGGGGCGATAGTCATTTGGTGATAGCGCTACATAGATTTGGGTGTCATCGGCATAGCAATGATGGTCAATGTTATTATTTTGCATGATTTGTCCTAGTGGGAGCATATAGATGTTAAATAAAGTCGGCCCCAAGATTGAACCTTGGGGGACTCCACACGTTACGTTGGTTGGTTCTGATACAAAGTCACCAATGGAAACAAAATAGTTCCTATCTTGTAGATATGACTTGAACCAGCTTAAAACTGTGCCTGAGATCCCCACCCAGTTTTCCAACCTGTCCAAAAGTATTGAGTGGTCGACAGTGTCAAATGCAGCACTGAGGTCCAAAAGCATTAATACTGAAGTTTTGCCAGAGTCTGTGTTTAGACGGATGTCATTTATAACTTTAAGAAGGGCCGTCTCTGTGCTATGAAGAGGTCGAAATCCTGACTGGAAGTTGTTGTGGCAGCCAGTAGAAGCCAAGAAGTGATTTAGTTGTTGGAGGACAACTTTCTCAATTATTTTACTTATGAATGGTAGATTTGAAATTGGTCTGTAGTTGTTGATAACAGAGGCATCTAGGCTCTGCTTTTTTAGAAGAGGTTTTAGTACAAGCTTGCTCAAAAATGAATATCTTTATATGTATATTTTCACAGGAAAATATATCAAGCTATATATCGAATGTCGAGTTTAAGTAAAAATATATCGAGATATACTTTTTCGTCCATATCGCCCAGCCCTATTAGTGAGTAGTAGTAGTAGAGAAAGTATGGCCAACTTGATTTCAGAGTTGATCCTGAACATGGCGCCCCGTAGTCATTCGAGAGAGAGTTTGACCAATCCTAAATGATTGGTCAAAAGCCCCTCATGTGACTAAAGGGCGTCATGTTTGGGACCAACTCTGAGACCAAGTTGGCCATACTGTCTCCACACACTGCTCTGGGCTACTATGTGTTGCCTAGTCATGGGGTAGGTAGTCTTTGCCGATAAGCTGAAAGTCGAGTGTTGTGTTGGGCCCTAAAAGGTGTTTATACAGTCAGTATTGTACTTATTACACACCAGCCGTTTGATTGTAACGTGCATCTTAGTGTAGTTTTCATTACCAAATTTGAAGATGTTGAAATCGCCATGTAAAATCGCTAATGCTTATTATTTCCCCTGTTTATGGCAAACCCTATGTAAATGGACAGCCTTACTGTATTTTTTACCTCCTTTTTCTTGCTTTGGTGGTATGGAAAATTGTAACGTTACTCCGAGGCAGTCCACTCCAAGTGCTGCTTGAGTGCTTGTTTCCCCACCAAGTGTCCCCGCCAGTCTGCAACCGTCACGCACAACAAAGTTATTGAAATATGTAGGGATGTCCCGATCCAGGTTTTTGCACTTCCGATCCGATACCGATGTTATTTTGCACTTCCGATCCGATACCGGCCGATACTGGCCTTATCCGAGCATGTATTAAAGTTTAAAGTTATTTAGCCTACTTAGTTGTCAGATTCGTGTTGAAAAGGGTTTTAGTACTCTTGATAACAACTAGCCAGCTGAATTAGGTGAGTTTGAATAATACACAATGGAGATGTTGACGTGCGGAGTTTCAAACACTCTTCATTTTCTAACAGGGGACTTTTCAAATGATGCTACATATTAGCAGTAATACTACTTTTTATAATAACGCTTTTGCCCCACACTTGACAAATTACGGTTGTCTGTTCGACATATTCCCACTTGAAGCCAAACCACCGCCAGACGATGGACCCCCTGCTGTTTTTCTTGGGAATTAATTAATTCTTCCTTCATTATTACCGCTCACACGGCTACGCTAGCATCACAGCTAACGTTAGCCATGCTGCTACCTCTCCGCTGGGAGAGTGCGTATACGTATGCGACATATAACGTGACAGTATGTGACGTGTGTAAGAAGGTGCGCTTGCTGTCTGTGAGAAGCAGACACAAGAAGGAGTGGAAAGAGCCTGTCGTGTAATGCCAGCAGCTAAAAGCAACTGCGTGAGGACGTATACTCGACTGTGTTGAAGGTGCGTTGGAAAACACGGGCCGGAATTTTTTAAAAAACTGGATCTGGATCGGCATTTTCCCATGCCTTGCCGATACGCATTTTTTGGCAAATATCGGCGGACGATCCGATCCAAATATCGGATCGGGACATCCCTAGAAATATGGCACTGTTTGATTTAACATGACTCGACACCCATTAGTACAGACGGAATTCAGTTGTTGCCTATAAAAGTACCGAATACGGTACCCATCCTTAGGCATGATGCCACCAATAACTCAGATCCCACCAAAAACAACAACAAAATAGTTTAAACTCAAAAGTCGATCCACTTTGTAGGTACCACTGTAATCATAACATGTTTTCACATGATGGAAGCTATTTTTCTTTTTAATAAAACAAGTATTTTTTTTCATAATTGATTGTTTTACTTTTTCCTTGTTTCTTTGACAGTTCTAACAAGTAATTCCACTGCATGATGAATTAATTGCGAGCGTTTTGAATATTTAAGGGTGAGTGTAATTAAGTGCTAATTCCAACAAGTTTATTTACTTGTACAGTATTTCTTGCCTTCACTGTTTCACTCCCTTCTTTGCTGGTGTTTTGTGAGTTCATATGAGTTTATTTGTTCATTTACATTTCACTGTTGTAAGAATAGCGTGTGGTTCCACCTCGTTGCACATTGACTGGGCACAACTGCTGTATATTCATGTGAAAGGTCTAGACATCAAATTGCGTTTTCTTTTCTCACACATGTTTCCTCCCCCTTTAGCATTACTTTTTCAGGGTCGGGGTTGGGAGAAAGTGTGACTTCCTGAAGCCTGTTTCTTTGCTTGCTGTAGCTGGAGTGCAGCACCGTTATGAGATGTTTCATCCAGACAGCCAATCGATTAATGGCGCACTTAGCCATGCTAATTAGCACAATATGTACAAGTGCAGAAAGCGTCAGGTGACCCCAGGCAACCCCTGGTGCATATCTCACATCTCCAGCGACAAGGCTCAGCCGTCCACACCGAGCACAGGAACGTAGAAGTAAGACTCGCATGAAAACAGATTTTGACAATTCAATTCAGACTTAGGAGTTGGGACTTACGCCTGGAATAGACTCTTGCATAGGGATGGACAATTTAATTTGAATCACGATTTTGGCTTCTCACGTTCATAAAAAAAAATTATAATCGAAAAAAAGATTAATGGGCCGCACAACGTGCATGCAGGCTCCTGAGCTTGTAACAGTGAAACGGATGAGGAGCGAATGAGTTGGGGGGAAAAAAGACCACGTCTACTTGACATTTGGGATTTGCCCATGTTTGCTCATTTTTATTTGACACAGTACTAGTATGCCTGATCAATAATCACTAAACTCAACAAAAAATAAGGCATATGATTTCCGTGTTCAGATATCGCGGACGAAATGGCCAATAGAACAGCTGTTAAACCCAGAATTTCAGGGAAATTACCATAAATGTGAATAAAATGCTGCCACTTTAAGAAGAAGGAGCATTAGTTTGGAAAGGTGATGTGTACGATACCGCTCATTCATCCACGAAACACTCTCCTGAACTAAACAATGTGGAGACGGCCACTAGAAACAGCGACGAAACTCCAGACTAAAGCTAGCAAGAACAAGCCATACACCCACAACAGATCTTATCTGCGTGGCGAAGTTGGTAGAGTGGCCGTGTCAGCAATCGGAGGGTTGCTGGTTACTGGGGTTCAATCCCCACCTTCTACCATCCTAGTTACATCCGTTGTGTCCTTGGGCAAGACACTTCACCCTTGCTCCTGATGGCTGCTGGTTAGCGCCTTGCATGGCAGCTCCCGCCATCAGTGTGGAATGTGTGTGTGAATGGATGAATGTGGAAATACTGTCAAAGCGCTTTGAGTACCTTGAGGGTAGAAAAGCCCTATACAAGTATAACCCATTTATCATTTATCATTTATCTGCTTGTGCTGTTGTGACATCATCATCGATGCAAGATCAATGCTCAAACAGGACAGCAGTCGCAAGTTGCGAGGCTCTTCTTTTAACAGCCTCAAGTCATCTCCAAGCTTGTCAACCTCAGAACAACAGCACACTTCCCCTCCTTCACAATAACATTGCAGTGCACAACATCCGGTCTGACTGCGCTAACAAAATACAGGTTTAAAAAAAGTACCTTACTCAAGCATAATTGATACATTTATACAATTATTATGCTTTGACTTAAAAAACTACTCAAAATTGTCCAAAGATGTTTGGCTCCAATAAATGTGAGAATTTTTTTGCATTTTATTAAGGAACATTTTATCAAATTGTATTTGACTCAAAAAGTGTAAAAGGTAAAAAACAGAATTAAAAAAATTAAGACAGGAAAATTTTATTTATTTTTTCATGTTGCTATTTTTCTTTAAATGTATTGTTGTCACTATTATTTGTATTACTTGTTTATTCGTTATTAATTTATAATTGGGTGTTCTTTTAAATTATATTAAAAGTTAAAGGTAAAGTTAAAGTACCAATGATTGTCACACACACTAGGTGTGGTGAAATTTGTCCTCTGCATTTGACCCATCCCCTTGTTCACCCCTGCTGAATTTTGGTGGTGCAATAAATACTCATGATTTCACATTAGTCAATAATCGTGTAATTAATCGTAATTTCAATATCAATCAAAAATAATTGTGATTATTATCTTTGTCGCAATCATCCAGCCCTACTAGGTTGAAAAAGCGATAGACCCTTTCGCAGACTTTGAAGTGCACATCCTAAAACAAAAGTAGCTTTGCGTCACTGGCAACTCGGACCGCAGAGCTTTGATTAGTCAACTGGTTACTACATAATTTCCAGGGTTTTCTGCCCGGCGAAAGCAAAAAATCAAACCCACAACTTCCCTTTTAGAAACAGTGGAGCAAACCAAGGGGAATTCGAACATATGACCATTTATACAATACCTTTTCGCCAAACTACAAAGATTGCCTTGATTCGATCAGGGGTTGCACAGCCAACTTCGCAAATGTTTTGTCATCTGGTTTCTAAGCAATGTGTACATTAAAAGTGACAGTTGCTTCAAAAGGATTAGTTCAAGCTCCAACATTAAAGTGGGTGTTGCTTCAGATGTCATTGTTCACTACAAGTCTGCAACCACTACTACACACAAGAAGTCATTTCTCTCAAGAATATAGTCAAGTGGTTGCTCACACAGGAATACACTGCCCCTTAAGGTTTTGGAAGAGAATTTCAAGTCACGCGCCAGCCACTGCGGAGAAGCTATAAACAATCCAAGACGCCCTCAGAAGGGACGCACTACGTGATGCGAGAGTATACTCCAGCCTTTACTCACACTATGCACTTGTACTTGGTTATGCATTTTTCTTGACTTTGTGGAATATTTTCAGTTTCATTCTGATTATTTAAAATTTGGAAGGTGCCGGTCTTCCGTCAAATTTCGCTGCTACCTTGACAAAAAGCTACCAGTAGTGTGAAATTGTGATTTAAATAAAAATGTAAGCTACCATTGTTTGCGTTAATTGGAGCTTCCTCACGCTGTAATGTCTACATGCTTACTGTCCGTTAATACACAATGTGAACTTTCTCACGCTCCAATTGTCTACATGCTTATTGGTCAGAAGGTACAATGAAAGGAACATATATTTTTAAATTACTTCTTCCCTGTACACAAAGCATACGAGGAAGCTATTTTGTTTTGAGACATATCAGGGTTTCCCCTATATGCGTGCAGCGCCGCGGCAAGATTACTGCCGCCACACCTTCAAAATACGTTTTTTCTTTCTTTTTTTTCTTGAAAACATTTCTTTTAAACTTGAAAACAAATTTAAGTAATGTATTGTATGAATGGATATATCAGCGGTGCCATACTTGCCAACCCTCCCGTTTTTAGCGGGAGAATCCCGGTATTCAGCGCCTCTCCCGACAACCTCCCGGCAGAGATTTTCTCCCGACAAACTCCCGGTATTGAGCCGGAGCTGCAGGCCACGCCCCCTCCAGCTCAATGCGGACCTGAGTGGGGACAGCCGTTCTCACGTCCGCTTTCCCACAATATAAACAGCTTGCCTGCCCAATGACGTCATAACATCTACGGCTTTTAGAGAGTAGAGTGCACAACAAGGAGAGAGAGTTCTTGGTTTCGTATGTGGGTTTATTGTTAGGCAGTTTCATTAACATCCTCCCAGCGCGGTAACAACACACAACAACAGCAGTCACTTTTAGTCTACCGTAAAGCAGTTTGTCTGCAGTAAACAGCAATGTTGTGACACTCTTAAACAGGACAATACTGCCATCTACTTGTTTCAGAACACTGAAATTCAAGTATTTCATTTATATGTATAAAAAAAAAAAAAAATAAAAAAAAAAATATATATATATATATATATATATATATATATAGCTAGAATTCACTGAAAGTCAAGTATTTCATATATATATATATATATATATATATATATATATATATATATATATATATATATATATATATATATATATATATATATATATATATATATATATATATATATATACCGTAATTTCCGGACTACAAGCCGCACCTGACTATAAGCCGCACCAGCTAAATTTAGGGGAAATTACAGATTGCTCCATATATAAGCCGCACCCGACTATAAGCCGCAGGGTTTTGATGTGTAATTACCGTAGTATATAGGAGTTCCTGCTACCACGGAGGGGATTGTCGGGACAGAGATGACTGTTTGGGAACGCAAAGCGTCCCATTTATTAACAATAAATCTTTCAATCATTCAATCAAACTTTCACATCTTTGACATGGCGAACAGCATTCGTGCAGAGTACAAATAATACAACGGTGCAAAGTAATACAAAGTGCTCGCCTGTACGTTATCAAAATAACCAGCCTACCGGTATATGAAAAGTCAGTCTTTAATCATTGTGTCATCGTCTCCCTCCTGCGTACCAAAACCACCGAAATCCTCATCGTCGGTGTCGGAGAAGAACAGGCCGTAAATAAGCCGCACCCTTGTATAAGCCGCAGGGACCAGAACGAGGGGAAAAAGTAGCGGCTTATAGTCCGGAAATACGGTATATATATATATATATATATATATATATATATATATGAAATACTTGATTTGGTGAATTCTAGCTGTAAATATACTCTCCTCTTAACCACGCCCTTAGCCACGCCCCAACCACAACAATTTAATGTCTTAGTTGTTCAGGCAGCAACGTGTTTATATAATTTTAGATTGGGGTATGTTGTTTTTGAATGGGGAAATACATACATTTCTCTTGTTTCCATGTTAGCATTTGAGCTAGTGAGCATTGGCCAGTCAGTCTGTGAGATTATCAAAGTTCAGTTATTAACTTGGTTTTTTCATCATTTTAATTTAAATTTAAAACGGGAGTTTTACCGCGGTTATCGTTAATACCGTTTATTAAAACTGACCAAAGGGTTGTGCTCGAGTGAAAAGCCAAAATTAAAAGAAGGAGGACACGCATAAAAACATTTAAAGATAAATGTACGGGTTTTAAAAAAATGTAGGTAAAAAATTTTAATAAAATCCTGCATAACAAAAATATTATAAAAATAATAGCAATCTATGTCTACTACTGGTTAAATAGCCAAGCAAAAAGGCTGAGTGAAGCGACCTGTCTAACGTGTCAGAGTAGTGTGTAGTGGATTGTCCCAAGCTTAAACAGCAACAAAAGTGAGTTTAGTACAAAAGGTTTATTTACACATAGTTAAAAGTGCAAAGTTGGATTGTTTTGTCCATGCAAACAAACAGACGTCCTCTGGAGGACACAAGAATCAAGCAATCTCTTCGAGTCCTGGTCTCCTGGCCATTTTTATCTGTTTCCCCATACCCCAAGGTCCCGTTGTTTTCGACATTTTTGTTTTGCAACATCCTTGAATCCCTTAGTTATGCTTAGACAATCAAAACATTTTGTAGAATGGTCAGAGCGACTCCATATTCAACTTTGTCCTACATCTGGTCCTTCAATGGTATAGAATAGAAGAGAAATGAAATGAGCAGACATTCTTAATAGACACAAAGTATAGTTCAAAGGTCAGAAATTTTACTACAAGTGCATTCTATTTTTTGAGACTTTCGACTGCAAATGCTCGGTCCCATCTGAACTTACATAATACGTCCTTAGCACATTCAGGAGCAGCTGGTCAGCTGACCTGAGTGACTGTAAAGGGGAATACAGATGGACCAAGACCATCTAAAGATGATATAAAAAAAAGTATTATTTAAATGAAGTCTGAAAATGACAGGCAGCCAGCGCAGTGCTGATGAAACAGGTGTAATATGCCACGCGATGCGAGGCGCCATCACATTAATTAAATAACACGTCTTTATTACGCACATGAATGTACAGTAGTCATTGACTCTTGGATATTTCTTTGTTTTTGGATAGGGACAAGCAGTAGCAAATGGATGGATGGATCCATGGACAATTTGAAAAGTAGTATAAGGCATGGCTCGCCATAAACAACCCCTTAGGCTGCAAATTGCGCAATTGAACACTTTTTGTACTTGGTTTACAGGTGCAGCTTTCTCCAAGTAACTAATTAAAATCTGCAACCTTACCTACTTACTTTTATCCCAACTGTTTACCTCCTCTGAGAGTAACTACCTCTTCATTCTCCCTCCTTCCGTCTCCCTTAGCATCTTTCCCATCATCCTCACCAGTGTAATTCGGCTCAGCTAAATTAGCACTCAATTAAAAGGGAATTTGGCGAAAATAAGCCCGACTCTGAGGGCGCCGACGATGGAGGGCGGTGGACGCCAAGGGGCCACCCGTCGGGTTGTCTCGCTGCATCATGTAGTCGAGGACACGGAGGGTAAATTGTGTGTGTGAGTAAAAGCAGCTGATTTGCATTTAGATAAATTGCCGTGGATGTGTGGTCGACATTGAGATGCATGGGGGCTGCCGTATGGAGCCGGACTCGACTACCTGCACCACAGGATGTGTGTTTTCTCAACTGTGGTGAAAGGACGGAAATACAAAATCCCCAGATTCAGTATGTGCTAAAGCCTTTTATAGGAACACAAAAATAGTGACTATGGACATTTTTAAAAATGATTACACAATTACCACATTTGCCTTTCATCACCTGTAATGAATAAATTAAATATTAAACAGTGTCAGGTCCAGAAGCCCCTCCATTAATTTTTTACATTTTACAACATACTCAAGCCTCCTGCATTTAGATTTTTCTCAAGTGCATACTATAGTTTACTGCCTCTTCCTGCAAAATTTGGCATGGTTCAATATCTTAATTTTTGCATCTTTTTAGCACTTAGTAGGGCGCAAATGTCCACTAAGGCCTGTAACATAATGCTAGATAGCTCTCCTAGGTTAGCCGTTATTGTCCATCCATCCATCCATTTTCTACCGATAGTCCCTTTTGGGGTCGCGGGGGGTTGCTGGAGCCTATCTCAGCTGCATTCGGGCGGAAGGCGGGGTACACCCTGGACAAGTCGCCACCTCATCGCAGGGCCAACACAGATAGACAGATAACATTCCCACTCACATTCACACACTAGGGCCAATTTAGTGTTGCCAATCAACCTATCCCCAGGTGCATGTCTTTTGGAGGTGGGAGGAAGCCGGAGTACCTGGAGGGAACTCACGCAGTCGCGGGGAGAACATGCAAACTCCACACAGAACGATTGAACTCAGGACTACTCAGGACCTTCGTATTGTGAGGCACATGCACTTACCCCTGTTCCACCGTGCTGCCTAGTGTCAAAGCCGTTATTGTAATAACTTAAAACTGTAGGAAACAAGCTAGTGTGGTTTATAATTCATATTGATGCTGTTCTACTCTAGACCACCAGGTGGCGGTCAAATGCATTACAAAGTGGTGGACCACTGCCAAACCACTTAGGAAAGGAAGCCATGTCTTCTTTCACAATTGAAAAAAATTTCCATACAAAATACTTAAGCTCCATTTTAGCAGCTACTGTAAAGTCAAGGAATAACAAAACTGGAGCGAGAAACAGCAACATATGTGGAAAAGTACTAGCTGTAAACAAGGTAAATGTCACAGTGGATTAGACTTAGACTTAGACAAACTTGGACGGGCCCCCTTGGGAGGGGGATGGGGGACGCGGTGCGATACCGTAATATGATGAAGCATATGGAGCACTTGGAGTCACTGTAACCACGGTGGGAGATGAGGAAAATCCGGTGTGTTGTAACAGAAAATATTTGAGAAGCACTGCGATGAGGTGGCGACTTGTCCAGGGTGTACCCTATGTGTCAATGTCAAGGCCCGCAGCCCGGATTCTAGCTCAAAGCTAGCTCCACAGCCCCGTCTCTTTGTCTGCATGTCCTCTGGTCTCTCCACGCAGACTCCAGTGTGGCAGAGAGCCAGCAACTGGTCTCTGGTGCAAACATGGCCGTGGCCAAAATGCTCCCCCTAGCAGATCTAAAAGTTCAAATAAAAGCACCAAAAAGCACCGCAAAAGATACAAGTAGGGTTGATGCTCGAAACCGGTTTTCCCGGTTGTTCGATAAGAAAAGAACCGAGTCCTCGGACTCGAATCCCTTTTTGAGAACTGGTACCCGTTATCGAGACCACTATAGTAAAGAAAAAGAGTTGATTCTTTATTAGAATCCCTGAGAACGAATCCCTTCCCACAGGAATTGCCCTGTGGGACGCAATGTTATGCCCATTTGATTGTAGACTCTTACTGACACCTTGTGGCGATATGAAAATACTACGCGTCATTAGTTTGGGCACTTCCGGGTTGACGAGTCAGTTCAGTTCATGAGACAATTGAGAAGCAGACAAGTTGTGTTAGCTCCTACAAGCCTTGGAAAAGATAAGTCTGTAAGTAAACTGTTTTATATAACTCAATATTAAGGTGTAAAGTTTTTCAATTTGATAGTAAGATGTCTATTGAAAAACGATTTTTGTACACTGTTTCAATGGATGTTTTGAGGACTTAAAATGGCTGCTGGTCGTATATTTCCACCATCAGTTTCAACACTCAGAAGTATTTGTTTGATGATAGTACTGTATATTTGTGTGAAGCTAATATTTACATATTGTGTATTACATTTCAGTATGTTAATTGAATCACATAGCTTATACATTTGTCATTGTGTGTATTTCAGTTTAAAAAAATTAAAATAACAGTCCAGTGCAGGACAAAAGTAAAGATAGGAAAAGACAACGCAAGATCAACAACAATAAAGAGCCTAAATGGATTAATCTGCTTTGGAACTTTATTAGACGTCTTGGATTGTTTGTTAGCTGTCTGCCAAGCTGTATAACCTCAACACGTATAGTGAGGGCAAAACAGGCAATATGCAATTATTGCCAGGCTTAGCTCTCATGTAAGGGAAGAAGAATTGTTGATTGATGACTGTGGTGTTCTTAGTGTCATAGTATGTGTAGTTAGTATGTTCCAATAGCAGCAGAAGTGCACTTTTTGGAGAGCTGTATTATTTTCAGTTTTGTGACCAAGGGACTGATTTTATTTAACACTATATTATTATTTATACACCTATAGTGATCACAGGTACAGGTTGTTTTTGTGTTACTGTATATATTTGTTTTTCTGAAAAATCCCACTCAATATACTTTGGGTAACAACAGTCAATATTTATTTTATTTTATTTTTATTTTTTTCGGGGGGTAACAGTCAATATTTATTTATTTATTTTCTTATAAAATAAAAGTGAGCTTTTGTTAAACCAAATATTGTGTTTTTTTCCATATACAACAACCTATCTGGAATCGATAAGAGAATCGATAAGGAATCGGTTCGATAAGAGGATTCGATAATGGGCTCAAACTCGATAATTTCTTTTCAAACATCATCTTTAGATACAAGTAAAACTAAAAAGAAAACAATTTAAAATTGGTTTAATCTTTAAATAGTCAATAATGTTCTCGATCCAGTGCCGTAGTTGGCAAAAATGCACATTTGAAAGTGATTGACTGTTGAACAAATACAGGAAAATGCAGAATAAAAAACTAACCAGTTCTAACTTTTGGTTCCTAGCAAAATTGTCAGGTCTTTGGCCAGTTAACCGTAAATTAGGGTGACATTTTGTGTGTTTTGGTGCGATGGGAGTAAGAGTTGGGAGAGGCTGCAAGTGATTGACAGCAAGTGCTGACTGTGGGCAGATGGTGCTACACTGGCTGTAAATATGAAGTCAGTGTGACAGGTGAAGGTCAGTTTGTGTGTGTGAGTCCCACACACGCTTGTAAATCTTGTTTTTGGTCTACTTGTGGTTGTGGGTCTTTGTTGTACCTCACTTTGCTGAGTCATGAGAAGAGAAAATACACAGTGAAGCTCTTGGTTTGTCTTTATTGATATTGTTGATTAATAATCTTGAACTGATGAGCTCATTATGAAGACACTTAGTACATTTACTGTACATACACAAAATAAAAACTAATTATTGCATGAATTTGTTTGAAATCAGCGTTTCCCCCCTTTTTATAGACCAGATGAACATACCCAGAGGAAGCTATTGGAAACCAGTTTCTTCTTTCATGTACAGTTATTGATGGAGCTATCATTCAAACGGGCGTTGTATGCATGCACAGAATAAGTTAATATTTTTACCGTTTATGATACAATAAAATCTACCTGTTTTGTGAGCGGAGGTGTGAACTTTACAGAAGTCCTTGCATGAGTACTCATCCCATTGGTCTTCTTATAGTGTTGGCCCTGCAATGAGGTGGCCGCCCGAGTGCAGCTGGGACTGGCTCCAGCACCCCTGCCACCCTGAGAGGGACAAGCGGTAGAAAATGGAAGGATGGATTTTCCTAGAGGAATAAAACAGTGTGAGGCATCACTCACTGAATACATTCCTTTATTCAAATTGAAAGTCAAAGTAATTGATGTCAGAGACATCAGATGATTGGATACATACTTGGCAATTACATTATATTGACCAATGACTACAAAGAAACAAACTTGTTATAAAACACACATCAGCTATTGGTCATTATAAAGTACAGCAAACACTAAAACACATCGTACACATCGAAGAAACGTGTCAAACAGCCGTATTATACAATCAAAACTATTGTGTATTCACAATGGACTTAAAACTGTGTAAAAAATATGCGTGTGGGTTATGTTAGTCCGTTACATAACAGTGATAGTAGATCACATAAAAAGTATAGTCTGCCTCTCAATAAATAGATATTTCAGTGAGTGAGAAAAACATCCACTGACAAAATTGTTAATCATACTTTATTTTGTGAAATAAAATGTCCATATACGACAGGGGTGTCAAACTCAAATACAGAGTGGGCCAAAATGTAGAACTGAACAAAGCCACGGGCCAAGGTTGAACAAATTAACCTTTTAATAGGGACCCAAACAAGTTTTGCATTGAATATTGAACAAGCAAAGCTTATATAACTTTATAGTGACATGCAAAATTGAGTTTCAAATAATAATAATAATAATACAAAAATATCAATCGCATATCAAATACAATTTAAATACACATTTAATGCCTCTTTTCTATTTGCAGAGGTAAATATCAACATTAACTTTTTCCACAGGCTAATAATTTGAAAATAAAATAACAATGAATAAACCAACCATTCAGGACTTTGAACTGCTCAGTTTGCAACACACTGATCTAATTTGATGTGCCCAAGCCAGATACCTGGCATCTTTTCTTGGATGCTAGTTCATTAATGTCGGGGCTCAGGCTTTGAGACAACCTTCATTATTGAACGAAGGTGTTCATCAGTCATTATATCTCGTAGTCCACAGTCTTGGGGGCGTGCCTTAAAGGCACTGCATTTAAGGTCCTCTACGAGCTGTCGTCACGTCCGCTTTTCCTCCATTCTGACAACGTGCCGGCCCAGGCACAAGATATGTGCGGCTTCTGTACGCACACACATGTGAATGCAACGCATACTTGATCAACAGCGATACAGGTTACACTGAGGGTGAATGTATAAACAACTTTAACACTGTTACAAATATACGCCACACTGTGAATCCACACCAATCAAGAATGACAAACACATTTCGGGAGAACACAACATAAACAAAACAGAACAAATACCCAGAACCCTTTGCAGCATTAACTCTTCCGGGACGCTACAAAATACACCCCCCGCTACCGTAAGAGCCGAGTCAGAGCTTCTGCAAGTGACAGCTATTATTAGCATGTAGCTTTATTTTGCTCTAGCGACAATACTAAAGCTGAACAAGGTGAAATGACTGCAATCGCTCCTTAGCATATGGGATGCACACACCATTTTGGCCAGCAATCCAATTATCGGAGTGAGTGCATGTAAACAGGCACTTCACATACACATGTGAAAATTGATTTAGGAAACCTTAGTAATTTAACGCATGGACATGTATTGCCTGTGTATTCTCTTCTTGTACCTGGACCCTCTCCAAGAAGTAATTATGCTCTTCATGCACTTTTTACATACACATTGCATCTCTGCACTCCTCTATTGTAATAGATACCATTTATCACAGACAACATTAAAGGCTGAACTATACTCTCACATCACGTAGCTTGTATAAGCGAAGCTGTCTTGCTTTTCCCTTCTTGTACCCTCCTGCAGACCGTGACGTGCACCTCTCAAAAATACTAGCTTTATGTCAGCGTTGACTCGGGCCGCAGAGCTGTGATTGGTCAGCTTTTGCCGAGGAGTGTCCCTGGACAGAAGAGAGAAACCATTGAGCTTGAAATGCACACATATTATGTATGAGATAAAGCATTAGTGATTGAGCATTTGTGTGCAAACTGATATTGTGACCTTAATATCTTAAAATGCGCTCTTAAAATAATTACTGACTGTGTAGTTTTTCAGCTTGTTTTTGCGTCCAGAAGAAGTCACACAAAGTAAGACGCTCTTTTAAATTTTTTTTTGCCAATCTTGTGCTAACAGGTTCAATCCCGACACATATTGTTTCTCGTGCACACACGTCTTTTTCTCTCGCACACAACACTTCCTCATTCTCCGTCAATCATCTTTCAGGTACAGTATGTTCCTGTACATGAGAGCTCAGAACATCAATAACGCATGAACATAAATATTAACACCAGCAGGTAGTTACAATTGATTGATTGATTGATTGAGACTTTTATTAGTAGATTGCACAGTACAGTACATATTCCGTACAATTGACCACTAAATGGTAACACCCGAATACGTTTTTCAACTTGTTTAAGTCAGGGTCCAAGTTAATCAATTCATGGTAGGTCACAATAGTTATTTAACAGTTTTGTTCATTTACAGTTACATAGCACAATAACAATAAGAAGGTCCTGTGTTTGATCCCCTGGCTCGGGGTCTTTTTGTATGGAGTTTGCATGTTCTCCCTGGGTACTCCGGCTTCCTCCCAACTCTTAAGACATGCACCTGGGGATAGGTTGATTGGCAACACTAAATTGGCCCTTGTGTGTGAATGTGAGTGTGAATGTTGTCTGTCTATCTGTGTTGGCCCTGCGATGAGGTGGCGACTTGTCCAGGGTGCAGCTGGGATAGGCTCCAACTCCACTCCCTGCGACTCCAAGAAGAACAAGCGGTAGAAAATGGATGGATGGATGGTTACAGTGCCAACACTGTCCTTTGTGACGTATACACAGCGGTTTACAAGTAGGGTTTTCCTTTATGACGTCATGAAAAACAACTCTTTGACCTTTTTTTGTCACAGGTGGCGCTCATAAGCAGCTTCTAGACACACATGTTACTGATAGTTAAAATGATGTTCTATCAGTGATAGAACATCCTTTAAAAGTCAGTTTTGCATGATTAGTGCTAGTTCTGCCGCTATCGATAATTTTAGTAATCTATAGATTAGTTTGTTCGATCGATTGGATGAAACACCCTTTGCAGTCTCAATGCGTATTTTAGTGAAAATAGTTGACATAAACAAACATTTTTCTGCTTGCCACAAGATTCATTCTTTTTTTTAATTTTTTAATTACACTTGTAACACAAGTTGCAGCCTTAATAATGGCCCTTTAAATGAATAACTACCTGATACAACAGATCATTTTGTAAAGGCCGAATTTTGATGCAGCGCTCTATTGTTTGTCTGAGATATAGTATATGCACAATATATGATGTGTATATTATCCTATACTAGTGTTATCCCGATACCAATATTTTGGTACCAGTACCAAAATTATTTTGTTACTTTTCGATACTTTTGTATATAAAGGAGACTACAAAAAATTGCATTATTGGCTTCATTTTAACAAAAAATCTTACAGTACATTAAACATATGTTTCTTATTGCAAGTTTGTCCTTAAATAAAATAGTGAACATACAAGACAACTTGTCTTTTATTAGTAAGTAAGCAAACAAAGACATCTAATTAGTCTGCTGACATATGCAGTAACATATTGTCATTTTCCATTCTATTATTTTGTCAAAATTATTAGGGACAAGTGGTAGAAAATGAATTATTAATCTACTTGTTCATTTACTGTTAATATCTGCTTACTTTCTCTTTTAACATGTTCTATGTACACTTCTGTTAAAACGTAATAATCACTTATTCTTCTGTTGTTTGAATACTTTACATTAGTTTTGGATGATACCACACATTTAGGTATCAATCTGATATCAAGTAGTACCAAGTAGGATCATACATTGGTCATATTCAAAGTCCTCATGTGTCCAAGGACTTGAAAGAAGATGTTGTGATGCCAAAAAATATGGACGTAATCATAGTAGTATCGACTAGATACGCTCCCATATATGGTATCATTACAGTGGATGTTAGGTGTGGATCCAACCATGCGTTTGTTTACATTTTGACGCCGGTGAGCTACGGTGTGTAGTGAAACATGTTTAGCTATTCCTCGTCCTGCAGGGATGATACTTGTAAGAAACGTACTTTACTTGTCGCCATGGAGGCGAGGATTAGTGATTTAGAAGTAGCTAAAACACTGCAGACTGCGAATGTACGTTCACCGCTAGCTAGGTAGCCATGTCTTAAAGCACCACTTCCTGTGAGCGTTTCAGTGTTAAAACTTCCCGTTATCGTTAGTTTTTAAGCCAAAATGCGTCAAATTGTCTGTTTGTAAGTACTGATTGTGCGCTGCCGAACATGCTCGTCTGCTCGTAAAACCAGCCATGACACGACGTGACGACGACGGGGGGTGGACCGGTACTTTTCAGAGGCGGTATAGTACCGAATATGATTCATTTGTATCGCAGTACTATACTAATACCGGTATATACCGCATAACCATGTCCTACACTATGTGAAGGTTCTCGTTCGACTGTGTCAGCTGACTACTATGTAAGGGAGCTTTGCTGCTGACTGGGGGAATTAAAGAGTTCTCCTCTGCATGATGGATTCCGCAAGATGAGGTAGCACTTGTGTGTGTGTGTGCATGTCTCTTTATTTTACTTCCTCCCGCACCCCTCCCCTTCTCTTTCTGTTTCTCCGTAATAAAGAAGAGTATTTATTTTACCCTCTCTGGCTCTCAGGTCTCTTAAAGGGTGTCAGAGACCGTCACAATATTAGACAGTATGTGTGTGCGTGTATGGAGCAGTGTGTGAGTGTGCACGCTTGCTGTCTGCTTGTCTCATCACCCATCCCAAACGTACAGTTGTGTCTGCTCGCGTGCTAACACAGAGATTGAAAGTTGCTGATTCCGAGCCGCCGGGACTCGTGGAGGAGAGGCCTCTGGCGGTAGTTGATTGAGCTGTGCTGAGCTGAGGTAGAAAAGTTAAGCGGGCGCTCTATTACCTGTCGACGGAGTTTATTAGCCTTGCAGATGCTGCGTGGCAGCGCCTCAGTGCAGTCGAGCAAATAATTATATGACACCGGTCCACCAGGGAGTTAAAAGGCTAAAAAGGTTTGTCCGATTCCTGTAAACAAGACATGCAGGGTTAGACACTTTTTTTTTTTTTTTATGTGTATGAGCCACCCCTTGAATTGCATTATAGTCAATCCTTCTGACTTGCAGAAGCCACTGTTATTAAACCCATTCCCTTTGTGTATTTTAGTGCTGGGGTTATCTGTTTATTAACGTTAAATGAGACAACTTTAGTGGCAACTCCATGATTTGTTTAGTTTTTTTTGCCAATGCCAGCAGAGAGCAAATCTGCTTTGAGCTATTTTTTTTTTTTTTTTTTTTTGCCGGTGAGTTAGCTCTTCGCACTTATGGGATTGTGGCTGACAGTTGGCACAGTGGATGATTTATGAGTGGCCAGGAGAGTCAGAGATGGATGAGGACAAACAACTTTCATCCAAGTTTTCCGCTGGCGACAAAAGAAAACTGTGTCTTGTTATATGCAGCAGTGTGCCTGCTTATTTTGTAGTTTCCTTCCTAATTCATTCATTCTATCATCCCCGAAAAGTCAGAAGTGCATCAGATGTATTTACTATAGTTCTAACTGAACGATGGGTCTTGGTTTTTGGCCCCTATAACCTACCCCCCTTTGGTACCAAGCCCATGAGGGGCGAATTTGTGTCTAAGAATCATCTTCCCAAATGGGTCTTGTGTACAAATTGCACAAATCCAAGTACCCTAATTTACGGACTTTAAACCACTACTTTTTTCTACGCTTTGAACCCTTCGCTCCATACAGTGCTGCAGCTATTTTTTTATATTTTTCTGGGTTCACAGGCTTCACATGCCGCCAATTAATTGAAACCCCCCAGACGATTGCAATTGCCGAACAGGTCATGGTTGGCCAATGAAATTGTTCACATCAAATCAAACACACACACACACACACACACACACACACACACACACACACACACACACACACACACACACACACACACACACACACACACACACACACACACACACACACACACACACACACACACACACACACACACACACACACACAGACATTAGCACTGTGGTGCACTCACAGTTTGAAATCACTAAACTCTTTATCTTTGACAGCAAGGTCGCTACAATAATTAGGAATGAAATATAAAATTCAGTTTCCCTTGTCGGTTAAACTTCTTTATGTTCAGCCAAAGAAAGCGGGAGGAGCAGGGCGAGCCAGTGTCGACAATGCTGTGGATACTGTTTTAAACCACACATCGCTTTTCTATCAGGGCTGTACGCTTAACTTTTTCACTAGGAGCACCGGTGCTACTAAATAAATAAAATAGTAGCACAGAAAAAATGTAGGAAAATTATGAATTCTCCTAAATATCACAAATTCTTGATTTACACTCAAACAACGTAAACATGTGCACTCATACATCTTAAAAAACAACAACTATTGACCACACCTTCCGACTACAATGATGGATTTGCACAAGGCTCTTCAGGTAAGTATATCCGTTAAAGTACTGTATTTTTCGCACTATAAGTCACAGTTTTTTTCATAGTTTGGCCGGGGGTGCGACTTATGCTCAGGAGCGACTTATGTGTGAAATTATTAACACATTACCGTAAAATATCAAATAATATTATTTAACTCATTCACGTAAGAGACTAGACGTATAAGATTTAATCGGATTTAGCGATTAGGAGTGACAGATTGTTTGGTAAACGTATAGCATGTTCTATATGTTATAGTTATTTGAATGACTCTTACCATAATATGTCACGTTAACATACCAGGCACGTTCTCAGTTGGTTATTTATGCGTCATATAACGTACACTTATTCAGCCTGTTGTTCACTATTCTTTATTTATTTTAAATTGCCTTTCAAATGTCTATTCTTGGTGTTGGGTTTTATCAAATAAATTTCCCCAAAAAATGCGACTTATACTCCAGTGCGACTTATATATGTTTTTTCCTTCTTTATTATGCATTTTCGGCCGGTGCGACTTATACTCCGGAGCGACTTATAGTCCGAAAAATACGGTAACTAAATATCTCCATTATGCCTGGAATTAAAATTTTAGGGACTGATGGGGATCCCAAACACACAACAAATGATACCAACAGGTAAGAAAAGTAGGTTTTGCTTAATATAACCCCAATGTAAGAGCTGTTTTGAGTTAAGAATGAAAGACAAATCCTTGAAAATAATATAAAGTAAAATATAATATATAATCTTCAATCTTCTTTAAAAATATTTAGCTATGCTCAATTCTTTAGCTAACAAAAACAAAATGTGAAATAAAGTGCATGGTTTAAGAGGACATGTTTAAACGTCAGCAGCAACTTGAAAATTATTAACCTTTGACAGTGGTGTTTTTATAGGTAAACATTATTATAAGACATACTCACAAAGATTTTAGCCTGGAACACCAACCTGCCAACTGCTTCATGATGCTGTGTGACAGGTGACGATATTGCCATTGCAACCTATTACTTTCAGATTGTGTACGTTCGTGTCAATGCTTCTTGTGCAAAGTAGTTGTGACTGGGAAGCTCATATAACGTGTCAATTATTTCCAACAGCTTTTTTCTACGGTTGCAACTTGGAACAAATCCTTAGCAATGTCATGTGACACTGCGTAAGTAATATCGCACCACTTTTCCTTCCATGTGGAAGACAACGGAAAAACGAAGCTAGCAGTGAGTGTTGTGGGTTTGTGCTGCTGGGACCGTTTTAGCGCACAGCTTCACATACTCCTTATAGTGGAGTTTGTTTTAAGTTTTAAGGTGGTGAAAATAAATTTGTTGTCCTTTACTGACCAGTTCCTCCAACTAAGACGTTGTTTCTTCTGTGTTTGATGACTGATTAATGAGCTGAGACCCGGGCTACAGTATAAGGCAGACCTGGGCATTGTACGGCCCGCGGGCCGCATCCGGCCCTTTGCGCGTCTCTGTCCGGCCCGCGTGAGGCCAATCATAAATTACAAAATACATTTCAAAAAGTATCTATGTCGAGTGTGCAATACAACGGTGTTGCTTTTGTTTTGAAAAGCGTTATTTGTATTACTTCCGTGTGGACGTATGCGCGTGTGCGATTGTGAGTGAATTGAACGGCGCAATCACAAATTACAAAATAAAGTTTAAAAAACATCTATGTCGTGCGCGCAATACAACTGTGCTGCTTTTATTTTGAAATGTGTTATTTATGAGTGTATGTCCGGGGGGAACCTGTGAGTGAAGGTGCATAGAGACAAGTGATGAGACGCTAAAAAAAGAAAAGTTGATGAGGAATGGCGTGTTTTCAACAAGACATGGACTGCCAAGTATTTCTTTACAGAAATTAAAGGTAAAGCCGTGTGCTTAATGTGTGGTACACAGGTTGCTGTGTTTAAAGAATATCATTTTAATCGCCACTACACGACGAAGCACGAGGGAAAATACCGGAATCTGTCTTATGAAGCGCGCGCAAGGGAGGCTGATGCGTTGATGGTAAAACTGCAAACCCAACAAGGACTTTTTGCCATATTTCACACCCCCAGAGATGCAGCCGTCAGGACAAGTTTCGTCATTTCCCACAAAAGCGCCAGAAAAAGTAAGGCGTTTTCTGACGGAGAGTTTATTAAGGAGTGCTTATTGGACTCTGTTGCGCTAATATGCCCGGAGACATGGACTGTTTTTCGCTGACTTTAATTGGATGAGATCTGCGAAGTGCGTGACACCGCCCAGCTGCTCATATTCTTACGTGGGATAACTGCCAACTTTCAAATCACGGAGTAGCTGGCAGCCATGCAGTCAATTAAAGAGACAACCACAGGTAATGACTTGTTCCCATACATAAATGCGTGTTTGGACATGTTAGGACTGAAATGGGACAAGCTGGCAGGTGTGACATCCAATCCAATCCACTTTATTTATACAGCACATTTAATCAACAAAATGTTTCCAAAGTGCTGCACAACAATATTAAAAACAATATTCAAATATTATCCTTAGCTCCAACAATGACTGAATAAAAAGAAAAAACAATTACATATAAAACGAATATAAAAAACAATATAAAATAAATATGATTAAAAACTATTTTTAACAACAGATGGTTGTCCAAATCTGACGGGGAAAAATGTTGGATAATGCAGGATAAAGTGACCATCAAAAGCAATCTGCTTTTGTATAAAGTTAAGTTACGTTAAATTAAATTATTATTATTATTATTATTATTATTAATTATTATTATTATTATTATCATCATTATTATTTATCTTACGGTATATCAAAAATAATATTGAGCAAAATTTAATTGAAATATTGTCGTTTGGCCCTCCAGCAGTGCTCGGGTTGCTCATGCGGCCCCCGGTGAAAATTAATTGCCCACCCCTGGTATAAGGTGAAACAGACACAGTTCTGCAGCGCACACAGAGCCATCAGTGACACTTTTGCGTCAATCACTTTTCCATTTGGTTATGGTTTAATTTTGTTTCAAACATGCTATACAGATGTGTGAACATTTTAATGTAATGTAGTTTGATCAACTTTGCATGTATTTATTTTAGGAGCAAAAGGCAAAATGAAGGGTTAAAATCTGTATTCTTACATATGCTCTTTTTTTTTTAATACTCGCATGACCTATTTTAAGTTTCAGATGTGAGTAAAATTCTCGAACTGTACATCCCTGTTCATCGCTTTCTTTGGACTCATATTGAGTTAGCGAAACTCGAAAAATGTTGTGAAAAGGCTGAAAAAACACCCAAAAAGCACACAAAGTTGCAATTAGCACAGTAGCTGACGACAGCACTGCTCAGCTAAGCCTGTTCACAATGGTTGTGCTGCAGGCACACAATGGGTGGATAAAAGGTTCGCACATCGAGGTTTGTACAACAAAGCATATTTCTATTCGGTCTGTGGTTCGTAAATCAAAACGATTGTATAATAAGAGGTAGGGCTCGGCGGTATATCGGCGTTATGAATTATACCGGTATATTTTAGACAGAGGTATGTTTTTGAAACAATGCCGCCATACGGATATATGTAATCCTTAATGTCTTGACGCGGAAATCTCTCTGCTCATTGTGTCTGCGCTGGGTGCTGTGTCGCGCCTCCTCCATGCACAGAGTGAGACAGAGTAGGAGCTGCGCTCACTTGACCCAAACTCCAGGAAGAGGAGTGTGTGAAACATACCTGCCAACTTTCCCGTTTTTGCCGGGAAATCACGTATTTTGTCCTCCTTTCCCGGCGTCTTGCTGATCCCCTTTTCCCCCCGGAATTTGCTTTCAATGAAAAAATCCATCCTCCGCAGTATTACCAGCGATCAGCTCAAGCCTCGGCAAAACTCGGTATCACTCGGGGCAACACACGTTCATGACAGCAACGTGCAATGCGAGTTGCAATTTACGTGATTCTATTAAAATCAACAACGCGAGAGAGATGGATGCACTTAACAAATGACGGAGAAGACATTTCTGCAAAAAGCCAAAGTTTGTTTAAATAAATATTTGTCTAGTGCAGCTGGGATAGGCTCCAGCACCCCCCGCGACCCCGAAAGGGACAAGCGGTAGAAAATGGATGGATGTTCCGAGCAGCAATGGTATGAAAAAACAGATTCAAAAATCTGCCAGAAATAATGAATTTGTTATATGAGTTTCCCAGTCACAACTATTATGCTCAAGAAGCACCGCCACAACAAATGCACCATTTAAAATGATGTTAAGCTGCAGTGGTATTATTGTCACCTGCCACACAGCATCCTGCATTTGACAAATTAGTGTTCCTGGCTTTAATTTTCGAGGGAACAAGAGTCTTTTAAAAATGTTGAACTAAAAAACATTTTTTTCAAGTTGCTGCTAATGTTTGAAATATCCTCTTGAATCGGGTACTTCATTTTATATTTTTTGTTTTTGTTATTAGGTGAGGATTTGAGCATTGCTAAAGGCTTGTTTTAAAGAAGATTGAAGATTATACTTTACTGTTATATTATTTTCAAGGCTTTTTGATATTTTATATGCCTCTATCAATGCATGCAACTTTAAAATTTCTAGAAATGTACTCATGTTAAGTATTTGTTTCAAGGAAACAACTTGACACGCATATTTGGATTTGACTTTGTCAAAAATTACTTTCCGGAAAAAATATGGTAAAATGTATCGTATGTCTGTATTCAGGCAAAATATATTGGGATATGCGTTTTGGTCTATATCGCCGAGCCCTAATGAGGGGTTCATAAATCGACGTTCCCCTGTATATTTTTGGCTGTGGCTTTATCAACAAAACCTGTTAATTCAAAAAAGTTTGAACATTAATGGAAAAATAATCTTTTCTTGGCACTTGGTACCGGTGGTCTCGTCTTTTACCTGCCACAGGAATCTTGTTCATTACCATTTTGTCAGTTGACAATTAGGATTATGCTAAATCTACTTTTCTGCAGATGGGCATGGGCCAATGTGGTGTAAAGCCAAGATTCATCTTTTCATTTTTGTTAACCATTTTTTTTGCATCTTAATTTTTTACTGATGCAGAAAGGTATTATTATCTAGAAAGGTTTTATACAAATTGGGTTCATTTGGCCTTTTTCACCTTACAGATCACAGAGCTTTCAATGTTTGATTTTACTCTCTCGGTTCAGGGAGCCCAGTCGGCCTGCACAAAAAAACCCATTTCCCACTTTTCCTCTGCCATAAGACCGTGGCTAACCTGGCACATAGACACACACTTACCCACTCTCACCACCCCTCCCCAAAGCCCCGATTTCCCTGATCAAACCCCCAACCTCCACCCTCCCTTCCAATCCACCGTCCAGCCACCTCTGTTGTCTGGACCTGAAGCACGAGTAGGTTCTTTTTGTATAGACTAATAAAGGAGGAAGCGGAGACGAAGGAGGAGGATTAATTTCAGCGCCGACCAGACGACACATCTGCTTTTTGGTGCTGCCGTCTCTCCCTTCCCTCCTGTGGCTTTCCCTTGCCGTCATTCTATTATATTCAATGAGAGCTGAGGATATTGGGCTGAGAAGCAAGGAGAACTCTCAGGAACAAGACACTCCTTCAATCCGCCGGTGTTGTCTTTTGCACTCTTTTTATGAACCCCCCGCTGTCTTCATTCAAGCTGACCTCACTTCTTCTTTACTTAATTTCTTCCTGCATGGATAGACGGCCCTTATGAAGCACAACTAGTCGTGGTTATGGCTCTGATTTTATCTTGCAAATGACCCATAATTGTCTCCACACTGGCATGGTCATGTAGACACAAACTGTTCTTGTTTTTGCTGTGGTTTTAATGCGGATGGTTTGTCCTTTGTGTGTGTCACTTGGACTTCCATGGCCTCTTTCCCTTTGACCGGTTCTTTGTCCTGAAACCAGGGTCATGGTCATTGGTCCATAGCAGGCATTTCAAGAGGCGTGCTTGATACCCTTTCTGCGCTTGTGACAGCTCTCTGGGTCCAAACAGGAAGAGATTAAAGCTTATAGTAATTGTGGTCCTACTTTTTATTTTCTATTACTCCGGCTATTGTTGTTGTCTTTTGGACTTGCTGGGTTGAAATTACCTCAGAGCCAATGGGACCCAAGCCCCCACAAAGAGTACCTTCGCTCTCATGAGGACAGTAAATTAAATTATCTTTTTAAACATGGTCAACATTCATTTGTTCTGAAAGTTTTGCAAATTCAATGTACAATTGCTGTACAAATGAATAGAACATGTAGCTCACAAAAGTGAGTACACTCCTCACATTTAAGCAACTGTCTTTCCAAGGGACAATACTATAGACATGAAATGTGGTTTCATTTAAGGGTAATCACTGTACAGCTTATAATGATGTTATAGATTTACTATCCAGTGTCACTGAAAATAAAACACATACATAGGGATGTAACGATTACTAGTATTAACAATCAACCGAGGTAAACTTCCAGATGGTTAGCATTACCATCTAAGATTTTAATTATCATAAAATCACGATCGATTACTGCACTTTATTAAACTCATGGTTGAACTGCTTTATTTCCTAGAGAAGCAGCTAGCGTGCTAATCGCTAGCTGGCTTACACAGCAGACACATTGTCTCTCCCCATTGTAAACATCATACCCAAATTTAACCTTGTATAAACACTTTGATATATGAGCAACTACGCTATTCAATTGTGAACATTGAACCTGTGCTCTCTTAGGACAGATGGTTGATCTATAGACATTCATACACAAATGTGAATGGATCAAGTGAAGCAGCAACCCTCATTTTGCCTTTATCGTTAAGGAACACTTAAAATGGTAGAATAAATTAATATTTAAACACTCAAACAATGTTAATATCACTCTTAAGAACCCAAGACAATAGTGTTTCTTCTGCCAAGGAAAGTTTGTGTGTCTATTGTTTATTTATTTAAAAAAGATACATTCTTTTACACACAATATATCAGCATGTGTGTAAGTACCATACTTTTTTTAAATTATATTTTTATACTGTCACATTCCTACAACACAGCCATTATTGTCCGAATAGCTGTTAACACAGGTGAGTACCAAGACCATTTGTGTATGGTAGCGTCGTGGTCTGGGCACTGGCACTCATGCAGCCAGTATTGGGTAGCTGTGGTTCATTGAGAATGAAAAATGAATTACAACCTATACTGTGGCCTTGTGAAGTAGAGTATGATCCCCTTCCTTAGGAAACTGCCCTGTATGACAATGTTTTCGACATAAGGAGCCCAAACACACCTCCGAGATGAAGTTGAAGGTGATAGACTGGTCAAGTATGTAATGTCATCATGGATTAGTGGACGAGGATTCCAGAAACAACCTGTGCAGCTCTGGTGAATTCCATGCCTAGGAGTATTAGGTCAGTGCTAGAAAATAATGGTGCTCACACTAAATATTGACACCAATGACACAGTTTGGACATGTTCACTGTGAGATGTTCTTACATGTGATGCCAGCACAATCCGCACATAACTCTGACCCACCATATGAGAGCGGCTTTTATATTCAAATATGGATGTAGGTCAATAGGGGAAAGCAGAGGCAATGACCTTTAACCCTGATCTTTGTCTAGTGGAAACAGATCTAAAATGTCTCTGATCAGAGGAGACAGGGACTCAGGCCAGCGGGTGCACCTCCCTTGTTTCCTTGGCCTCCTGCCCTCGTCTATTGACATCCCGCAGACCCCTGCTCACACCCCTTTCATCCCAACTCATGCTCAGCATCCCAAGCCTGCTGCACCAATAGGAAATTACTGTAGGGATGAATGTGAGGCCATGAGTTGGAAGGCGGGGGTAGGCCGTCTTGTCTGAAGCTGTCACTTCACGCTGACACGGTGTGAGTCGGAGTGACACTGAGCTCCACCGTAGAGTCTGGGAGCAGTCTGGGCTCTAGAAGTGTGACCTGAATGACCCTCTCCTAGGCCGCTGGGATCGACAGACTGCGGCCTTTTTGTTTATACCGTGTAAATGTGCATGGGAGACGAAACACTTCGCAGCTTGCCGAGCGGCCAGGGGTTGAGGCGAGAAATCAACAACTCTAAATGCTCACATAAGACCAAATACAGGATACTAAAAATGCGTAACGCCACTCATATAGTTCATTCATAGTGGTAATGTGTTCGGACTAAACGGAGCACATTCCAGTCTGGGTATGGCAAGGATAGATGGCTGAGGCAAATATGTGTTGACAAGAAATCAAACGTTCTTTGTGCTGCTTGAGAGAAGAAAAAAACAAGGAACTCTGGAGGAAAATTACAGACGTTTCTCTGCGCTCACTGCCACAAAATGCAACGTGACCCAGTGTTTCAAATCAAGTTTGAATCAGATGACAAAAATGTGCCATGAGGCTTTAAGATGCCATGTTGTGCCATGAAAGCAATCACCACATCCACTGTGGATACAAATATGATTGTTTACCTAGTGTGTGTGTGTGACTATCAGTGGTACTTTAACTTTAACTATGTCAAGTATTGGTAAACAAAAGTCATAGGTCCCCTTTTAAAACTTTCAGTCAAATTGAAAGTTGCTGATTATTAAAGCATGCCGTATTTGGCTTTATTTTTAGGCGAGGCAATTATAACAAGTAACATTCAGTCCACAAATAAGATGATTAGGACTAATCTTGTTAACCATGAAACAGTATCTATCAATGTAATAGAAATTAATGATAAAACCTGTTGTCATTTCACCATGTACTCTACAACAATGTTGTGGATTTTACAAGCGTGTACAATTTGGTTGCTATGCTGGAATCTTTTCAACTAGCAGGATCCTACCTAAGCACAAGTAAATAACAAGTAAAACTTAATCTGAGGACATTCGACAGTGTGTGAAGTTATATTCAATTATTATTTTTTTAATTTTGCAAATAATAAATGATAGGAATGTTACAATTATTCTTAAAAATTGGTACAGAGTATCTCAGGTGGTTGTTAAAGGTTGAATTAAAAAAAACAAAAAAACAAAAAAACAAATACTAATTATAATATATTCCATAAATACTGATAATTAGGGCTGAGGCGATTAATCAACTAAATGGATAAGTTTGATTAGAAAAAAAGCCTTACATTTTTTTATGTTTTCTTATTATTAATAGTTTCATGAGTGTAACTAATACAAATGCACAAAAATCCAGACTGCACAGAGTGTCTGGAACATTAAATATGCGGGCTTAGTTTCTGCACGGTCACTGCAACAGAGCACACATGAGAGCGGTGGTGTGTGAGGCTGTAATATGTGTTTTGGGAAACGGTTAAGTTAAAAAAAAAAATATATATATATATTGGCGAAGTTGGTAGAGTGGCCGTGCCAGCAATTGGAGGGTTGCTGGTTACTGGGGTTCAATCCCCACCTTCTACCATCCTAGTCACGTCCGTTGTGTCCTTGGGCAAGAAACTTCACCCTTGCTCCTGATGGGTGCTGGTTAGCGCCTTGCATGGCAGCTCCCGCCATCAGTGTGTGAATGTGTGTGTGAATGGGTGAATGTGGAAATACTGTCAAAGCGCTTTGAGTACCTTGAAGGTAGAAAAGCGCTATACAAGTATAACCCATTTATCATTACTGCTCACATTATTAACTGTATCCACTCGGCATCCATTGCTTCGGTCACCCAGGTGGGGATCCCCACATCTACGGTCCCTTCCAAGGTTTCTCGTTGTTCCCATTGGGTTGAGTCTTTTTTTGCCCTTGATGTCGTTGTGGCTTGTGCAGCCCTTTGAGACATTTGTGATGAAGGGCTATATAAGTAAACTTTGGTTGATTGATTGACATGTTAAAAGAGCAATTTCAATGATGATGTGCATTTATTAGAAAAAAGAATGAAGGTCATGGCAAGCACAAAAATCATTGTTTATATTGAGGATCCATCTTCTACGGCTTATCCCTCTCAGCGTCGTGGGGGTGCACTCAGGTGGTAGGCAGGGTACACCCTGGACAAGTCGCCACCTCATCGCAGGACCAACACAGACTGACAACATTCACACTCACATTCACACACTATTTTCCCCCAAAATACACATTGAGGCTATAAAGGGTTATATGATTATTCGATTAATAGAACAAACTAACCGATTATAATCGATAGCTGCAGCCCTGCTGATAATTCAAATGCTTGACTATTTATTACAATGACCATACAACTTTCTTCAACTTCTCTCAAGCTGTTCTTGCTCCAGAATGCTGCAACAGCATGTTGTCCTTAACGTACCCTGCAGCCTCTAGCTTTACAGATGCCATGTCGACAAGCACTGTGTGTTGCATGGTTTGTACGGGTGCTTAAAAACCTTGAAAATGCTTGGATTTTAATGTTGTGTTTTCAAGGTTTGAAAAATGCTTGAATTTTGGGTGAAGTGCTTGGAAATGCTTGGAAATGTTCATCATATTTCTCGACAGTCTGACTCAATAGGGTAATTATAAAATGGAAAAATATAAAAAAAAGTTTCCTTAAAAATGAAAGCTACACACTTGATCTGTTGGCTTTGCATGAGCCCTTACATTAGGTTGTTGTCATGCCAGAGCCGTATATACCTGTGTATATATCTGTGTCGCCCTGAAGAGGACAGTGGTGCATCGGTCCATCATGCCGGGATGTTGTCGTTTTAATGAACATTGGATGGAAAATGACAAATAAAAACTTTGGATAAAACGTGGACCAAATCCACGCTGCAAAGTATGCAAAAAGGAAATCCAACATGGTTTGATGTATTTTTTGCTCCATTATTTTGGTTGGCTACTTAACTTGTCTGACTACCTCAGTTAAAGCAAACAAGTTACATTTTGTCGTTTTGGTTAATTGCATTAAATGGTTACATTATTGGATTTGTTTGTACTGTGAAGGTCATGCACTGGATAATTTGTAACCTTTTTCACAACTTAGAGCTGAGTTAATATGAATGCTGCAACAACTAATCGATTAAATCGATTAAAATCGATTATAAAAATATTTGGCGATTAATTTAGTCATCGATTCGTTGGATCTATGCTATGCACATGCGCAGAGGCTACTCTTGTAATTTTTTTTATTTTTATAAACCTTTATTTATAAACTGCAACATTTACAAACAGCTGAGAAACAATAATCAAAATAAGTAGGGTGCCAGTATGCTGTTTTTTTTCAATAAAATACTGGAAAGGATAAAAAAGTAGTTTGTCTGTTTTATCAGTTTATTAATCGATTAATCGAAGTAATAATCGTCAGTAAGGCTGAAACGACGCGTCGACGTAGTCGACGTCATCGGTTACGTAAATACGTCGACGCCGTTTTTGTGCGTCGACGCGTCGCATAATGACGTCACACTACCGTCATGGCGAAGCGCAAAGCAGACGATCAAAGAAGACGATGCGAGCGGTGCGAGCGAGGGGGGAAAAGCATGACAAAAGTGGTCAAAAGTGTGGGAGTATTTCAATAAACGGCCTAATAATGTTGTTGTATGCACACTGTGTCGAGCGGAAATGGCCTATCATAGCAGCACAACGGCTATGAACGAACATTTGAAAAGAAAACCATCAACTAGTCAATCGTCCGCGCGAGCATACGTTGTCATCATTACACAAAAACATGAATGTGTCATTTGTATCTGCTAGGGGTGTAACGGTACGTGTTTTGTATTGAACCGTTTCGGTACGGGGCTTTCGGTTCGGTACGGGGGTGTACCGAACGAGTTTCTAAGCTAAAGCTAAAGTCATAACAAGCTGCTTTGCTCAGTCTGCCTCTGTCTCAGCACGCAGCATTGTCCCGCCCACACAACCATCTGATTGGTACACACGCAGCATTGTCCCACCCACACAACCATCTGATTGGTACACACGCAGCATTGTCCCACCCACACAACCATCTGATTGGTACACACGCAGCATTGTCCCACCCACACAACCATCTGATTGGTACACACGAAGCATTACCAGCCAATCAGCAGTGTGTATTCAGAGCGCATGTAGTCAGCGCTTCAGCGTGGAGCAGATAGGTGTTTAGCAGGTGAGCATCAGGCAGCGGACTCTCCCCAAATGATAATAAACACCTCCCAGTCAACTACTAGTAACATCACTATGAGCCCGTTGACCTTCTAGAAACTTAAACTGCAGCTCAGCTCGCTCGCAATCCTGGCTTGAGGTGAAGGCTAATTAGCTCTCAGTTCCAGCCACATCGACCCCTTCTGAGCGCCTATTTTCAGCTGCTGGGAATATTGTAAACAAGAAAAGAACCAAAGCATGTAGACATGCTAACCTTTCTTCATTACAACTGTTAGACACTCACTGGAATGAGTAGAATTGGTTATTGTGTACTGTGTTGGACTGGATGTTTATTTTGCACATTTTAAAAGCAATACTTAATGTTTACAGTGCTCCAGAATATTTAGATTGGCACTTTTTTGTATTGGATGTTTATCTTTATTTTTGCACATTTTAGCAAATAAGCAATACTTTCACTTTTGTTGAAATGTTTACACTGTTGTTACAGAATATTTCGTTTTGCACTTTTTTGTATTGGATGTTTATCTTTATTTTTGCACATTTTAAAGCAAAATAAGCAATACTTTTACTTTTGAAATGCTTATACTATTGCAGAATATTAAGATTTGCACTGGATGTTGACTTTTATATTTGCACATTAAAAAGCAAATAAGCTACTTTTAATTTTGTTAAATGTTAAAAGTTTTAAATGTTTACATTGTTACAGAATATTTAGTCATGTTGTTGTCAATGTTGACTGAGTGGCCATACTTCTTTTTTTTTGTAAATAAAAGCCATGCCTTTTGAAAAAACGGGCCTACATTCATTTTTTCATCTTCATTTTGAATAAAAAAATAATCGGCAAAAGGAAAAAATAATATATAGATTAATCGAAAAAATAATCTATAGATTAACCGATTAATCGAAAAAAAATCTATAGATTAATCGATAGAAAAATAATCGTTAGCTGTAGCCCTAATCGTCAGATTAATCGACCATCAAATTAGTTGTTAGTTGCAGCCCTAGTTAATATGAATGATTTTGTAGTTTCTACACAACATGGTTGTATGCATTTCTTGCTGTATTATTTTTGTTGTCTACTTAACTTGTCTGGCTACCTCAGTGAAAACAAAACAAGTTAACTTTTGTCTTTTTGTTAATTTGTTATCATAGCCACAGTTATAAGGCTAGATATGCCTAATGAAAGGTGACTGAGGTGTTGTGAAACAAACAAAACATTTTCCTTTAATTTATTATCCTTATATTAATGTGGAACAGTTTTGTTAATAAATGAGTGAATTTGACATTTTGAGGGTGCATGTATTTATATCACATTATGCAGTTTACAAGCACAAATACGGTGTGAATCAATCTGTGCTGTTCGGTGTCCTTGAGTGCTGTAAGTAAGAAAAAGAACAAGAAATTTGAAAGAAAACACAAATGGAGACACGTTTGCAAACACCAATGACATTGAATAGTCTACAGAAACAGTGCTTCATTTTCTATGCCCCATTCAGTTAATGATAACTGCTGGTTCAATGTTAGGCTTAGGTTTTAGCAGATTTTCCGCATTTTTCCTACAGACAGCATTTGGTGACCTCAAACAACAAAGCTAGGAATTGACTCACACTGGTTTTCGCTTTCTGAAGGGTACTGGACAAACTGGAAAATTGATATTGAAATATCTTAAAAAGTGCTTGAATTTGGCCATGGAAAAGGTGTACGAACCCTGGTGTAGTGTTAATAACGTCCATCGCAACACTTTTGTTTAATATGTCACAATAAAAAGTAAGGCTGTTTGTTTTAAGTAAACAGTGTATTGGTTCATTTGGCGATTAATTGAGGCATCTACGTATTATTAGAGGGAATACCAGATTTGGAAATACCAAAAAAAAACGTTCCTCAAAAGCAGGGGTCCCCAAACTTTTTGACTCCGGGGCCGCATTGGGTTAAAACAATTTGGCCGGGGGCCGGGCTTTATATTTATATATATATATATATATATATATATATATATATATATATATATATATATATTAGTGATGTCCGATAATGGCTTTTTGCCGATATCCGATATTCCGATATTGTCCAACTCTTTAATTACCGATACCGATATCAACCGATACCGATATCAACCGATATATACAGTTGTGGAATTAACACATTATTATGCCTAATTTGGACAACCAGGTATGGTGAAGATAAGGTACTTTAAAAAAAATAAAATAAAAAATAAGATAAATAAATTAAAAACATTTTCTTGAATAAAAAAGAAAGTAAAACAATATAAAAACAGTTACATAGAAACTAGTAATTAATGAAAATGAGTAAAATTAACTGTTAAAGGTTAGTACTATTAGTAGACCAGCAGCACACACAATCATGTGTGCTTACGGACTGTATCCCTTGCAGACTGTATTGATATATATTGATATATAATGTAGGAACCAGAATATTAATAACAGAAAGAAACAACCCTTTTGTGTGAATGAGTGTAAATGGGGGAGGGAGGTTTTTTGGGTTGGTGCACTAATTGTAAGTGTATCTTGTGTTTTTTATGTGGATTTAATAAAAAAATAAAATAAATAAATAATAAAAAATAAAATAAAAAACGATACCGATAATAAAAAAAACGATACCGATAATTTCCGATATTAAATTTTAACGCATCTCTAATATATATATATATATATATATATATATATATATATATATATATATATATATATATATATATATATATATTAGAGATGCGTTAAAATGAGGGGATGAGGGGTTAAAACTAAGTCTAAAATATGGAGCAACTAGTTCCTTATAGCTAGATTCTTCTGAAGCCTCCTGCTATGCTACTGTTAGGCTACGTTTACTGGACTGTGACATTCTTCGGTTACCCAGAAAAAAACTCCCCCACCAGTGTTTGGACTGGCCCGAACAATGTGATTATCATGCCGCATGTACGTTTCTCGCACCGCCATTGTTGCGCCCTCCCCCTTTGTTCGCATTTCACTGCCAACTTGTCCTTTTTGTGGACGTCGCGCTGCAATGACAGTCCCGCGTTTCTGAATCCAGGCGCACAATGACCCTCTAACTCTGCTCTTTTCCACCCTCCAGTGAATTAAATAATAACCGAAGCAAAGGTTACTTGCGTGAGAAAATGCAAATAGCTGGCGCCCAGATACTGGATGTTTCCTGTCCTGCAACAAGTAAGACAGGACACTCTTTTGTATCGAAAGGCCCATTCAAAAGTTGAAAAAAGCAGAAAGCACCTTTTTATTTAGTTTTCCCCTCAAACTTCCACAAGCGCTGAGATCTTCCATGGAAAAAACACAGCCTTGCTTCCGCTCCATCCATTTCGCTATTACACAAGTCTCGTTAGACCACTACACTTGTGTGTATAATGGTGCGCCCTGCTTTAGGCACAAGGTAAGACAAATGGAATATCTCCACTGTACTTGTTTGTGTAGCTCTCCAGTAGGCGTAAGTGGTGACATGGGGGGGTTCCAATTACCTGTGCAATATCAATGCGGTGCTTTAGCACAAAGACTTAACTCCACTTACATCTCTCTCTCCCGCTTGGAGGGTCTTTAGTCTTCCTCCTAACTTGTTGTGTCACATAATAGATGAGCTGACATTCTCAGAGTTGATGGCAGCCCACTGGAATGCAGCGACGAATGCTACATTTGTATGTTTGTACTCTATGTAGGAGTTCTGTTTGTGGTATTGTCAACAAATGTGTCTGCCAGGAGTCAACAATTTAAGCATATAAATGGGTGTAGTGCTTGCGTAATGGAGTTACTGTATCTGTGATGTTTCATAATGATGGATATTGACTCACTGCTGCCATTTGTCGCTGCTAGAACTAGTTTGAGTGATTTTCTTCTCAGGTTTGCTATTTTGACGTTTTTCCAAAAAGTACTATTAATGAAGGAAGACAAGGACGCATTTAGCAAAATGTACTTTATGTATAATTTGGAAAATGATTGGTATTAACTTTTCTGCTTATAAACCTTATAAATAATTAAAACATTTCCCTTTAAAAAATAAGTCCTGATGTCATTAGATGTGCTAAACTGTTGCAAAATGTGCTGCACCACATGGTCGGATGGTCACAAAACTATTGGACTAAAACAAAATACTGGAATTAATAAGTATCAAATGAATTACTAATTCAGGAAGTAAATATCTAAAAGTGGATTTAACATAGAGAGCTGCAACAAATAATCGATTGACTTGATCAGAAAAAAAATGTTGTTTTTTTCTGATTAATCGTTTAATGATTGTAACTAATAAAAATGTATCAAATCCGGACGTCTTGCAGTGACCAGAACTAAAAATACGCAGATATAGTCTCTGCCCGGCTGCTGCAATAGAGCACATATGACAGCTGTGGTGCTGGTGCCGTGACCTGTGTTCAACAATTTTCCTAATATATATATATATATATATATATATATATATATATATATACATATATATATATATATATATATATATATATATATATATATATATATATATATATATATATATATATATATATATATATATATATATATATACGTATATGTATATGTATATATATATATATACACACACACATATATATACATATACGTATATGTATATATATATATATATATATATATATATATACACATATATGTATATATATATATATGTGTATGTGTAAATAGTGAGTAAGTACATTTTATTTATAAAGCACTTTTCACAGATAAAATCACAAAGCGCTGTACAAAACATAGGTAAAGTAAATAAACAATTCAATTTAAAACAACAGGGGCAACATCATAAAAAGGATACAAAGTGGATTAAAAATGATAGTTAAAAGGTGCGTTGACTAAAAGCTTTACTAAAAAGAGAAGTTTTCAAATGTTTCTTAAAAGTTTCAATTACAGTCAAGATCACGAAGGCTACTGGTGCAAATTGTTCCAGAGTCTGGGAGCTATAGCCTGAAACGCCAGGTCTCCACGGGTTTATAAAAGGGTATAAAGTGTGTTTTATCCGATTAATTGAACAAATTAACCGATAGATTATTAATAAAATCATCGATAGCTGCAGCCTTATTAACATATAATCACGCAAAACTGTGAGAACATATTTTCTATATACCGTACATTTTATCAGTTAGCTTTTGCTAGCTGCCTTCTTAAGTAAATTCATTTTTCGCATTTGTGCAACCTGATACATTTATGACTGAAAAAAAATCTTTATGCCTTAAAACTGCTTAAATGTTAGGCGATGCAAACAAAGTGTTAACTCTTCTTCTTAACTTGCGTAACAGTATTAGAAAATGTACTTTTCATAACACTCTTCTTATTTGTCATTAAAGTTAAAGGAGTATTCTACATACTATTACAGTAGTTAACCTTTAGCACTTGTATGGTCTTTATGAATCATAAAACATTGCCTGTAGCATTAATCAAACTTTTACGATGACCACCCTTGACCCTGGAATGGATTAAATCAATTCAAATTTTTGCTTTGGGAAAAATCATTTTGGAAATGTAATGTATCCTCTGGAAATAAGAATTGTTAAAGCCAGTGAATGTCCGACTGTCCGGTTCTAGAATAGATTCAACTTTGTTCTGTGTTTAGTGTCGGCCGACTTGCTCGTTTAGTATCAATCCTAAATGCGATGGTGTGTGTCATGCGCATGCCGCAGTGTGGCACCCGTTTAGGGGCTTTGTACTCCACTCAGAGTGGACAACGGGCCCTGTGCACCGTCAGACCAATTAGGCAGCAAAGCAAGACTAATGACTGTGGATCACTTGGCCCCTGAAGGATGGAGCTGTCCCATTTGGACCGCCTCGTTATGTGATTGAGTATGGTGTGTTTGTGTTGGCCCCTATGTCTATATATATATATGTATGTGTGCGTGTGTGTGTGTTTGTTAATATAAAGCGAGGTCGGAATGATGACAAGCAGATGCCTACAGTGGGCACATCCACAATGGGACCTCTTAAAAGTCCACACCTGGTTACATGCATGGGGGGATTCGCAGAGTGAGGAGAAATTAATTTCTACGGTTCCCTCTCTTCTTAACAAACTAATTACACACACAAAGTGTGTGCGTGTGTGTGTGTGCATCCTGGGGCGCTTTTGAAATGACTCCGTCATAGTTCAGTAATGCTTCTAATATAGAGAGTGAAGGACAATGACGGAGTGAAAAGATGCTGAAGACAGAACTGAAACCACCAGGGGGCGACACCTCCAGGGAGATTTAGTCAGGCTGCTTTGTTAACCAGCAAAATGCCTGCTTTCCCCTCTTGTTCTTTGGCCTTCATCTGGATTTCCCATGCAGTTTTGCTCACAGACTTTGTTCAGTTTTTTTTTTGCTGAGATTTGTAACAGCTGGGTTGCTCTTTTTACAAAGCTCTGTAAGGTTCAATAAAAAGAAAACTTAGACTAGTAGATTTACTGGCTGCACTTTTGATACATTTTCTCTGCTGACTCAATTTTGTTTTTTGTTTTTTCAGTTGGTAAATCAATCGCCAAATCTCAGTTCTTCATCCTGTCAAGACATTTTGGACAAATTTATTCTTGAACTTTGTGGGAACCGATTGTAGAAGGCCCTTTTTGTATACTGTAAACATCTGAACAAGATTGAAAAAAAACAAACAAGGTCGATTCATGCTTCAGCCTGTTTGCTTGTGCTGTCACTTCTATACTTTTTTTAAATTGATTTTTTACTGCAAATTTTCTGGCTTTTGGATGATTTTATTTCCATATTTTGAGTTATTTTGAAGTTTTCTATTGTGCAAAGAGGGATTAATATCATTTACATTTTAACCAATACCAGTGCCAAATCGATTCTTTTGAAATGGTGCAGGCACTAAACCAGTACTTTAAAAAATTTGAATTCATATTTTATATATATATCTATATATCTATATATATATCTATATATATATATAGATATATAGATATATATATGTATATATATATATATATATATATATATATATATATATATATATATATATATATATATATATATATATATATATATATATATATATATATAGATGTATATATAAAATACATTTAGCATTTTACACAATTTTACAACATGCAAGTTGAACAGAATAGTAATCTAAATAATTCAATAATGTAAACAAATTGATAACCAAGCAATACATTCTACAATATGAGATAAAATCTTAAATGTATTGTCATTATTATCACGCACACACACACGCACGCACACTCATTCTTGTATTTGTCACCTTCTTGAGACCTCTGAAAAATGCCTACCTCTTTAGGACCACCCTTTCTGGATTTGTATTTACAACATTAATAATATAAACAAAAATAAAAAAGCCTGTTGTGAAAAATGAGTTGGAATTTCACAAGAAAAAGGTCACAATTTCACAAGAAAAACTTAGAGTTTTGGCAGTATTATAATAAAAGTCGTAATTTTACACAACGCAAGTCAACATTTTACAAGAAAAACTGAACATGTGTGCAATATTGTGATAAAAGTTGGAATTTTACTCAATAACAGGCACAATTTTACAAGAAAAGCTTAAAAGTTGGCAATTTTATGAAGAGTCGTAATTTTACTCGACAAAAGTCACAATTTTATAAGAAAACTTAAAAATTTTGGCAATATTATAATAATAATCTGAATTTTTTTGTAGGCAAAATTATGACAAAAGTCTAAATTTTACTCAAACAATGTCACTATTTTACAAGAACAACAAAAAAATGTGCAATATTGTGATGAAAGTCAGAATTTTATATGACAAATGTCACCATTTTGCAATATTACAGAAACCGAAAGAATATGAGAAATTGTTCCCAATTTTATAAGAAAAAAGTCGACACGGTATAGCTCGGTTGGTAGAGCGGCCGTGCCAGCAACTTGAGGGTTGCAGGTTCGATCCCCGCTTCCGCCATCCTAGTCACTGCCGTTGTGTCCTTGGGCAAGACACTTTACCCACCTGCTCCCAGTGCCACCCACACTGGTTTAAATGTAACTTAGATATTGGGTTTCACAATGTAAAGCGCTTTGAGTCACTTGAGAAAAAGTGCTATATAAATGTAATTCACTTCACTTCACTGACACATTGTGAGAAAAAGACTGCTTTTAGTTAATTGGCTCCAGCACCCCCCGCGACCCCAATAGGGACAAGCGGTAGAAATTGGATAGATGGATGGATGGTTTTTAACCTTCATTATTTACTTCAAGTTATTACAGTATGTCGCTATATACGTACATATTTTTTTATTTTTTTAAATTAATTTTGGCCAAAGGGGACGCATTTTACTTTCTTACACACACTTGTTATTACATATGTTGGCCAGAGAGGGAGCACTTCAAATTTTTACACACACTTGTTATTTCATATGTTGACCAGAGGGGGAGCGCTTTTAAAACCGACACACAGCCGATTTAAAAAATCCCTCCTTTTTGGGACCACCCTAATTTTGATAGGTTTCACCACCAGGGGTGCAAATGAGACATTCTCTATTCGATGCAATGGTTTTCCGTATTGGGACCATGATTTATGTCCTAACTTGTTCACCGGTCCTCATGTGGAAGGTACTTTTCCTTGTTGATGTCTCAAGAAGGGTAGAAATACAATAACACACACACACACACACACACACACACACACACACACACACACACACACACACACACACACACACACACACACACACACACACACACACACACACACACACACACACACACACACACACACACACACACACACACACACACACACACACACACAAACAATACGCTTGTGTTGCAATGGTTATAGTGAATGCACCTCCCTTTTTATGGTGGTGATTGGTGCATAATGAGGACGTGTTGTTGTTCTGGCGATCGCTACAATGAAATACGTGTGGTGTTGGACCTGAGGACTGCTGTTGACGTGTTAAAAGTTGAAAACGAATGTCAGACTTTGTGTCTCTCTGTCGGGATGTTACATTATTACTTACTTAATCTATGGACATGTCTTTTATATGCACACGGATGTCATCAAGTTTTGACTTTTGCAATAATGATGGAGTCTTTGTATTTATTTTTGTTATGAAATGTGGCTGTTATCATGGAGCACTTGTGAGTAGTGAACCTATTACAGTCATTCCATAACAAGTGAGCGTGCATAACCAACCTACCTTTCGGTGTCACAACAGTGCCAACATTGTCACATGTTAAAAAAACACATTCTTTGTGTTTACAGACTCACTTTGGCTCGCGCTAACTCATTTTACACTCGCACGGCCTCTCTGTTTGATTGATTGATCGATTGAAACTTTTATTAGTAGATTGCACAGTACAGTACATTTTCCGTACAATTGACCACTAAATGGTAACACCAGAATAAGTTTTTCAACTTGTTTGAGTCGGGGTCCCCGTTAATCAATTCATGGTACAGATATATACTATCAGCATAATACAGTCATCATGCAAGTTACGGTAATCATCAGAGTATATACATTGAATTATTTACACTCTGGGTGGGGTGGGATGTGGAGGGGATTGGGAGGTTAGTTTATCAGCATATTTCAGTCATCATACAAGTTTATCATCAGAGAAATGGACAATGTAACATTGTAGGTCTCACTTTGTAGGATATGTACAGCGAGCAGTGAACCTAGTGAGCTTAGAAAGCATAAGAACAATACATTTCATTATTTACAATCCTTGGAGGTGGGATGTTGTGGGGGAGGTAGTTAGGCTAGGGTTGTAGCTGCCTGGAGGTGTTCTTTTAGTGCAGTTTTGAAGGAGGATAGAGATGTACTTTCTTTTACACCTGTTGGGAGTGCATTCCATATTGATGTGGCATAGAAAGAGAATGAGTTAAGACCTTTGTTCGATCGGAATCTGGGTTTGACGTGGTTTGTGGAGCTCCCCCTGGTGTTGTGGTTATGGCGTTCTGGAAGTAGTTTGACATGTACTTCGGTATCAGGGAGGTGTAGCAAATATTATAGATTAGGCTCAGTGCAAGTGGTTTTACTCTGTCCTCCACCCTGAGCTAAAGTGGGCTGGCTCTGTGCGCTCTTGATGTGTCTTTCTCTTTTTTCAACGAGCGTGGTGTTCAACCCTTTTGGCACTGAGGGGCGGGCACTGAATACACGACCCAGCAACTCCCCTTCTTTTTGATTGGTCACTTTGCGTACTGTCTCCTTGTCAGAGCCAATCCGAGGCAAAGATGAAAAGCCTTGTATACTTCGACATCTGTTACCTATACTTATACTATACTATACCTATACTTTTCATTCAATGACTGCAAATAATGTAAAAACAAGAGTATAAAGAAGTCATACTGTTCCATTACCTTTGTTCATACTACTGTCACTACTCAACTGCCAAAGAACTGTAGACACCTCAATATTTATTACTTCCTATACTGTATATACTGTGTATACTGTATATACTGTTATACTATTTGACATTGCACTGGTACTGTATGTGACTACTGTACTTTACTTGTACTGATACTTCTACCATAACTACTGGGACTTATTGTGCAACTTATTGTCTTGTAATTAATGTACATCAGAGCTATTAAAATGTTTGTATTTTTTGTATTTAGTGTATTAGATTCAGCAACTAGTGTTTGGATCCCACTGTACGCAATATCTGAAGAGCATGGGAAAAAGCATTTCACTGTGGTGTACTCTGTATGTGACGAATAAACCTTGGACCTTGAACCTATGGCTAGCAATGTTTAATTGTACTGTCCCTGTCAAAAAAAATACTGAGAATGTTTTGTATTTGATCAACAATATTTTGTTGCAGCCTTCAATGTTGGGCTGATATTGTATATATGTTTGCTCCTCAATTTACCACATTTTCTGCTGAGTGGATGATGTGGATGCCCAATTTTCACAAAAATCCTCCCTCCATGATGACCTGCCTTATTCTGCCTCAGAATGGCTCCAACTTGGAGACAGCAGGCGTTCAAAGTGACCAATCAGAAAGGAGGGAAGTTGGTGGGTCGTGTATTCCATGCCTGCTCCTCAGTGGCAAAAGGGTGAAACATTGCTCGCGTAGAGAAAGGCATTGCAAGCGCAAACCGTCCACGGGTGCACAGAAAGGTGGTGTTATTGCAAAATTAGTCTGCGTGCAAAATTAGTCAGAGCATGCGTGGAATGAGTCCGTGCACGCAAAGTGTCTTTCTTTTTACGCACGAGGATCTTTGCACTGTTCTGACGCCGGACATATTTTCCAATCGGGCCGAGGGGCGGGGGACAATGCAAACTTCAACGCAATTTAGAACACTCACATCTTAGATGGGAAGTGGACTAAAGCATGGTACGACGGGCCTAGCTAGTACACCCTAAGTCAGTGGTTCTTAACCTGGGTTCGATCGAACCCTAAGGGTTCGGTGAGTCGGGCTCAGGGGTCAAGACACACCCAACTCATCGTGTAAATAAAAACTTCTCCCTATCGGCGTATTACGGATATGGCAACAGCAGAAGTCACACTGATTTGCAGGTGTGTAATTTGTTGTGAGTTTATGCACTGTGTTGGTTTTGTTCTTTGAACAAGGTGATGTTCATGTACGGTTCATTTTGTGCACCAGTAAAAAAACATGGTAACACTTAAGTATGGGGAACATATTCACCATTAATTAGTTGCTTATTAACGTGCAAATTAGTAACATATTGGCTCTTAACTAGTCATTATTAAGTACTTATTAATGCCTTATTCGGCATGGCCTTATTATAACCCTAACCCTCTAACCCTGGCCCTAACCCTCTAACCCAGGGGTGTCAAACTCATTTTAGATCGGGGGCCACATGGAGGAAAATCTACTCCCAAGTGGGCCGGACTGGTAAAATCACGGCACGATAACTTAAAAATAAAGACAACTTCAGATTGTTTTCTTTTTTTTTTAAATAGAACAAGCACATTCTGAAAATGTACAAATCATAATGTTGTTGGTTTTTTTTTTACACTTACATGTTGTGGTTAACAGTATTCTATCTTTATTTGTCATTATTTATACTTTCTGAATAAATTATGTGATAATATTCATCAGTCAAATCATTGGTGTTGATTTTCAATCTATCAAGATAAAAAAAATAATATCAAAATCATGTTATTCATGTATTTTGATCATTTTCCTGGACTGGTGCACTCACATCATGTGGTTACTTCTTCTTTTTTTTTTACATATGTAGCATCATCCCCAATGATACAAAGAATTGCTATTGCGACATCTAGTGGACACATTTAGAACGGCGGTTTCTTTCATTCCAAAATTTCGGCTCATTTTTATATTTAGCAAACTTATCCCGCGGGCCGGATAAAACCTGTTCGGGGGCCTGATCCGGCCCCCGGGCCGTACGTTTGACACCCCTGCTCTAACCCTAACCCAATAACTCTAAATTAAGTCTTTGTTACTTAGAATATGTTCCCCTATTGTCCAAAAAACTCTAAATTAAGTCTTTGTTACTGAGAATATGTTCCCCATACTAAAGTGTTACCAAAAACATTTATATTTGTCTTGAATTAGAAAAAAAATAAACATTTTATTTTTCACTAAAGAAGTGTTCGGTGAATGTGCATATGAAACTGGTGGGGTTCGGTACCTCCAACAAGGTTAAGAACCACTGCCCTAAGTATTATGTATACCGAGATATAACTAAAATAAGGCAAGGAACCGCAAGTTTATTTATAGAGCACAATTTTTACTCAAGGCAATTCAAAGTGCTTAACAGAAAATTACAAGAAGGCAAAAGTAAAAATTAGATAATCATAATTCAAATTACCGTATTTTTCGGACCATAGGGCGCACTGGATTATAAAGCGCACTGCCGATGAGCGGGTCTATTCAGGTCTTTTTTTCATACAAAAGGCGCTCCGGATCATTAGGTACATTAAAGGGGTCATATTATGATATTTTTCTAAATTTAAAACACTATCTTGTGGTCCACATAACATGTGATGGTGGTTCTTTGGTGAAAGTGTTGCATAGATTATGTTTTACAGACCCTTTTCAAGTAGCTTTCTGAGCGTCTCTTCAGGACGCGCCGTTTTGTGGGCGGTCTTATCCACGTGGCTCACCTTCGACAGCGTCTTCTCCCCGTCATCTTTGTTGTAGCGGTGTAGCGTGCAAGGACGGGAGTCGAAGATGTCATGTCTTTTGATCATGTTTTTGTTTGGCCATGTGCTGTTTGGTTTTTGGACTCTTTTTGGTTCCTGCTTTTTCACTCCCTTGTTTTGTCACCATAGCAACCATTAGTTTCACCTGTTCCACATTTGGACTCACACACCTGACACTAATCAAGACACTATTATTTAAGCTTGTAGTTGCCAGGCTGTCGAGTCGGCCTGGTGACTAGTGTTGGGTTAGTTACTGAAAACCAGTAACTAGTTACAATTACTAGTTACTTTATTTCAAAAGTAACTCAGTTACTAACTCAGTTACTTACACCAAAAAGTAATGCGTTACTGTGAAAAGTAACTATTTAGTTACTTCTTTTTTTCCCCCTTTTTTTTAAGGCTCCCATTAATGCCCTTTTAGCCTTCATTTCAGTACTGTTATTGCACTGGAGAATAATACAATGTGTTGATCAACTTGACATGCATTTGCATCACTGAACTCAGAAAGCAATGTGGTCTACATACAACACACAAACAATGTGGTCTACATACAACACACAAAGACAAAGATATGTTTCAAAGGGCCAATTTATTTCAGGCCAGAACAAATTGACAAAACTATTTTAAATAGCTGCAACATAATGGCACTTTAACTTTAACTCTAAATAGATAGGATCTTTGATCCAAGACACAACTTACATTTAACTAAAATGTTATTTTCTTTGTGCTCGACAAAAGAAAAGTATTGAGAATGTCTCCATGTTAAAAAACTCAACTTCTGGCTTCGCCATGATGTCTTGTTAGTTGATATGAGAGTAGCGTATGTGTGTGTGTGTGTGTGTGTGTGTGTGTGTGGCCCTTTAAGATATGACAGCATGAGAGGTGAGTGACGTCAGTGAGTGAGTGGGCGAGAGAGGTGAGGGAGCGGCGACAGTGAGTGCGTGTAGGTGCTCTAGCTTGGTGGATGGCTGCGTGCAATAAAGTCACAAAGTTGCAACAAACCGCCGGGCTCGTCATTCACCCTCAGCTGTAAAGACCCTCTTCTGGGTAAAGTGAAGGTTGTTAGACCCGAAGTACGGCTCTGGAGGAACGGCTCCCCTGCGGGGAGGCGTGCTTTCTGTGGGTGGGGGAAAGCACGCCTCTTCTTTCCCACCGGAGCGCTCCAATAAAACACACTCAGATCTTCAGTTTCTAGCCGATACTGCGTTATTTTACGTTATTTGTATGTAGTAATGCATCATGCAGTAACGGTAACTGAGTTACTGTATATAAAAAAATAACGCGTTAGATTACTAGTTACCGCCGAAACTAACGGCGTTACAGTAACACGTTACTTAGTAACGCGTTACTTAGTAACGCGTTAGTCCCAACACTGCTGGTGACATTACTACTCATGCTACCCTTGTTATCCCTGTTATTCTTATGATCACGCGATCCATGCCATAGTTCCATGCCAAGTGAGTTTTGTCTATTTTTATGTCACAGTAAGTGTTTTCGTTTCATGTCCATAGCTTTTGCCCAAGTGCTAGTTTATGCTTTCATTAGCCAAGTTTGTACCTCCGCCTTGTGCGCGCTTTTGTTTACACCTTTTTGTTAGTGTTAAAATAAAGATGTCCTTACCTTCACGCCATGTCCGCTCCAATTTCCTTGCAACTCGGGAAAACAAACCCCGCCAAAGTCCACGCCATGACAGAAGAAGTGTCAAAAAGATGGAGCTAACTGTTTAAAAGACATTCAGACTTTACTTAAATCAATAACGGAGCAGCATCTCCTCATCCGTGCCTCAATAATGCAACATGTGACCGGAACCCTCTAATAACTGAAGTTCCATGGGTGAATTATGTAAACCCACTACAGTTTTTTAGCGCTTTGATAGCTAGTCTACTGACAGATATAAGTAAGAACTTTACGCTACTTTATATTAGAAAAATGGCAACAGCGAAAGATGAATGTCCCATAAGAAGATAGAGAAAAAGAAGAAGCTTATGACTACAGCGTCGGCAATTGGGGACATGCGCACATTTTCAGGACTTATGCAGATCCCAAATACAGATCAGCAGGTACCAGAAGGTGAAAGTTGGTTTTGCATAATATTGCGAAACAAAACGCCAGGTAATATGTCTGCTAATAGGTAGGGTTGGGTATCGTTTGATTTCGAACGATTCCGATTCCGATTCTTTGTTTCTATTCCGATTCCTGACGATTCTCGATTCCGATTCTTCTTGTACCATGCCGGGATCAATGTGTTTGACAGGTAGTCCCTGGAAGGTGGTATGTATTTTGGGTTGAGAGTTTTCACCATATCCCTGCAAACATAAACAAACATGTAATGTTGCTGTTACTGTTTAGCCCAGTATCAATTAGCTTAGCTCTAACGTTATTGCTTAACTAACCTAAATGTTGGAGATTCCACCTCTGAAAAGGGATGCAGTCTTTTGACTATGTGTGCAGTGACCTTTCTGTGGCACTCTTCCGTCTGTGGCACCGACATCTTCCCCATTGCCGCTACGGTGAACGGAGTACGCTGAGCACATCGCGGAGCCTGGCTAGCAGGTTGTAAATTGTCTATGAAAAAAAACGCGGGCTAATTTGTTAGCTGCCTCAACGTTGGCGCAAAACACATTATTTATTGTATATATATTGTTTTACTTACCGGATTCGGACTGCAGTGCAGTCACCGAGGTGCCAGGCTGGGCGTCGGAGGAAGAGGCAGAGGAGGACGGTCGGCGCAGCGCGTCGAAGACGGGACACGCATTTATTTGTACTCCATGAACTCGGAGGTGCTTCATCATGTTCAACGTGCACCCTCCTAAGCACGAAACAGTCCTGTCGCACGTGTTACATTTCGCCGATATTTCATTTTTTTTTAGTAAAATGAAGCCACACTTTCGACCGCCGACGCCCGCTATCCATGCTTGACTGATTCGCTCGGCTACGTAGGCTCGGCTATGCTAACACTTCCGGCGGTGGGCGCTTCTTCGTTGGTGTTCAGCGGCTTCTTCTTCCGGTCGGCGGACTCATTCTTTTTTTCGGGTCGGCGGACTGGGTATCGAAACTAGGAATCGAAATTTAAACTTTTGAACGATTCCGGGAGAATCGGAAAGTTAGTCCCGGTTCCAATTGATACTCGATACTCGATACCCAACCCTACTAATAGGTGCCGTTTTGCGGTCCTTATACACGCACCATAATAATACTTGTATGTTTTATGCGGCAACAATCCATCAAGCGGTGCGGCTTCATAGGTTACCGAAGTCGTACTAAAATAAATTTTTACAGATTTTTGAGCGCCTTGTGTAATGTTCTATATTCTCAATGGAACATTTAAAGTTTTGGTGTTCTTTACTGCCATCATATTGCAGTCTTCACGTATCTATGTGAAGAGATACGTGGTGCACTTATCATTGCACCATGTACCAAATAAAATTGCTTCGAAGTCAGTAAGCACAACCAGAACTATGCCATACATTAAGCGCACCAGGTTATAAGGCGCACTGTCGATTTTTGAGAAAATTAAAGGATTTTAAATGCGCCTTATAGTCCGAAAAAACGGTAATCACAGTTCAAATTAAAACTAAAGAGTGTAGATAAAATAATTGTAGTTGTATTAAATAGAGTGAAATAAAAGTGTATTCAGCCTGGGTTTGAACATTGCCTACGTTGAGGCCTGTCTCACATCTTCCGGAAGACTATTCCAGATTTTAGGAGCGTTAAACTGAAACGCGGCTTCACCATGTTTGCTCCTGACTCTGGGCAACAGCAGGAGACCACTCCCTGAGGTTCTCAGAGGCCGAGATGGTTCATATTATTCAACATGTCAGAGACATACTTTGGCACTAGAGTTGTCCCGATACCAATATTTGGTTCTGGTACAAAAATGTATTTAGATACTTTTCAAAATAAAGGGAACCACAAACAAATGTCATTATTGACTGTATTTTAACATTACGTCTTATGATACATAAACATATGTTTCTTATTGCAATCAAAGAACAATTTTGTCATCAACTAACATAGTGAACTTACGAGACAAGTTACTTATTTTTTAGTAGTAAGCAAACGGGTTACAATAGCTCATAATTTGTCTGTTGAAGTATGCAGTAAAATTTGCATTATTTTGTCAAAATTATGAGGGACAACCGGTACAAAATGGATGGAATATTTGTCTACTTGTTCATGTACTGTTAATATCTGCTTGCTTTCTGTTTTAACATGTTCTACCTAAACTTCTTTTAAAATGTAATAGTCGCGACTTGTCCAGGGTGTACCCCTCCTAATGCAGCTGAGATAGGCTCCAGCACCCCCCACGACCCCGAAAAGGACAAGTGGTAGAAAATGGATGGATGGATGGACTTATTTTTCTGTTGTTTGGGTATTTTATATACGTTTTGGGTGATACTACAAATTTTGATACCAAGCCTATACCAAGTACTTACAGGGTCATACATTGATCATAAATTAAGTTCTCATGTGTCCAGGGACATATTTCCTGAGTTTATCATCAATAAAAAATGACAACAGATTTTTTGATAATAACATTTTTTGATGTAATCTTTATATGGGTCGTGTGCATGCTATCGTTACAGCTGATGTCTGTGTAGATTCACCCATGGCATCGTTAATTTTTAAGCCAAAATGCGCCCATTCTCCCTTTATTGTCTACATGATAGTTCTGCTTGTAAGTACTCTATGCTTGTGCGTTGCCTAAAACCAGCAACGTAAAGATGTGATGATGGCACGCCGTAACGTCTGTTAAAAAAAAAAAAGTACCGGTATTTTTTAGAGGCATTATAGTACCGTTTTTAATTAATTAGTACCGGTATACCATACTACCCTATTTGGCACAAGACCATGAAAGGACTGCGTACAAGTAAACAAAGGTACGGAAATAAACACACAGGTCTGGCTATAACACAACACAATAACAAAATCACAAGCAGAGCTGTTTTGAAGTCTATTCTCTGAGCAACAGGAAGCCAGTGCAGTGACCTAAGCACTAGACTAATATTGTCATATTTCTTGGTTCTCGTCAGCACTTGAGCAGCAGCATTGTGGATCTAGTGCAGCTGCTTTATAGCTCGTTTAGAGAGCCCAGTGAGAAGGCCATTACAGCGGTCTAAGCTGCTGGAGACTAAGGCATGGATTATTAGTCTGCTTTGGACACTATTTCTTTGAATTTGGCAATGTTTTAAAAATAACCTATGTCTTTTAATCAAGACAAAATAGGAAAATCTGACTTTTTGCAGTCCGGCAAGGTCCATAAAGGCATACCTGGAGGGGTTGAGCTTTGACCTAAATCCTATCAAACACTCAAACACAGGGATCATCTCAAACAGATTTGTAATCAGTGATCTCTGACCTCTCTAATGTTTTTTCTGGACGAATGAGCATGTCTAAGGTGTGGTATGTCTATCACGTTAAGTATGCTGATAGGCTCCAGCCTGTGCCACGATGAAATGGTTTATTTTCCTATGAGATACCTTTATCGTCACACTTTCCAACATCGTGGGATGTGCCCTAACTTGCAAAATCAGTCGGGTTAACCTGTTGCCCTGACCGCGTACTTACTGTTTATTCGTAGTCACTTTAAAAGAGAGAGGGCAGAAGAAGAATATAATTTTAATTTACTCTATTAATTTATGTAAATGGTTCTAAGCATGTTGTTTGAATGGAGACGCTAAATATCTTAGCCAAGCATTGCTGTGTAGGCTGTATGTAAATGTAGGTGTGCACTAATTGAAATTCAATACCCTTCTCGTCTTGTGAGGGTTGCCGGCCTTTCTCATCCAAGCTCGGCCTCCTCCTCCTGTTCTCTTTTTCTCTTTCCACCACACTCCTTTTGCCCTCGAACCTTACCTAAGTGGGTCTTTAATTTAAAAGTAAGCGCATTAACTTTCTCAAACATGGGGGTAGATAGAGCACCGCTTGCCAACAGATGAATAAACAGTAGAATAAATACCACTCTATGCGGGTTCATTCCACCACGCACACACACACACACACACACACACACACACACACACACACACACACACACACACACACACACACACACACACACACACACACACACACACACACACACACACACACACACACACACACACACACACACACACACACACACACACACACACACACACACACACACACACACACACACACAAGCAAACACAGAAGGGGATCGATAAACAGTGGTATTGAGGCATCTCTTGAGGTCTGTGTCTGGCTCAGTGTGATGCTTGATTTATTTGTTCTTAGCAAGAGGCAGTAAATCAGTACTTCCCCTCAGGCCAAAGAGGCTCCACACAGACAGGCAACCTACTTAGTGTCACTCCTCAGCCCCGCCGGATAAGGCACAAGCTCTTTATGTTCCTGTATATTATTTATTGTCATTATGTTTGTGCATTCCCTTTGCATATAATGGCTAAAGGCCATCCAAGGTATTGTGAAGTGGTGAGATGAAAGGGGTGGTTTGTGTGGGATGGAGAAAGGTAAAGATTCTAGCCTCGGAAAGAGGTTATTCTAAGTCTTTAACTTTAAAGGCCAAGGTGGTCAGATCTTTCAGTCAATCTTGTTGTTTGTGTTGCGTGCACTACTCAAGTAAAGAATGTCATGAACCATTGCTGCTTTTTGCAGTGGAACCACACACTTTATCACAAAGCAGAAAGCATTCCTGCTCTCTAATGCGATGCACTCCACTCCACCAGAATGTGTTAAAACTGTTTAAAGCAGTCTTAAAACAAGCATTGGTCTTATTATAGTAGAGGAGTTTTTGTAGAACATACAATGTAAAAAATGCTTGCTCGTTGCTCGTGGTAATGTGTTTGTTTTCAATGTTGAGTTGTGTTAATTAATATACCAATGATTATCCCACACACAGTAGGTGTGGTGAAATTACTCTCTGCATTTGACCCATCCCCATGTTCACCCCCTGGGAGGTGAGGGGAGCAGTGAACAGCAGCGGTGGCCGCGCTCGGTGCGTCTAGTTCCATAATTAAGTAAGTTAGGTAAGTGTTTATATGGCGGAATGACACCCTTTCGACTCACATACATTGTTTGCTGAAGTGAAACGTGATGATGACAAATCCGTAAAATAGAATGCATATTAGAGATGCGCGGTTTGCGGACACAACCGCGGAGTCCGCGGATAATCCGGGGGTCGGGCGGATGCATGACGAAAAAAATACATTTTAAATAGATTTGGGCGGGTGGCGGTTGAACCAATTCGGAAATATATATACATAGTTAAATGTTGTTACCCACATACGAAAAACGAGCAGCACTCTTTGAAACAGGCAATTATTCATCAGGCACTGCTGCAGCTGTCACGCCAAATTTCTTCCCCCTTACAAAAACCTTTCACCCCATTTACTTCCGGGGCTGCGTCCAATAAAGTCACAAAGTTGCCGGGGGTCCTTAACCGGCACACGACTGTCCTGTTTGGCGCCTGTACAAAAAAAAACAATAATCGATTTCTTCAGATTCCAGCAGCTGTCAAAGACGAAATATCCTTCCAGCGACGGGCAGCAGTCAAAGCCGAAGTGCTATCGATCGCTGTCAATGACGTAAGAGGAAACATGACCACGGAATTAAATGGGGGGGGGTTTGTAGGGGGAAGAAATTTGGCGTGACACAGCACACCACAACAGAAGAAGAAGAAAAAAATAAAAAGATGGCAACGCCGGCAGCAAACGTGGTAAGCGACAAACTAAAAAGGGAATACTAAAGACCAGGGAAAAAAAATAACAATAATAGTCAACACTTTCTTAATGGAAATGACAATAATATTATAATAATGATACATAATATTATCACGCATTAATATCTCTTAGCCTCTAATGCGTGGCCAAGAGATATCAATGCGTGGCACGCATTGAATGTCTCTGCTGCATTGGATCAGTCTCCTTTCTTTAACAGGCAAAAGCTTTCTAACCTCACTAATGCCTTGCATCGTCTATATTAGATGTATAACAACGGGTGGGTGGCGGGCGGTTGTGGTTTTGATAAAATGTTAGTTCGGGTGGATGACGACTTTTGTGATGCGGTTGCGGATGAAATAATTGCCTATCCGCGCATCTCTAATGCATATACTATTCTGACCCGAATATAAGACGATCCTCAAATAAAACTTTTGGCACAGTTTTTTAGAGTCTGTGTCACTGGTGCATTTCTCCAATGAGTGTTTAAATGAGGAGAAAATCATTCAGCCCCACCTGCTGATTTGCATGTATCAAGCTCAAGACACCGTCACATGTTTTTTAATTTATAAATGGTTGATTTATACAGGTTTATTTAGCCTACTGATGTGTATTTATAAATGGTTAAATTATATAGGCTAGTAAGATAAAGTTTTGTACCTGACAAGTTTCGGCTACCTTGCTTCTGCAGCCTTCATCCATATAAAATCCATATAACACGTCACAGACGACGTCACGCTAACATCACGTTACACCTCTGATGAAGGCTGCAGAAGCAACGTAGCCAAAACCTGTCAGGTAAAAAACTTTACCTTACTAGCCTAGATAAATCAACCATTTATAAATACACATCAGTAGGCTGAATAAACCTCTTCAATAGAGATGTCGATAAATGCTTTAAAATGTAATATCGGAAATTATCGGTATCGGTTTCAACCTCCCGATTTTCCCGGGAGACTCACGAATTTCAGTGCCCCTCCCGAAAATTTCCCGGGGCAACCATTCTCCCGATTTCCACCCGGACAACATTATTGGGGGCGTGCCTTAAAGGCACTGCCTTTAGCGTCCTCTACAACCTGTCGTCACGTCCGCTTTTCCTCCATACAAACAGCGTGCCAGCACAGTCACATAATATATGCGGCTTTTACACACACATAAGTGAATGCAAGGCATACTTGATCAACAGCCATACAGGTCACACTGAGGTTGGCCGTATAAACAACTTTAGCACTGTTACAAATATGCGCCACACTGTGAACCCACACTAAACAAGAATGACAAACACATTTCGGGAGAACATCCGCACCGCAATACAACATAAACACAACAGAACAAATACCCAGAACCCCTTGCAGCACTAACTCTTCCGGGACGCTCCAATATACACCCCTGCTACCACTAAACCCCATCCACCAAACTTTTATTAGTAGATTGTACAGTACAGTACATATTCCGTACAATTGACCACTAAATGGTAACACCCGAATAAGTTTTTCAACTTGTTTAAGTCAGGGTCCACGTTAATCAATTCATGGTAAAGTTACATTGTTTAATGCATCCAGCGGGGCATCACAACAAAATTAGGCATAATAATGTGTTAATTCCACGACTGTATATATCGGTATCGGTTGATATCGGAATCGGTAATTAAGAGTTGGACAATATCAGAATATTGGATATCGGCAAAAAAGCCATTATCGGACATCTCTACTCTTCAACATACATGTTTTTTAAACTTTTTTTGACACTCGGGCTGACAAAAATAATGAGTTAACTCATGTGATTGATCACAAGAAATTATCACATTAATCATGCATATACACAGATTAATAACACAATTTATTTTGCACAAACATGCTCATTTACCTTAACTGTGGATGGTTACCTAAAAGGCGGTTCGGGTTGTTATTCGGTCAGTAATCAATGCGCCAGTAAGAAGATTCTAGGTGGAAAATTTCACTCCAAAGTACACCCAGATGAGACTTACCGTAGGTTAAAAGGCTTGATCATATAAATGACATACATTCAAGTAAAACATTTAAATAATGCTCCTGTGTGACATTCTGACAATAAAATGACATTTGTCTCTAAATATTTGGGTCTTTTTTTAAGTTACGGTAGTTTAGATTACGCAAACAAGTATTATGTGTTTAGTTGTGATCCAAATTCAAAAGTGTGATTAATCTGAATTTAAAAAAATTATCATTTGACAGCACTACATGGGACAAATGCTGGCTAATGTAACCTGTAACAACACAAATGGATCTCAATAGTTCTAAAAATGATCCCGTTTCTATAAACACTGAAAAACAAAATTTGTTTTCTTTTGTTATTCTTGTAGGTTTGTGTGACTTGCTTTGTTGTCTGCACATTTGCCCACTAACTTTTCAAAACCAAAAAGAAACTAAAATCCTCACTAGATTGTTGTTGTCTAAACAAATCATTAGAAAGGTGTATGGGGGTGAAGAAGATGGAGAGCAAAGAGGTACAGAGTGGAGACTCACCTTGCCCCAGGGCTCTCCTTAAGGCCTGACTCTGTGTGTCGTGTTCCTCCGCTCCTCAGCGCCACTTGCTCTCCTTTACCTTTCTTTTCTCTCCATTGCCCAAAGACATGGAGCCAAGCTGTCCTCTGCAGAGCCACAATTGGCTCGGTTGAGACAGAAGGCATGGGTACAAAAACCTCTTTGAATTCCCTTTCATCGCACTTTTGACCTCTGTCTTCGAGGACAAACTAGCTTGTTTGGCCCAGCCACTCTTTCAAATTCAACTTTTTCTTGCAAACTTTTAATTTAAAATGTACCTCTTTGTTCGTACTACAGTGGATTGTGTTCAGAGAAATATGGCTCAAGACTAAGGAACTTTTTTTTCTTCTTACTGCCAATGTGCCAACCAGTCATGCTGATTGTTTTTGGCTCCTGCGTCATTTGGCTTGAACTCAGGGGGCCTCCAGCAAGCACCTCCACATTAGCCACAGAGAGTTTGACATAGCTTCAATATCCCCAACCCAAGCCTTTGGCGCCAAAAACACGTGTCTTTTTTGAAAGAGTAATCCTTTCCACAATATTGTTATGACCAGGCCTTTTAACCACTGCCACCATTGGCCCCGACATCACATCAGCCACAGAAGAAGAAAGCAGCACCATCAGCAGTTATGGTCACCTACGCCAACACCCAATAACATTTTTTTTTTTTTACAATAGAAATCTATCTCTTGTGGTTTGTTGGACTTATGACTTTGGTCTTGTTGGCAAGCAAGAAAAAACAGTTGAGAGTTTGGAAGCATTAATTTTGAACTTCATAAAACAGTATTAGACGGGTGTTGTGTTTAGATTTCATTGATCGACCAAAGAGGAAATTAATCATCAGTAAATCCGTCTGTGGTTGTTGTCAACTTTTTTCTCATTATTATATTTATAATATTAATGCTTTATTGATGTAGCTAATCTTCCAGTAGTTGCTGTCTTTTAGTACTTATTTGAGCCTGAAAGAACAGCACCTTTGCTGGTTGCAGCCAAGTAGTGCAGTCCGTCCTTCCTCAATTGGTGCTCGACACGGTTAATCAAGTCCACGCAATCTACCAAATTCATCCATCCATCCATCTTCTTCCGCTTATCCGAGGTCGGGTCGCGGGGGCAGCAGCCTAAGCAGGGAAGCCCAGACTTCCCTCTCCCCAACCACTTCGTCCAGCTCCTCCCGGGGGATCTCGAGGCGTTCCCAGGGCCAGCCGGGAGACATAGTCTTCCCAACGTGCCCTGGGTCTTCCCCGTGGCCTCCAACATATCGGACGTGCCCTAAACACCTCCCTAGGGAGGCGTTCGGGTGGCATCCGGACCAGATGTCCGAACCACCTCATCTGGCTCCTCTCGATGTGTAGGAGCAGCGGCTTTACTTTGAGCTCTTACCGGATTACAGAGCTTCTCATCCTATCTCTAAGGGAGAGCCCCGCCACCCGTCGGAGGAAACTCATTTCGGCTGCTTGTACCCGTGATCTTGCCCTTTCGGTCATAATCCAAAGCTCATGACCATAGGTGAGGATGGGAACGTAGATCGACCGGTAAATTGAGAGTTTTGCCTTCTGGCTCAGCTCCTTCTTCACCACAACGGATCGATACAGCGTCCGCATTACTGAAGACGCCGCACCGATCCGCCTGTCGATCTCACGATCCACTCTTCCCTCACTCGTGAACAAGACTCTGAGGTACTTGAACTCCTCCACTTGGGGCAAGATCTCCTCCCCAACCCGGAGATGGCACCCACCCTTTTTCCGGGCGAGAACCATGGACTCGGATTTGGAGGTGCTGATTCTCATCCCAGTGGCTTCACACTCCGCTACCAAATTCACAATTTTCAATTAATCCCATTCCCTCAGTACCCCTGTACTAAGGGCAATAGAGCTCTGGCTATATTGATGTATTGATAATTGTTGATAGTCGCTATGCCCAGTAGGGATGAGACGGTTTATTAAAAAATGTGTGTTTTTCGGATCTTGAGTGCAGATGGCACTTAGGGTGGAGGGGACATGTCCTCGTAAGATTCGTAGTGATACAGATCTACCCCCACCCCATTTTTCCTACAAGATGACAAACGTCGCTGGTAAAACAAGAGGATTAATCTTCTGTTAGTTGAGTCTAATTTACAGTACTTGCAGAGTCCGGCATTTGCGTGCTACGCCACTGGTGTACACAAATGTATGAATTTTTATCGAGGTACCAAAGTAATCCTACAACACCCAGTTTGTGAACAAGGAGAGTTACAGCCACGGAAGCTTGTGTAATCACTTAATTAACTAGCGCTATCAACATGCATTTTTTAAGAGCTGCCATCGGCAACATCTAGTCCCGCCACTCCCGCGAATTGCAGCGAATGCTTCTCTCCCTTGCTGACGTTAGTCGCCACCTCTTAAAGGCACACTTATGCATTTGCTCTGCTACAACTTATTTCTTTTTTTTTTAAGCCTTTTTAAAAAAAATTATATTTATTTATTCATTTGATAAGAAAATCATAATACAGGTACTGAGAAAACAGACACTTTTTTTTGTCCCCCCCCTCATTCCCACCCAAAAAATTAATACAATAAAATAATAATAAAACTAAGATAATAACATCCCTTCCCAACCCCCGTCCTACATTTCAGTCACAGTGGGTAACAATGTACTGCCTTCCTCTTCGCCACAAGCAGATAGAGAATCACACAAACAACAGTAACAACAAACATACCGTATTTTTCGGACTATAAATCGCAGTTTTTTTTTATAGTTTGGCCGGGGGTGCGACTTATAATCAGGAGCGACTTATGTGTGAAATTATTAACACATTACCGTAAAATATCAAATAATATTATTTAGCTCATTCACGTTAGAGACTAGACGTATAAGATTTCATGGGATTTAGCGATTAGGAGTGACAGATTGTTTGGTAAACGTATAGCATGTTCTATATGTTATAGTTATTTGAATGACTCTTACCATAATATGTTACGTTAACATACCAGGTACGTTCTCAGTTGGTTATTTATGCGTCATATAACGTACACTTATTCAGCCTGTTGTTCACTATTCTTTATTTATTTTAAATTGCCTTATAAATGTCTATTCTTGGTGTTGGGTTTTATCAAATAAATTTCCCCCAAAAAATGCGACTTATACTCCAGTGCGACTTATATGTTTTTTTCCTTCTTTATTATGCATTTTCGGCCGGTGCGACTTATACTCCGGAGCGACTTATACTCCGAAAAATACGGTACAGAGAAGTGTCATTGAATAAAAACAACACAAAAAAAAAGAGTTGAGGTAAGTGGAAAGGTTGATTGTCAACAGGGAGTGTCATATTTGTCCTATAGTGTCTTTTATTACTTATTACCTCTAAATTATCATGACTATTACTTACTTCTACTTTTTGTTTTGATTAAAAAAAATCCAACTCTTGTGTTTACTTTTATGATGATGATAAAAGCTGATGATATATAATGTGGTTCTAAAGCTAAAATTACATGCTTTGTTTAAGTTTCAATTTATTAATTTTTTTTTGGAGACTGTAATAAAATAAAATCTGAACCGTGGATGTTCCACATCTAGACCAAGTGACTTTCCTCGTACCGTAGTAAAAAATATGATATAATAATGTTTAAGTATAAAAATGCTCAGTGACCATTGTAGATGGTAACTCCAGCGACAGATTGTAGGCACATGAAAAGCACTGTGACGTCACTCAAAATGAGCTGATGAAACTGTTTGTTTACCTACGGGGAAATAAATGGGAAGTGAATGAGAGGACCATGGCTTGCTTGAAAGAAAGAAAGGTTGATGCTGAAAATGAAAAGTTTGAAGGTGAATGGATGGATCTATGTATGTTTATTGTTACAGAATCTAATTCCGAATTGCTTTGAAACTGCAGTACTGATCATAAGCAGGCACTTGACGTGCTTTAATGAGACCAAACGTAGATCTTTTGAGAAGTATCCTCAGAAGTCTATAGTAAGTTGGCGAAAAACAAAAGATCTTAGGGCCCAGTGTCAAAGATGTACACAAGTCATCACTTACAGCACAGCAACGAGCAAGTGAGTGTTTACTAAGGATTGTATTGATTCTGGGACATGACAAAAAGTCGTTCAGTGACGGCAGAATTGTAAAGGACCGCTTGAGTGCTGCTGCTGAGACCTTCCTTGTGTGAAATCGTGTGACAAAATCAAACAAACCCCTACGTCAGCTATAACAAGAAGAATCCGAAACTTAAACAGAGTATGTATTGATGCAGTTTGACGCAGCAATTCAAAGTGCTGCATATCCTTAGCCATAGATGAGTGTACACACGTAACAGACAATGCACAGCTTTTGGTGTTTGTGAGATTTTTATTTTACAAATAATTATTTAGATCGCAGAGAAGTACAGATACAAGATACATCGTTGATAAAAAAATGTGGTCTTTTTTTTCCCAGTCAAGTTCATCGTCTAAACTCAAAATAACTATTATCGAAACAATAGTCAGATGCGCAGTAGGGCTGCAATTAACGTTTATTTTGATAGTCGATTAGTCAGCGAAATATCTTATCAATTAGTCGACTAATCGGATAAGAAAGCGTACACATATTTAATGGCTCTAATTTTTCCATTGACTTCTCAATGTGAAGTGAAGTGAATTATATTTATATAGCGCTTTTCTCTAGTTACTCAAAGCGCTTTTACATAGTGAAACCCAATATCTAAGTTACATTTAAACCAGTGCGGGTGGCACTGGGAGCAGGTGGGTAAAGTGTCTTGCCCAAGGACACAACGGCAGTGACTAGGATGGCGGAAGCGGGGGATCGAACCTGGAACCCTCAAGTTGCTGGCACGGCTTAAGTTATTTTAGGCATGTGCTTAGTAACAACAAAGATGACTAATTCATTCATAAATATTTATTTTTATTGTATCTGTGCCGCCCATTCAGCTGTTACAGAAATTAAAATGACTAACAAAATGTTGTCCATTTAAAAGAAAGAAAAGACAAAGTGCTAAAATTCAGTCAACCTTGTTTATGTATTAAACAAACTGCTAAGATAGCAGCAATAAAAACAAACAACAAAACACAAAATCTAACTTCGTAAAAAAAAAAAAAGCATTTTTTTGCACACTGGTATATTGACTATTGATTAACTCTTGGCAGTTTTAGCACTCTAATAGACTCGATGTGTAGAATTCTGTATTTGATTAATTCTTAAAATGTTGTCTATCTAATAGATTGTATGTGTCTTGTCTGTGTGATCATGTTTTGTTTTAGTCATGTTTTGTTTTGTTTAGTTATTGGACTCTTTAGTTTCTGTTTACGCTCCATTGTTTTTGTTTCCATGACTACCCATTAGTTTTCACCTGTCCTCGTCACGCACCTGTCTCACGCTTTGCACTCGCACACCTGTCACTAATCATGTCACTGCTATTTAAGCCTGTCTGTTTCTGTTGTTCGTCCTGGTGTCATATCCTTTCATACCATGCTATGTACCTATCCATCCATGCTACTGCTACCCATGATATTTATGTCCACCATAGTTTATGCTTCATGCCATGCCACAGTAAGTGTTTTTTTTTCTTGTTCTTAGTTAATTGCCTTTGTGCTAGTCTTTTGGTTTCATAGTTAGTTCTCCGCCATTGTGCGCGCCTTTTGTTTGCTTCTGTTTTTTGTAGTTTGTTAGTGTTCATTATTAAATCATGTACCCACCTCCAGGCCATGTCCGATCCAAGTTCACTTGCATCTCGGGAAAACAACCACTCCAAAGTCCAAGTCGTGACAGTATCCTTAATCGTATGATACCTCCGCATTGGTGTCTGTCTCAGTGTGTGTGTGTGTGTGTGTGTGTGTGTGTGTGTGTGTGTGTGTGTGTGTGTGTGTGTGTGTGTGTGTGTGTGTGTAAGTGCGTGTGTGCGTTCGTGTGTGTTCACATTTGTTAAAGTGCCTTTTTTCACGGCATTGCAAATTGACGCTGCTTTCAAACGTACTTAAATTGATGTAGACAAAGTTTTGCTGGCTGACTTTGGCTAAAATGATAGTTAGTTATATTTCACACAACTTTGTCTCACTGTTGTTAGGTACCTAGCAAGGTAGAAGCTAACACTCTTACCAAGGCTTTGTCTGCATCCTCCCTCCAAATGTCCGACATCGTGTCTCCGCTTTAAATGCTCGCGTATCACAGATGTTCTGCCATAAAAACAAGGTCGGCTTTGCAAAACGAGCAAGGTATTTATGTTTTTAACAAGAATAAGAGGAAATATCCTCATACTATACGTGTTATTACTGGCGATGTTTTTTGCAAGTGACCCACTTCCGACCGGAAAAACACGAATGATGATGTCACGGCAAATATAATTGTCGGCAACAAATTTTATTTGTCGACAATGTCGACTACCGTATTTTTTGGACTATAAGTCGCAGTTTTTTTCATAGTTTGGCCGGGGGTGCGACTTATATTCAGGAGCGACTTATGTGTGAAATTATTAACACATTACCGTAAAATATCAAATAATATTATTTAGCTCATTCACGTAGTTATTTGAATGACTCTTACCATAATATGTTACGTTAACATACCAGGCACATTCTCAGTTGGTTATTTATGCGTCATATAACGTACACTTATTCAGCCTGTTGTTCACTATTCTTTATTTATTTTAAATTGCCTTTCAAATGTCTATTCTTGGTGTTGGGTTTTATCAAATAAATTTCCCCAAAAAATGCGACTTATACTCCAGTGCGACTTATATATGTTTTTTTCCTTCTTTATTATGCGTTTTCGGCCGGTGCGACTTATACTCTGAAAAATACGGTAATCGTTGCAGCCCAAATGTGCGGTATGGTCATATGGTCTGGTTGAATATACGGATATATGAGGTTCTGACTTTTGCTATGAGAAAATGTTAATGAACGGACCTTACTCAATTTGAATTGAAGACTCCTGTACTGTACAATGAACATCTATGTCCTGTAGACCAGTGATTCTCAAACTCTGGTACACTGGCTCCATTTAGTGGTATGCCAAATAATATATACCGTTTTTTTCGGATTATAAATCGCAGTTTTTTTCATAGTTTGGCCGGGGGTGCGATTTATACTCTGGAGCAATTTATGTGTGAAATTATTAACACATTACCGTAAAATATCTTGTCTACCTCTGGAGTTGACAGAGTTGTTTAGAAGCGACACCGAGGAAGAAGATTTCATCGGATTTAGCGATTAGGAGTGACAGATTGTTTGGTAAACGTATAGTATGTTCTATATGTTATAGTTATTTGAATGACTCTTACCATAATATTTTACGTTAACATACAAGGCACGTTCTCAGTTGGTTATTTATGCGTCATATAACTTATTCAGGCTGTTGTTCACTATTCTTTATTTATTTTAAATTGCCTTTCAAATGTCTATTCTTGGTGTTGGATTTCATCAAATAAATTTCCCCAAAAAATGTGACATATATATGTTTTTTTTCCTTCTTTATTATGCATTTTCGGCCAGTGCGATTTATACTCCGGAGCGATTTATAATCCGAAAAATACTGTACTGTATATGGAGTATCATTGTTGATGATGTTTGTGCATTGTGTGTAACGTTACACTTGCCAAAATATATTAAATATACTTGTTGAATAAAACCTCTGCCTTGCTGTTAATGAATACTTAGGCCTGCTACGCTATTGTATTTTAATGTTGATCATTATGGTGGTACTTGGAGAGCCAAATGTTTTCTGAGGTGGTACTTGGTAAAAAAAAAAAAAAACCCACTACTATGGACCATTAAATGCAGTGGAACACTTTACTTATTTGTTTTTTTTTTTGTATATTTTTTAGAAGAGGTTTTGGACAAATCAAAACCGTTCTCAGTCAATATGTCCGCCTTTAGATCAAAATTAACATAACTTCTTCACAGTATTTCTCATAACAAACATTATCTATCATAACAATTCCTCCCAAACCCAAATTTGGATGCCAAGTTATGCCAGGTTTTAACACATTTCCTATTTGGTGAATCCCCTTTGGCTGCGGTCGATAAGCAGTTCCAGTAATGACTATGCCAATAAAAGGAAATCAAGACTAAACCATATTTTTCCACAAGTTCCATAAATATCGCAATGCAGGCACTGTAGCTACTTGACCCACATTTGAGAAAAGGGGTTTAAACTAACGTTGCATCATTTACATTAAGGCACACTCCCTTGGTACACTGGAATGTGCGATGTGCAGGCATGCAAAAATTAAGGTGGGCTGAATGTTTTTCTCATATAATTCTGGGGGCTTTTATATGGTGAATATGATTGATTAGTTGTGGCATTGCTGTAGCAACACATTGCTTAAAAAGGTGCATTTTATATTTGTTATTTATTTATATATTTTTTGCAACTTCTGCACATTTGTATATTGCACTTGGACTCAGTGAAGTTGAATAGTTATGCAGTTCACAGTAGAAGAAGAAGAAAATCCCCAGCTCACTCAAAAAAAAGCCCCTATTGTGAGAAAGTGTATATTTTAATGGGGCAAAGTGTCTTCTAAATTGGAGGCCCACTTTAACAGCGTTATAATATTCTGTTTAGATGCTCAATTAGATTCGTAATTACTCCTCAGGCATGATTGCGTTTATATTGGTTAAGTTCATTAATACTGGGGGACCCCCGGTCTGTGGCGAGCCATGCAGTAAAAGTGAAATTAAAAACTGTGAACAAGCTCCTGCGGGGTCGGGAGGAGGCTGTGTGACACCGATTAGAGACAGGCTGTGAATTGTTCCATTCAGTCTGTAACATTTATATATCATTCTGATTTGTTGTTGGCCAGATGTATGTGAATATGTAGTGTTTGATGGAACCTCTAAGGTAGAAATCGATCTATTCCTTACGCTGGGTCGACTTCATGCTGCAGGATTTATTTTAAAGGCCTACTGAAATGAAATGTTCTTATTCAAACGGGGATAGCAGGTCCATTCTATGTGTCATACTTGATCATTTCGCGATATTGCCATATTTTTGCTGAAAGGATTTAGTAGAGAACATCGACGATAAAGTTCGCAACTTTTGGTCGCTGATAAAAAAGCCTTGCCTGTACCGGAAGTAGCGTGACGTCACAGGTTGTGGAGCTCCTCACATCTGCACATTGTTTACAATCATGGCCACCAGCAGCGAGAGCGATTCGGACAGAGAAAGCGATGATTACCCCATTAATTTGAGCGAGGATGAAAGATTTGTGGATGAGGAAAGTGAGAGTGAAGGATTAGAGGGCAGTGGAAGCGATTCAGATAGGGAAGATGCTGTGAGAGGCAGGTGGGACCTGATATTCAACTGGTAATGACTAAAACAGTAAATAAACACAAGACATATATATATATACTCTATTAGTCACAACACAACCAGGCTTATAATTAATATGCCACATAACAAACACCTCCGCCCTCCCGTCCATATAACCCGCCAATACAACTCAAACACCCGCACAACACACTCAATCCCACAGCCCAAAGTACCGTTCACCTCCGTAAAGTTCATACAGCACATATATTTCCCCAAAGTTACGTACGTGACATGCACATAGCGGCACGCACGTACGGGCAAACGATCAAATGTTTGGAAGCCAAAGCTGCGTACTCACGGTAGCGCGTCTGCTATCCAACTCAAAGTCCTCCTGGTTGTGTTGCTGCAGCCAGCCGCTAATACACGATCCCACCTACAGCTTTCTTCTTTGCTGTCTTCATTGTTCATTAAACAAATTGCAAAAGATTCACCAACACAGATGTCCAGAATACTGTGGAATTTTGCGATGAAAACAGACGACTTAATAGCTGGCCACAATGGTGTCCCAATATGTCCGCACAATCCGTGACGTCACGCGCAGGCGTCATCATACCGAGACGTTTTCATCAGAATATTTTGCGGGAAATTTAAAATTGCACTTTACTAATCTAACCCGGCCGTATTGGCATGTGTTGCAATGTTAAGATTTCATTATTGATATATAAACTATCAGACTGCGTGGTCGGTAGTAGTGGGTTTCAGTAGGCCTTTAAGTTGTGTGGCGAAGCCTGAGTTGTTTTTTTTTATACAAAACTATCTTCCATGAGGCGGTGGCTGTATACTTTATGGTGGAGGGAGATCTCGTAGAGCTATATTATTTTGTTATGTTGAAATGTTTTGGTGTGTATTCCTCTTTTCTTCTTTGGTGTTAATGTCACATAACAGCAACCAAAAAACAAATCACATACACAAAGTATTATTTGGTGAATGGAGGTCTCAAGTTTTTGCTCGATATAGTGAAAGTTTGCCTGACCCCGTGCATAACAGTGCTCCAACTTACTTGTTCATTTTTTTTTTTTAAATCATTCATTCATATGTATCATATATTATTCATTCACATCATTTTAACTCCTATTTGCTTATACAAAACCCAAAACCAGTGAAGTTGGCACGTTGAAACTGTGGACGTCGTGTCCTCTGGACCAAAGATGAAAAGAACCATTCGGACTGTTCTAGGTGAAAAGTTCAAAAGTCAGCATCTGTGATGGTATGGGGGTGTATTAGTGCCCAAGGTATGGTTAACTTACACATCTGTGAAGGCACCATTAATGCTGAAAGGTACATACAGGTTTTGGAGCAACATATGTTGCCATCTAAGCAATGTTATCATGGACGCCCCTGCTTATTTCAGCAAGACAATGCCAAGCCACGTGTTACAACAGCGTGGCTTCGGAGTAAAAGAGTGCGGATACTAGACTGGCCTGCCTGTAGTCCAGACCTGTCTCCCATTGAAAATGTGTGGCGCAATATGAAGCCTAAAATACCACAACGGAGACCACGGACTGTTGAACAACTTAAGTTGTACATCAAGCAAGAATGGGAAAGAATTCCACCTGAAAAACTTCAAAAATTGGTCTCCTCAGTTCCCAAACGTTTACAGAGTGGTGTTAAAAGGAAAGGCCATGTAACACAGTGGTAAAAATGCTCCAGTGCCAAATTTTTTGCAATGTGTTGCTGCCATTAAATTCTAAGTTAATGAATATTTGCAACATTTCTCAGCTCGAACATTAAATATCTTGTCTTTGCAGTCTATTCAATTGAATATAAGTTGAAAAGGATTTGCAAATCATTGTATTTTGTTTTTATTTACGAATTACACAACTTGCCAACTTCACTGGTTTTGGGTTTTGTAGATATATATTTATTCAACACCTTTTTTTTCACACATGCAGTGAAAAAATTTAAAAATTGTGGTGTGAATAAATGACGTTAAATAAGAAAAAATATTAACCATAAGCGTAGCTTCTTCCTACTCCTTTTTGGACATGTTGAATTGTGCGATTGTAACAAAACAACAATACCATGCCATACCAACTTTTCTAATAACTGATGCGAAAAGCCAAAGCAAAAGCAAACCACTGTCAAAGTTAATCCTTTATTTACTTATTGGTCTATTAAACATAGACAGTGTACATTACAGGTGTCAAACTCAAAAAGGGTCACATTTGGCCCGCCACATCATTTTATGTGGTCCGCAAAAACCCGGAAATGTATGTCATTTTTGCTAAATGTGTTTTTATTTTGACAGATAATAAATTGTACCGCATGCAACTGCTATTCTCCTTAATTCAATATTATTTGATGCAAAAAGCTATTTCCAGCATTTTTTTTGTCATTGAAACCCTTTTCGAAATTGATAAGACAATAGCTGAACGTTAATATCTGCTTGTCACCTTGAATTTTTCCATCTCTTTGTTGCCATACAGTATGATGATACTCAAATGAGAGGAACAAGTGTCTAATAATATCATATGGCGATTGTACATTTATATGGTTCACAGCGTAGCTGCCAACATTTGGTGTTTGTAATCCAGTAGATCTCCCTACAACAGCCCTCCTTATCCCCTCCATTTTTCAAGTAACTGACCGCACTGTTTATGAATAGATTTTTTCGCAAATTCAATAGAAGGCTTAAAATTCAGTTGCCATTCCCACTAATCAGATTTATGATAGAATCTTTTTATTAATAATAATTAATATGCACTCGTAATGCACCCTTATCAATTTGATAATCATCTGATTGTGTATGGGAGTTTTAGAATTAATTGTATAAAAGTCTATGCTGTAATAAAAACTAACTAGACAAGTCAGTTTGCATCTTTAAAAACATGACACATTCAGAATATAAAGTCTAGTTTTAAGGACTATTCAACTAAACTGTATGTATATTTTAATAAAGACAAGGATCAGGATGCAGGACATGTACCTTAAGTATATTTTTCATTTTTATTTTGTACATGTAATGTGTCATAAGCTGGCATGTTGTGAAGTGTTTGCGATTCCAAAGATGCGATGGTCCTCAGGCAGGGTGCAGGTAAGATGATTATTTACTTCAATATACAGACTTAGACTTAGACTTCCTTTATTATCATTCAAATTTGAACTTCACAGTACAGATAAGAACAACATTTTGTTGTATTAGCTCATTGTAGTGCTGGATAAAAGAGCAATAAGGTGCAGATATAAATAAATTGATTACTGTACAGATAAATATATTGCACTTTTGCATATGCATCCACGTTTACGGATGTATGTTATATTGTTTTTATAGTCCAGCGAGTTAATCCGTTTTTGGGGGGAATTGAGGGGATTATTATGATGCATTCAAGAGTCTTATGGCCTGAGGGAAGAAGCTGTTACAGAACCCCGTGGTTCTGCCACGGAGGCTGCGGAACCTTTCTAGAGTCCAGCAGTGAAAACAGTCCTTGGTGGGGGTGGGAGGAGATACATAACATAAACTGGATGCTAATTTAGCGTGGCATGAAGATAGCAAAGTGAAAAAAAGGTACGTAGCGTGAAACAAACAACCAAACCAACAAACAAACCGTCGTCTGTAGCAAACAGCGAACAATGGACCAGCAACTAAGACAAGGAAACACCAGAATATAAAGGGGAGTGATTAGGGGCAGAACCAGGTGAGGACGCTAATCAATAAACAGAAAGCAGGTGCGGCTAATCAGCCACCTATGGCAACAAAGAAAACAAACAAGGGTGCTGAACCAGAATTAACCAACAACTGAGGAAATACTAAACTAAACAAAACATGACCCGGGCAACAGATCATGACAATAAGACTTCCATGTTTTCATCTCACCAAGTGGATGATAGTTAATCGTCAAAAAGTCACATTTTATGATAGTCAAAGTTCCTTTATGTGATGCGGCACTCTACGCTTTTTTTAAAGAACTGACATTTGAAAAAAAACACTGTAGTCATAGATCATATGAGAGGTGTGTTGTTTTAAAGGCCTACTGAAATTAATTTTTTTTAATTTAAACGGGGATAGCAGATCCATTCTATGTGTCATACTTGATCATTTCGCGATATTGCCATATTTTTGCTGAAAGGATTTAGTAGAGAACATCGACGATAAAGTTCGCAACTTTTGGTCGCTGATAAAAAAAGCCTTGCCTGTACCGGAAGTAGCGTGACGTCGCAGGTTGAAGGGCTCCTCACATTTCCCCATTGTTTACACCAGCAGCAAGAGCGATTCGGACCGAGAAAGCGACGATTACCCCATCAATTTGAGCGAGGATGAAAGATTCGTGGATGAAGAACGTGAGAGTGAAGGACTAGAGTGCAGTGCAGGATGTACCTTTTTTTGCTCTGGCTGTAACTTAGGTAAAATGGGTAATTGAATTCCACACTTTCTCCTTTTTCTATTGTGGATCACGGATTTGTATTTTAAACCACCTCGGATACTATATCCTCTTGAAAATGAGAGTCGAGAACGCGAAATGGACATTCACATTGACTTTTATCTCCACGACAATACATCGGTGAAGCACTTTAGCTACGGAGCTAACGTGATAGCATCGTGCTTAAATGCAGATCGAAACAAAAGAAATAAGCCCCTGACTGGAAGGATAGACAGCAGACAGCAACAATACTACTATTAGGAGACACCGAACCAAACACTGGACCTGTAACTACACGGTTAATGCTGTGCCGCCTGTCGAAGCCTAGCAATGCTGTTGCTAACGACGCCATTGAAGCTAACTTAGCTACGGGACCTCGTCAGAGCTATGATAAAAACATTAGCGCTCCACCTACGCCAGCTCTCATCTGCTCATCAACACCCGTGCTCACCTGCGTTCCAGCGATCAACGGCGCGACGAAGGACTTCACCCGATCATCGATGCGGTCGGCGGCGAGCGTCGGATAGCGCGTCTGCTATCCTCAAAGTCCTCCTGGTTGTGTTGCTGCAGCCAGCCGCTAATACACCGATCCCACCTACAGCTTTCTTCTTTGCAGTCTCCATTGTTCATTAAACAAATTGCAAAAGATTCACCAACACAGATGTCCAGAATACTGTGGAATTTTGAGATGAAAACAGAGCTGTTTGTATTGAGATACAATGTGTCCGAATACTTCCGTTTCAACCATTGACGTCACGCGCAAACGTCATCATATATAGACGTTTTCAACCGGAAGTTTCGCGGGAAATTTAAAATTGCACTTTATAAGTTAACCCAGCCGTATTGGCATGTGTTGCAATGTTAAGATTTCATCATTGATATATAAACTATCAGACTGCGTGGTCGGTAGTAGTGGGTTGAAAGATGTGGCTAATGGGAGTCGCCGTTGTAGCCTTCCAAGCCCTCTAAAACAACTTCAACACCCTCCAGAAATGTTTTATATACACGCTGCAAATCTATTTATAATGTAATAACAGACACGATCATAACAATATGTACTATGTACAATATTTACCGTATTTTGGTCATTTTATGCACAGCCGGAACTAATCCTTTGGCACATTTTTTTCTCTTTCCATAGCAGCACAGTTACGACTTCCTGAAACAAATTAGTTCCTACTCCCGGAATGAAACACGAGTGTGTTTTGTAATCTTGGCAGACTTGGTAACAGACGACTATTTTTGAAGAAGTAAAGATTCACAACCTAATCTTATTCAAACTAAATATTCGGAGGATGAACTGCTGCTTATAGAAGTGAGCATGAATAAGAGGCTGGAACGTTGGAGCAGACGTAAGCCAAGAGATTGAGACATGTTCACACTGCAAATCTAGAACTTTTGAGCCAACCAATGCCGAATTAAAGGATTGTTTACCCAAATCAACATGACCTAACAGACAACTGTCCATCGAGTGAGTCACGATACTATTGATCATGATACATACTCATTTCGGCCGCTTGTACCTGTGATCTTGTCCTTTTGGTCATAATCCAAAACTCATGACCATAGGTGAGGATGGGAACTTAGATCGACCGGTAAATTGAGAGTTACTCATGACCATAGGTGAGGATGGGAACTTAGATCGACCGGTAAATTGAGAGTTTTGCCTTCTGGCTCTGCTCCTTCTTCACCACAACGGATACATACTCATTTCGGCCGCTTGTACCTGTGATCTTGTCCTTTCGGTCATAATCCAAAACTCATGACCATAGGTGAGGATGGGAACTTTGATAAATTGAGAGTTTTGCCTTCTCTGGCACTCCACCCTTTTTCCAGGTGAGAACCATGGACTCGGACTTGGAGGTGCTGATTCCCATCACAGTCTCTTCACACTATGCTACCAAATTCACAATTTTCAATTAATCCCATTCCCTCAGTACCCCTGTACTAAGGGCAATAGAGCTCTGGCTATATTGATGTATTGATAATTGTTGATAGTCACTATGCCCAGTAGGGATGTGACGGTTTATTTAAAAAATTGTGTTTTTTGGATCATGAGTGCAGGGCACTTAGGGCGGCGGGGACATGTCCTCGCAAGATTCGTAGTTATACAGATCTACCCCCAACCCATTTTTCCTACAAGATGACAAACGTCGCTGGTAACACTACAGTGCATACGCTGTCGAGCTAGCTGCGTACAAAGGAAACATGAAATGTGAGCTAATACTTTACAGATACTCTAATATGATTGTTCATGTTTTTCAGTCACTACAGATTGGTGTTCTATCACAGTGGTGTGCATTACAAACTCAAACACGTTTTGTGCTGACCTAGATGCTAGCTTACCTCTTTCTGTAGTTTTTTTCACAGTTAATACCGTTTTTAAATTGATTTAGAAAGTAGATTGGATGGCTCCTATTAGGGATATGCTAGCCACCAAGAGCGAGCCGATTTCTATATGTTAGAATGCGAAAACAAAAAAAAACTACAACTTTTGTCTTCTTGTTTCTCATAAGGATTGTGAACGATATGCAAAATTTCCCCCAAAAAGTGCAGTTCCCCTTTAAGGACCTTCTATAAAAAAAAATAACAAACAATACTAAGAAGCGTGTTCTGCTATTTTAGAAACCGGAAAAGTTATCAACTAAGTTTTTAACTACTGTACTATTCAACTGTCCTCGTTGGTCGGCTGCCTAACTAGTTAAATATTTCAGCGTGACGTACAGTACCTGAAAAAGCTCTAAATCCGGTTTGTCTTGCCTCTGGCTTTAGTGGTGTCTTTATACTTGTCTGTGGTCAGAGCCGATGTGTTTGTTACGTTGCTAGCGATCGATGCCATATGCTAATAAGCGAGCCAGCTGTACTCCGTGCACAGTGCTCACTACAGCTGTACACACAGTCAACCGCTGCAGATTTTTTTTTGGCCGCCTATTCATAGCATTTCAGAATCAGAATCAGAAATACTTTATTAATCCCAGAGGGGAAATTAAGATTTTCAGCACAATCCCATTCAAGATCAGACAAACATTACAGGGAGACAGAACAGGATTGCTGATGGGTCTGCCAATTTCCGGTGCCCCTTACAAAAAAGGTAAAAAACAGGTAAACGCTGGGGGGGGGGGGGGGGGGGGTGTCCTTTCTTTCTGCTGCTCGATTGCCGTTCTGCTCGATTGCCGTTCTCCGCTGCATACTTCACCACGCCCAGCCTGCAATCCGCAGCACACGATCTCCTTTTCGGTGCCATCCTTGTTCAGCCCCTCTCAGTCTTCACAAGTTACCGCCAATGTTGAAACGATCCACCCTCCCAGGTACGGACGTAGTAGCATGTAGCATCCCTTTTTTCACAATATACCGCCATCATGACCCACAATGCACTTGTGCCATGACCCGCCCCCGCATAATTTCTATTGGTTGACGTGTGTGTGACGATTGCTGACATTTGCTTCGACTCTTCCGTGAATTAGATAAATAATATTATTTGATATTTTACGGTAATGTGTTAATAATTTCACACATAAGTCGCTCTGGAGTATATGTCGCACCCCCGGCCAAACTATGAAAAAAACTGCGACTTATAATTCGAAAAATACGGTAATATAACACATTAACACAATATCGATTTTATATGGTCACAATTTGATTGACAATCTTTAGTATTGTAAATTTAAGGATTTTTAAATGAGTTGGAATGTCGGTAGAAGAGTGCAATTTCCAGACGCCTTCCGAAGAATACGGATGAGTTGGCAGCTTACAAGTGGCCCATTAGGGCAGCTGTAACTGCAATGTGGCGCACGATAAAAAACGTAGTTTGACTCCCCGTGTACATTGCTGCAAATGCATCATAATTAGCCAAAAAGCTATTTTTCCTATGTTGTCCCTGGACAGATCTTAACATTAACCTTTCATTGTAAACATAGAAACTGTACAACTGTACTACATTCCACTTTAAGGATTCCACTGTATATCTGTGAAAAATACAACACAATATAACCTTGTGATAATCAGCGTTCTCTGCAGTGGACATTTGTTTGTGGTCGATTTCATTTGTAAGAGTTACACATTTCGGAAAAAAAATATCCCTGTTGTGCTTTAACACACAAAGGAAGATGGTTGACAGGAAGATATGCAAAACAGTGGCATTCTTTCATATTTGCCTTTTCATCAGCGTGTTGTTACAAAGATGGCCACAGAGTTCAGGCTAGGAGTCCGAGACAAAACCCACATGCGTTGACAACTTGCTGAATAATTTAGTCATGCATTCCTCCGGTGTGTTCGAGCAACACCTGCATCTGGCGTGCTCGCTTTGGTCCCGTCATTTCCTCTCTGGATCATTCGTTTCTTCTGGCACCCTGTTCTCTCCTGGCATCCTGTATATGGAAGCCCAGGTGGTTTAGTCTCACAGTCTCTCTGTGCTAATCCACTCGTACTTGCAGAGCTTTCAGAGAAATACAATGGCTTTTTTTCTCCACTGCTTGATGGATTCAAAAATTAAATTAGACGAATGGGCAAGCCTGCTCGTTCAGTCACGCCACCTGGGCGGAATAATGGACACATTTGTTGTAAGAATTACAACAAAAATGGTAAAAGCTTCTGATTCATCTTACATTTGCTTTTACTTACGTCTCCTTCTCATTTCATTCACAAATGAGCCCACATAAATGGGAGAAATATTGACTCACTCTTACTTCAGCATCCTGCCCAAATCTTGCATCCACCTTGCTCATGTATATACAGTACATATTAAAGTGCCTTTTCATGAATTGTCTGGCTTTTGTTCAAACACGAGTCATTTATATTTTCCTGGCATTGAACTGAGCAATGATATGCCAATTTGTAATCGTTTTATAATACAAATGTCTGTGTATTCTTTCTTAAGGTGTCATTTATTTTTCGTCACCACGCCAAAAATAAAACAAATTGTCACATTGAATAATTCTTTGAGATATTCTCTGCATTTGTTTAGCTGCCAACTGCTGAACGATGCCAGTTAGCTTTGGCTCCTGCTGTCTCTAACGGAAAAAGGAAACATTGTGTGGAACTAGCCACAGTTTCCTTTTAAAGAATGTTTCTTGCTGTTTTTAGTGGGAGAACATCGGCCTCCTGAACTCCAGTCCTCTTTAAACTAAGCTATTACATGCTCAACTCCAGTTTAAAAACGTAATTTACTATGCTAATTCCTTAAATACTTTTAATGATGTTTAAATTCTGCCAGGCCTAGAGAAAACTCTGAGGACGTTATGGGTCTGAGGGGTTTGTTTTTTGCACAATGCACTCTTTTTAAGATCTTTAACGGGGCAGAATTAGAGGGTATATAGCCTTTATAATACATTTTGTCTTTGCCCATATTTTTGTCTGTAAGCTTTTTTGTGGTGAACTTCAGAAAAAAAGTCTCTGCAGAATGTCAACTCAGACATCTCATTACCCAAGGAGGCTACTGTATAATTCACAAAATTCATGTAAATACAAGCAGAGGTGTTTTCGTTGTTGCCATTGTTGTCTACAGAACGCGCCTGCTCCACGGTTATGCATGTCTGTTGCATATTAATCAATTTTGTCGCTTGTATTTGGGAGTATGAGCTATAATAGGGTTAAGACATATGGCTAAAAACTAGAGATGTCAGATGGAAATGATCGGTATCGTTTTTTTTATTATCGGTATCGTTTTTCAAATTAATTTTTTTATTTTTATTTTTTTATTAAATCAACATAAAAAACACAAGATACACTTACAATTAGTGCACCAACCCAAAAAAACTCCCTCCCCCATTTACACTCATTCACACTCATTCACACAAAAGGGTTGTTTCTTTCTGTTATTAATATTCTGGTTCCTACATTATACATCAATATATATCAATACAGTCTGCAAGGGATACAGTCCGTAAGCACACATGATTGTGCGTGCTGCTGGTCCACTAATAGTACTAACCTTTAACACTTAATTTTACTCATTTTCATTAATTACTAGTTTCTATGTAACTGTTTCTATATTGTTTTACTTTCTTTTTTATTCAAGAAAATGTTTTTAATTTATTTATCTTATTTTATTTTATACATTTTTTAAAAAAGGACCTTATCTTCACCAAAACTGGTTGTCCAAATTAGGCATAATAATGTGTTAATTCCACGACTGTATATATCGGTATCGGTTGATATCGGTATCGGTAATTAAGAGTTGGACAATATTGGAATATCGGATATCGGCAAAAAAGCCATTATCGGACATCTCTATAGCAAAGAGGTTGAAACACAACATTTAAAAGGAGTAGGGACTTTAGTTTTTACTATCAGATGGCACCGAGAGAACGTCTGTTATGGTCCCGACTGGGAGAATCAACACACCCATTAATTTAATCAGAAAGGCATTTTTACAACTAAATCTTTTTTAATCAGACTTTGTGTTTGTGTCTGCAAAGTTTCCACTCCTCTGATATAACGTGTACTAAAAAACTTGGCATACATTTTGTGTTCTTTTTGTCTGTTTGGGGATGAAAAAAAATGTTCCTGACATAATCATTAGTACACATTATTTTACAGTACCTCAAATTTAAACCACACTTTAACATATTTTTATTCAATATAAGCTACAGTATGTGAGTTATTAAAAAATCCACAATCAAAGTCACCGCTTGTTTGCCAAAGCACTGTATACAAGTAATCAAAGAATACAAATAATAATTCTCCATTTGAAAGTGTTGTTTGGTAAATGTTAACTTGAAATAAGTGTCTTATAGTATTCACTACACCATTTATACTTTGTTTACTGCAGAATGTTTGTGATGACAAGCACAACAACAAAATAACTTTGAGAGAAACAAAAGTTGTCTTTACCCCCACAAAACATACCAAAAAAAAGAGCAAAACCCTGTCCCCAAAACCAGGTACGGACCGTGGTGTGGGTTAACTGTACCGTTGCACCTCTAGTTAACACAATAATAAATAAGAACTTAATGACAGTTGTCAGCTGTTAGCATATATTACCTCAATCAAACATGGTGGAAATGTCTCTTACACGATACTGCAGTGATTAACAGTAGGGATGCTGTACTTGGAATAATCCTGCATGGGACAATCCGCTAAAATAGATGATATGAAAAAATTAATCGTGATAATTTTTTTTGCTGTATCGCCCAGCCCTACTGTAAAGTAGAGATGTCCGATAATATCGGACTGCCGATATTATCGACCGATAAATGCTTTAAAATGTAATATCCGAAATTATCGGTATCGGTTTCAAAAAGTAAAATTTATGACTTTTTAAAACGCAGCTGTACGGAGCGGTACACGGACATAGGGAGAAGTACAAAGCAGTTGCGTCCCCCAGTCATACTTGCCAACCCTCCCGATTTTCCCGGGAGACTCCCGAATTTCAGTGACCCTCCCGAAAATCTCCCGGGGCAACAATTCTCCCAAATTTCTCCCGATTTCCACCCAGACAACAATATTGGGGGCATGCCTTAAAGGCACTGCATTTGCGTGCCGGCCCAATCAAATAATATCTACAGCTTTTCACACACACAAGTGAATGCAAGGCATACTTGGTCAACAGCCATACAGGTCACACTGAGGGTGACCGTATAAATAACATTAACACTGTTACAAATATGCACCACACTGTGAACCCACACCAAACAAGAATGACAAACACATTTCGGGAGAACATCCGCACTGTAACACAACATAAACACAACAGAACAAATACCCAGAACCCCTTGCAGCACTAACTCTTCCGGGACGCTACAATATACCCCCCCCCCAAAAAAAAAAAAAACCCAGCCCACCTCAACCTCCTCATGCTCTCTCAGTGAGAGCATGTCCCAAATTCCATCTGCTGTTTTGAGGCATGTTTAAAAAAAATAATGCACTTTGTGACTTCAATAATAAATATGGCAGTGTCATGTTGGCATTTTTTTCCATAACTTGAGTTTAATTATTTTGGAAAACCTTGTTACATTGTTTAATGCATCCAGCGGGGCATCACAACAAAATTAGGCATAATAATGTGTTAATTCCACGACTGTATATATCGGTATCGGTTGATATCGGAATTGGTAATTAAGAGTTGGACAATATCGGGATATCGGATATCGGCAAAAAAGCCATTATCGGACATCTCTACTGTAAAGGTACTTTTTCCTGTTTTATCGACAATTTCTTTGCTCTCTGCAGCTCTCATTTTAAGTTTCTCCTCTCACTTTCGACATAGAAGAAGAAAAAATTACAGAGCGTTTTATCAAACTCATTCATATCGATTACGTGTCTTTCGCGAAATATATTGCTATCATTTTATCACCTACCCCGAGGCTGTAGCATCAAGTTTGAGTTCCTAAAAACCAAGAATACGCACTGGTCATAATATGTGGTTAGAAATGACGGAATTACTACATAGCCTATTATTGGTCAGTATCTTCTTCCACATTTATTTTGGTAATGTAAATTAATGACATATTTAGACCTCAATTAAAAAAAAAAGAAAAAAAAGCCCAACAATGAAAATGTACAGGAAGTGGAACCAATGTGAAAATAACCACTATTCCTGTATTGACCAAAATATAAGACCATATGTCTTTCCCAGAATATAAGGCAATATGTCTTTCCTACAAAAAGTCTGAAATAGATGCATTGTCTTATATTCACAGCCAGCAAGTGTCGTCAACCGATTTCTCCCCAAACGACTCAGTTATTTCACTTCTCACACACACACACACACACACACACACGCACGCACGCACGCACGCACGCACGCACGCACGCACGCACGCACGCACGCACGCACGCACGCACGCACGCACGCACGCACGCACGCACGCACGCACGCACGCACGCACGCACGCACGCACGCACGCACGCACGCACGCACGCACGCACACACACACACACACACACACACACACACACACACACACACACACACACACACACACACACACACACACACACACACACACACACACACACACACACACACACACACATCACACCAACCTGGAGAGATGTGTCTCCAACACAAATGGTTCTATTATCACTTCCTGTACATACTAAATAACATACGCTGATACGTAATGCTATTGCAACAGGTTGCAATGTATATTGCTATATAGATCTTAGGCCACATCACATCGCCCATCCCTAATTTGGTATTTGGAAACCAAAAATGTGAAGACAATTGCAATGTGCATTGTAAAATTGTGTACAGGAATTGACAGTATTGTTACAAGTGGACTTGGTATCAGCTTTTTAATTACCGTAGTTTAGACTCCTTAAAGTTTATTTTCTCTCAAAAGGTGCTATGACACATTTTGGCGTGTTATCTGTATTTCTTGTGTTCTTGTTCCCCGTTCTTGTAGTTTGCTCAGATGTGAAACAAGTACACAAACTTGTCGTTGGACCAAATCAAACGTGATAGTACACTTCCAAACCAGTACCAGGTCTTGAAGTTACCTCTTCAGGAACACAGCTTGCACCATGTGGCGTTATTAACTGCAGGTTTATTGTAGTTGACTCTTTGGACAGGTCTATTGTGGGTGAAGTACCATTATAGTTTCACAACATGCTCCGTCCACAAGAGGCTAAGTAAAACAAACCTGAGAGGCGCGTCCGGCTGAAAGTCTTTTAGTGCCAGCTTGGTTTTATTGAACCTGCTTTTATAGTTTGATATGGTTTCTGCCCAATGGGGAATTGTTATATAATGAACCTGTTTATGTATTGTGCAAACTGCAAGTGCTTGAACAAAGAAAAAGACGCCTCATAAGGTGCAGTTTAATCTCTAACTGCTTTTCTGTTTTAACAACATGGCTGAAATGAAGCTTGGTTGACTTGCCTGCTTCTTTGTCAACGGTAACTGGTTTGATTATAGAGCGAAGTGACAGTTTTCCTTTTTAGGCAGTTAATATTTTCTTGAGAGGAATATTAGCTTTCCTTCAAGAGATCCGGACATACTGCTAAATGAAGTTTCTTCATCTCTGCCCTGGCAGGTCCGTCTCATTAACTTTCCCCCCCAAGATTAAACTGACCACACGTTTACTACACAGACACACACAGAGACATTTTTAAGCATGCATGCACCAATTTCTCCTATTTCCAAGTAGTCAAATATTGGGTGCTCACTTGTGTTTGCCGACATAATTCATACCTATTTTTTTTTCCTTTTCTTTTCTGGTCATATGCTTGGAGATTAAACTTTTGCTCTTGTGTTGCTGATACTGAATAAACCCTCATACTTGACTGTATGAAGGCCAGTACATCAAATAAGAAGATGTCATTATGCATTCAGTAAAATTTGAAAAATTCTAGACAATCACAAAATAGTATACAGGTGGTCCTCGGTTTATAACGTCCGTATTAGGGTAGTTATGAATGCGCTTTACAAATTAATCAAAAAAGGTATTTTGGTCCGTAAACACAAGACTGTGTAGAGAACTACTGTAGCTATAGGTTTGTTTATAGAAGAATACCCTATGTGCTCTATAGCAGTGGTTCTCAACCTTTTTTCAGGGATGTACCCCCTGTGAAATTTTTTTAATTCAAGTACCCCCTAATCAGAGCAAAGCATTTTTGGTTGAAAAAAAGAGATAAAGAAGTAAAATACAACACTATGTCATCAGTTTCTGATTTATTAAATTGTATAACAGTGCAAAATATTGCTTATTGGTAGTGGTCTTTCTTGAACTATTTGGAAAAAAAGATATAAAAATAACTAAAAACTTGTTGAAAAGTAAACAAGTGATTCAATTATAAATAAAGATTTCTACACATAGAAGTAATCATCAACTTAAAGTGCCCTCTTTGGGGATTGTAATAGAGATCCATCTGGATTCATGAACTTAAGTCTAAACATTTCTTCACAAAAAAAGAAATCTTTAACATCAATATTTATGGAACATGTCCACAAAAAATCTAGCTGTCAACACTGAATATTGCATTGTTGCATTGTAATGAATGGAATAACCTACTTGATTTGATGTTCAGTTTATGAACTTACATTCATATTTTGTTGAAGTATTATTCAATAAATATATTTATAAAGGACTTTTGAATTGTTGCTATTTTTAGAATATTTAAAAAAAATCTCACGTACCCCTTGGCATACCTTCAAGTACCCCCAGGGGTACACGTACCCCCATTTGAGAACCACTGCTCTACAGGGCTCAAAAGGCCATGTGATTTTGCAATGCATTGCGGGGTTTGGGTAAACATACTTATTGGATAAAGGCTTTGTTTACAATGTGAAAGCAAGCAACAAACTTGATTTAAATGGATCATACAATTTTTTTTTTTAAAAGACCGTAACAAGACAAACTGTACCCTATTTCAAAGGTTCGCTACCTGTAAAAAAATAATAAAAATGGTGGAATTGACTCATCTAAGATATGAGCACATCAGATGGAAGAGAGATTTGAGTCAAGTAAATTGTTGGAGCCAAACTTGTCTATATTTTCGTCAACGGAGTCAGTTTTAATAGCGGTGAAGAATTTCGCAATGCACTTCCTCCCACCTCCAAAGACATGCACTTGGGGTTAGGTTGATTGGCAACACTAAATTGGCCCTAGTGTGTGAATGTTGTCTGTTTTTCTGTGTTGGCCCTGCGATGAGGGGGCAACTTGTCTAGGGTGTATCCCGCCTTCTGCCCGTGTGCAGCTGGAATAGGCTTCAGCACACCCCGCAACCCCGAAAGGGACAATCGGTAGAAAATAGATGGATGGATGGATGGATGTCTTATGTTTACTTTTAGTATTGTTTTCAGTATTTCCTAATTATTGTATTTGTCTTAAAGCACAGTTTCAAATTGGCCAACATAAATCGTGAGACATTTAATACAATGTAAATAAAGCTTTCTATTCTATTCTAACCTGATTCTAGATTATGGTAGGGTATAAGTATAATGTAAAATAGTAAATTGTTCTTTCATTGCAATAAGAAAAGACCAGTGTGTTTAATGCATTTTAATTTTAATTCCAATCTTCTAAAATTCTTCTTTGAGAGCAATAAGAAATGCATGTATGTTTAATCATAAAAAATGATGTTAAAATGATGCCAATAATGACATTTTTTGTGGTCCTCTTTAATTGAAAAAGTATTGGAAAGTATTGAAATACATACACTACCGTTCAAAAGTTTGGGGTCACCCAAACAATTTTGTGGAATAGCCTTCATTTCTAAGAACAATAATAGACTGTCGAGTTTCAGATGAAAGTTCTCTTTTTCTGGCCATTTTGAGCGTTTAATTGACCCCACAAATGTGATGCTCCAGAAACTCAATCTGCTCAAAGGAAGGTCAGTTTTGTAGCTTCTGTAACGAGCTAAACTGTTTTCAGATGTGTGAACATGATTGCACAAGGGTTTTCTAATCATCAATTAGCCTTCTGAGCCTATGAGCAAACACATTGTACCATTAGAACACTGGAGTGATAGTTGCTGGAAATGGGCCTCTATACACCTATGTAGATATTGCACCAAAAACCAGACATTTGCAGCTAGAATAGTTATTTACCACATTAGCAATGTATAGAGCAGACCTGGGCATTCTGCGGCCCGCGGGCCACATCCGGCCCTTTGTGCGTCCCTGTCCGGCCCGCGTGAGGCCAATCATAAATTACAAAATAAATTTAAAAAAGTATCTATGTCGAGTGTGCAATACAACGGTGCTGCTTTTGTTTTGAAAAGCGTTATTTTTATTAGTTCCGTGTGGACGTATGCTCGTGCGTGATTGTGAGTGAATGTGAACAGCTGCATTTACAAATGACAAAATAAAGTTGAAAAAACATTTATGTCGTGCGCGCAATACAACTGTGCTGCTTTTATATTGAAAAGTGTTATTTATGGGCGTATGTCCGTGTGTAACCTGCGAGTGAAGGTGCACAGTGACAAGTGATGCACGGTTTACACCCAAGGCGCTAAAAAGAGAAAAGTTAATGACGAATGGCGTGTTTTCAACAAGACATGGACTGCCAAGCAACGTTCCCTCTAAGGTGCGCGCCTGCGCAATTGCGCACTGCTCAAGCGTCCTCTGCGCACAGCAAATATATGCCACGCACCAAATCAAATCCCATCTGAATTCTAAACAAAATAAACACATTTATTCTGTGTAATTTTGCAATGCAACTTTGAGTGACAGTGACAACAAGCGGCCCTAACGGTGTTCTTCAACACCGTTCAATTGAACACCGTTCAATTATTGTAACGTCTATCGAGATGCTTCGAGGCCAGGAATTATATCGATCACTTTATTGAGCAAAACTGTTTATATTCGGCCATAACCACACCAAAAAGATGAGTAAAACACTTCTATCTCGAAAAACTAGTCATTTTCTGCCGTACAAACCAGGCCAAAACCAACTTGTCATCTGTCACCAACACGCATACCACTAAACCACTGGTGCGTTTATGGCCACACAAAAAGTCGGACTTTTGAGACTTTTATTAGTAGGTTGCACAGTGAAGTACATATTCCGTACAATTGACCACTAAATGGTAACACCCGAATAAGTTTTTCAACTTGTTTAAGTCGGGGTCCACTTAAATTGATTCATGATACAGATATATACTATCATATATACTATCATCATAATACAGTCATCACATAAGATAATCACATTTAATTATTTACATTATTTACAATCAGGGGTGTGGAGGGGGGGGGGGATATGGACATCAAGTAGTGGACATAGAGAGAGAGAGAGAGAGAGAGAGAGAGAGAGATCAGAAGGCATAAGAAAAAGAAAAAGTATCTGCATTTGATTGTTTACATTTGATTATTAGCAATCCGGGGAGGGTGTTAGTTTAGGGTTGAAGTTGCCTGGAGGTGAACATTTATTGCGGTTTTGAAGGAGGATAGAGATGCCCTTTCTTTTATACCTGTTGGAGCGCATTCCACATTGATGTGGCATAGAAAGAGAATGAGTTAAGACCTTTGTTAGTTCGGAATCTGGGTTTAACATGGTTAGTGGAGCACCCCCTGGTGTTGTGGTTATGGCGGTCATTTACGTTAAGGAAGTAGTTTGACATGTACTTCGGTATCAGGGAGGTGTAGCGGATTTTATAGACTAGGCTCAGTGCAAGTTGTTTAACTCTGTCCTCCACCTTGAGCCAGCCCACTTTAGAGAAGTGGGTAGGAGTGAGGTGGGATCTGGGGTGGAGGTCTAGAAGTAACCTGACTAGCTTGTTCTGAGATGTTTAGAGTTTAGATTTGAGGGTTTTGGAGGTGCTAGGGTAACAGGAGGTGCATGCGTAATCGAAAAAGGGTTGAACGAGAGTTCCCGCCAGAATCCTCAAGGTGCTTTTGTTGACCAGAGAGGAAATTCTGTAGAGAAATCTCGTTCGTTGGTTAACCTTTTTGATTACCTTGGTTGCCATTTTATCACAGGAAAGGTTAGCCTCTAGAATGGAACCTAGGTAGGTGACCTCATCTTTCCTGGTGATAACAACGTCACCTACTTTTATGGTGAAGTCATTGACTTTCTTAAGTTTGATGTGGGACCCAAACAGGATGGATTCTGTTTTACCCAAGTGTATGGATAGCTTGTTGTCAGCGAGCCAGGTGCAAGTTCTACAGAGTTCAGCACTGAGGATTTTCTCCACCTGTGACTTGTCCTTGCCGGATACCAGCAAGGCCGAGTCATCCGCAAACAAAAACAATTCACAGTCGCATGCCGATGACATGTCGTTTATGTATATTAGGAACAGTAAAGGTCCCAATATACTGCCTTGGGGGACTCCACAGCTCACCGAGAGGGGGGGGGGGGGACACGGTGCCGTTCACCTCTACCACCTGTTCCCTCCCCTCCAAGTAAGATTGCATCCAGCTCCATGAGGTTTTGTTAAATCCGATTGCTCTGAGCTTATCCAACAGTATAGCGTGGTTAACGGTGTCAAAAGCCTTCTGAAGGTCCAGCATGACCATGCCGCGGTATTTGCCCGCGTCCACCTCATGTTTGGTGTGGTCGGTCAGATAGAGAAGGCATGTGTCAGTGGAGTGGTTAGTTCTGAAGCCGGATTGGAATTTGTACATGAGTTTATTAGTGGCAAGGTAACTATCGACCTGTTCATAAACTATTTTCTCCATTACTTTCGAAACGGAACTGAGAATAGAAACAGGTCGGTAGTTGCCAGGTTCCAATTTGCTTCCTTTTTTAAAGAGGGGAGTTACTCAAACACCACACAAAGTTACACTATGATTCCTCAGTCATACGTGTGCTTATTTTACTGTCATTTATTATTAATGTTAATTTATTTATATTAATCATGGAATGCTGTTACTAGAGAAAGTTACAGGAATGCACACTTCATTCTATGCTTACATTTCATTGTGCAACATGAGAATGTTTAAGGGGAACTAAATGTGATCTCTGAAAGGGGTACACATGATTTCCAAAGCAGTGCTTTTGGTATAAAGTTAAGTTAGGTTAAATGAAAGTATTATTTTATTATTAATTATTATTATTATTATTATTAGTATTTATCTTACGGTATATATCAAAAATAATATTGAGCAAAATTTAATTGAAATATTGTCGATGTGGCCCTCCAGCAGTGCTCGGGTTGCTCATGCGGCCCCCGGTAAAAATTAATTGCCCGCCCCTGGTATAGAGTGTATTTCTTTAAAGTTAAGACTAGTTTAAAGTTATCTTCATTGAAAAGTACAGTGCTTTTCCTTCAAAAATAAGGACATTTCAATGTGACCCCAAACTTTTGAACGGTAGTGTATATATATACATTTTGGTACTGGTACCAAAACATTTGTATTGGTACAACCCTAGGTGGGACATATGTGCAAACATAACTACGTAGTTGCATCCGAGCCTGAACGTAAACCGTGCAGGGACGTAGCAAAGGATGTCCTCATTCCTCGGGAAAACTACAAAACTCTACCCCTTGTTACCTACTTTTGAGGATTTAGTGGTAGTGGGTGAGGGCTCGTGGTAGTAAGTGAGGGGGAACATTGGGATTGGCCGTAGTCTCCCTAACATGTCCTGGGTCTTCCCCGTGACCTTTTACTGGCCGGATGTGCAATTAACATCTCCCCAGAGAGGAGTCTGGGGGGAATCCTGACCGCTCCTCTCGATGTGGAGGAGCAGCGGCTTTACTCTGAGCCCCTCCCGAATGACAGAGATTCTCACCCTATCTTTAAGGAAACTCATTTCAGCCGCTTGAACTTGTGATCTTGTCCATTCGGTCATAACCCAAAGCTCATGACCATGGGTAAAGATAGGAATGTAGATCAACCGGTAAATTGAGAGCATTGCGTTCTGGTTCAGCTCCTTCTTTGCCACGACAAATCAATACAGGGTCCGCATCACTACAGATGCCGCACCGATACGCTTGTAGATATCACAATCTACTTTTCCCTCAATCGTGAATAAGAATCAGAGGTACTTGAACTCCTCCACTTGGGGCAAAAGATCTTCTGCAAACCGAAGATGGCACTCAACCCTTTTCCAGGTGAGAACCATGGACTCGGAGGTGCTGATTCTTATCCCAATTGCTTCACACTGATCAAACCGATCTAGTTAGAGCTGAAGATCCTGGGCAGATGAAGCCAGAAAAAATAAATTATATCTTGGCCAGATGAAGCCAGCAGGACCAAATCAACTGCAAAAAGCAGTGACCCTAATCCTGCAGCCACCAAACCGGATCCCCTCAACGCCCTGACTGCACCTAGAATTTCTGTCCATGAATGTTATGAACAGAATCGGTGACAAAGGGAAGCCCTGGCTGAGTCCAACCCTCACTGGAAACAGGTCCAACTTACTGCTGGCAATGCGGACCAAGCGCTGACACCGATCATACATCGGACCTCCCGAGGGACACGGTCAAATACCTTCTCCAAGTCCACAAAGCACATGTCGAATGGTTGGACAAACTCCTAAGTCTAGTGTGTACCAAAGTTTATAGTGAGCTGGCTAAGCACCCTAAAGTTACAGTGGGTGTTTTGTTGAGCGCATTGATATGTTTGTACATTTTCTTCGTGAGGGAAAACCAAAGAGGAGTGAGTGCATTTGAGGAGACAAACCCAACAAAACGCAGTACTTGTCATTGTCTCCTATGAACACTTCAGCTGTAATAATGCCCTGTTATACTCTGCAGATTACAAAACAAATGCACAAAAAATGTCTGCAGTACTCTCCGAGGAAATATGGTCATATGGAGGAAATGGTAAATATTGGAGAAGATTATCATAATTTTAAGTATGTCTTTTAAAAGGTCTCAGGTCAGTTCAAGTCAACATTAAACAAGCCAATATCCACACTTTGTTCACACACATCACTGTAAATGTGTGCCCCATATCTATGCCATCATACCTACATTCTCATCCCACTTGTCACGTACCCTTAAGGCTCAATTAGTCTTTTTTTATGGTCTCCCTGGCATACCCGCTGTATTTTCAGTGTCCGTGCTATGACCATGAGGGTTTTGTATTTATAGTTTGACATCATTATTCACATCAACTCTCTGACATTTTTTTGATAACTTCATAGTTTATCTTTTGGGATTTGTGCAGCCCTGGAGTTTTTAAAGGGGACCTATGATGATTTTAATCTACATTTAAAACAATCCCTTGTGGTTTAGATAATATGTATTAGATATGCTTTGGTGTAAATTTAGAATACATTTTGCTCCACAGTCACGTTTATATTTTAATTTCTGAAGGCGTTCCTAGATTGCAAATGAAACCACACTCCATCCTCTTCAAAAGTATCGTAATTTATCTTTTGAAAATGTGCACTGTTTAAATATATAGATCTTGAAGTCGTCACTGCTATTTTTTTTACTGTGAAGTCACAATAGCCAGACTGCAAAACCCCCCAAAATTGTGTGCAAGCTTACGCCAAAATGCGTGAATCTTATGATTTGATGCATTGACATTGTTTAATATGAGTTTGAAACATTGTAACAGCATTTTTAAGTCAGAAAAGACAAAAATCGTCATAGGTTCCCGACAAGTTTGAGATGCAGAAATCATACGACTTAAAGGCCTACTGAAATGACATTTTTTTATTTAAACGGGGATAGCAGATCCATTCTATGTGTCATACTTGATCATTTCGCTATATTGACATATTTTTGCTGAAAGGATTTAGTAGAGAACATCGACGATAAAGTTCGCAACTTTTGGTCGCTGATAAAAAAGCCTTGCCTGTACCGGAAGTAGCGTGACGTCACAGGTTGAAAGGCTCCTCACATTTCCCCATTGTTTACACCAGCAGCGAGAGCGATTCGGACCGAGAAAGCGACGATTACCCCATTAATTTGAGCCAGGATGAAAGATTTGTGGATGAGGAAAGTGAGAGTGAAGGACTAGAGTGCAGTGCAGGACGCATCTTTTTTCGCTCTGACCGTAACTTAGGTACAAGCTGGCTCATTGGATTCCACACTCTCTCCTTTTTCTATTGTGGATCACGGATTTGTATTTTAAACCACCTCGGATACTATATCCTCTTGAAAATGAGAGTCGAGAACGCGAAATGGACATTCACAGTGACTTTTATCTCCACGACAATACATCGGCGCAGCACTTTAGCTACGGAGCTAACGTGTTAGCATCGGGCTTAACTGCAGATAGAAACAAAATAAATAAACCCCTGACTGGAAGGATAGACAGAAAATCAACAATACTATTAAACCATGGACCTGTAACTACACGGTTAATGCTTTCCAGCCTGGCGAAGCTTAACAATGCTGTTGCTAACGACGCCATTGAAGCTAACTTAGCAACGGGACCTCACAGAGCTATGCTAAAAACATTAGCTATCCACCTACGCCAGCCAGCCCTCATCTGCTCATCAACACCCGTGCTCACCTGCGTTCCAGCGATCGACGGCGCGACGAAGGACTTCACCCGATCATCAATGCGGTCGGTGGCTAGCGTCGGATAGCGCGTGTGCTATCCAAGTCAAAGTCCTCCTGGTTGTGTTGCTGCAGCGAGCCGCTAATACACCCATCCAACCTACAGCTTTCTTCTTTGCAGTCTTCATTGTTCATTAAACAAATTGCAAAAGATTCACCAACACAGATGTCCAGAATACTGTGGAATTTTGCGATGAAAACCGAGCTTTTTGTATTGGATACAATGTGTCCGAATACTTCCGTTTCAACGATTGACGTCACGCGCATACGTCATCATACATAGACGTTTTCAACCGGAAGTTTAGCGGGAAATTTAAAATTGCACTTTATAAGTTAACCCGGCCGTATTGGCATGTGTTGCAATGTTAAGATTTCATCATTGATACATAAACTATCAGACTGCGTGGTCGGTAGTAGTGGGTTTCAGTAGGCCTTTAAGACCTGCAGTGTAAAGAAAGTGTTGAAGTGCCCAGTTTTGATGTCATGCTCATGTCTGGCTTTACAGACTTTTTACATGTACTTTCAAGTGACCAGTAGCCGCTTTGCTCACCAAATGCATTCTTGTCTTCATCTCTGTCACAAATTGTCACAAATCACATGCACATGCACAGAAATAAGAAGCTGTAAAGGCTTCTCTGGTTTTATTCCAAGAGCTGCAGCTGTATCCTTCTTTCCGTCTCTCCACTATCCATCTCTGTAATTGATTTGGGAAGGAAAGATGCGCATGGAGGGCATAAAGACAACAACACATGCTCAGGTCTCCTCCCGCTTAAAATCTGGACTCCAGTCCTCCTCCTTTTCATGTCTAGAATGTGCTTAATGTCAGTGCTGTTGTAAATATAGCATCTGTTTCTTTGCCTTTTTGTGTTTTAGGTTTTTGTTTTGCAGGTGCAAGTCTGTGTATGAATGTTTTCATTCCCGCGTGTCTGGGTTGTGTTTTAACAAACCCCCAAAAAATGAGAACAGTGTAATAGGTGGGTTGCAATCATCTGACCTAGAGGCACATCTGAGCACTTCCAGGTTTCAGGCGATTGTCTAGAGCCCCATTAGGGGAATTAAATATTTCTGTGTTTATTTGTATTTACGACCTTTTACACGGGCCTGTTTTGTCAAAACAGACCAATACAAAGTTGGATTAGCCACTAAACTTCTACGGACAAAGATGACAACATTACTGAAACACAAGAGACAGTAGGATAATGTTTTATGTTCGTATAATCTTGAAATATGCATTATAACGCAAGCATGTGACACGCAGTGAGAGAAATTCTGCTAAAAGCAGCTTTTTTTTGTTTGTTTGTGAAGTTTAGTGAAGTTTATTTGCATCCGTGTCTGACATTTGTTTGCAAAATATATATTCAAACCGTGTACATTTTCATAAGAAATAATGAGAAATAAATTAGGATACTTTTGGAGAGGGTTGGGGCGTGGTTTCATTTGCAATGTGGGAACGCCTCCACAAAGGAACATGTTGGATTACATTTGTAGAGCAAAAACTACACCAGAGCATATCCAATACATATCTAAACCACAGGGAAGTGTTTCAAACGTAGATCAAAATCATCATAGTGTATCACATTTTTAACCTTAAACCAGGGATCAACAAAAATTGCTCAAAAATGTTTGTTGTTTGTGTTTAAGTTTAACCTTCACACATACATTAAGATGCTGTCATTCTGTTTCTGTTTTGGCAAGTATCAGATTAATTAAAAAAATACAGATATTTTACTGCAAAGCATGTTATAGTCAAAGTATTTTTTATTTTTTTTAATGAATTTATTAATCAATCAACAAAACAATACCACAACAATGCAATCCAATTCCAAAACCAAACCCGTCCCAGCAACATTAAGAACAACAATAAACAGAGCAACTGAGAGCAATTAAGGACACACAAACATGACACGGAACAATCCAAATGTAGTGAAACAAAAACAAACATTATCGACAACAGCATCAATATTAGTAACAATTTCAAAATAGCAGTGATTAAAAATCCCTCATTGACATTATCATTAAAAACATTAATAAAAAATAATAAAAAATTAGATGATTAAAGATTAAATATTAAAGTACCAATGATTGTCACACACACACTAGATGTGGTGAAATTTGTCCTCTGCATTTGACCCATCCCCTTGGGGAGCAGTGGGCAGCAGCGGCGCCGCGCCCGGGAATCATTTTGGTGATTTAACCCCCAACTCCAACCCTTGATGCTGAGTGCCAAGCAGGGAGGAAACGGGTCCCATTTTTATAGTCTTTGGTATGACTCGGCTGGGATTTGAACTCCAACCTACCGATCTCAGGGCGGACACTCTGAGATCTGTAGGTTGGAGTTCAAAATGAGCAATAGTGTCACAGTGGCTCACACTTCCATCACATCTCACAAGCTTGACAACACACTGTGTCCAATATTTTCCACAAAGATATAATAAGTCATATTTTGGTTCATTTAATAGTTGAAACAAATTTAAATAATGGATCCCATATTCCAATATATGACTCATTATTATCTAAACTAAATGCAGTTTGTTCCACTGATATCATGTCCATAGGTTGTGTGTACCAGTCAGTATGAGTTGGACTATCAACAGCTATCCATTTTTTAAATATTACCCTTTTTGTTATTATGCATATTGAAAGAAAAGCATTTTTACTCTTTGATGACATGTTACTAAATTGATGTAGATCCCCAAGAATACAAGTTTGCATTGTCATTGGGATGTTTGTATTAAGGAATGTGATTGCTTCTTTTGTTGTTTTCAACCATAACTCTTTTATTCTCTGACATTCCCACAATAAATGAACAAGAGTTCCCTCAGCTGCCCGACACTTCATACATAACTTGCTATCTACTACACCAATTTTAAACAGCTGAGAAGATGTAAAATACAATCTATTCACTATCTTAAATTGAGTCAGCTTATCTTTAATGCTTCTAAAGGGCTTATTGGCATTTTTCCAAATATCATTCCATGATATGTCTCTTTCATCTAAAATGTTTAAGTCCATCATCCATTTCCGAACACATGTATCATTTGCATTTCTAGTGTGGTGTTCATTTATTATTCCATAAAATAGTTTAATTAATTTCTTAATTGTATCTTGATTAAAAAGTGCATCTTCCAGTTCATGGCTATTTAAGGACATACTTTCAGAGGATATGCATTTATTTACAGCGTGTTTTAAAGAGATAAAATGTAAAAAATGATTTCTGGGTACATTATATTGATCAACTAAATCATTGAACGGTTTAAAAGAGTTTTTATTAATAATATGATGAGGTTTAGTAATACCTCTGTCTTTCCATGTTGTCCATTTAACCACATTTTTATTAATGAAAAAAAAAAAAAAGGATTTTTTTGTATACATATATATTATATACATATATATTAGAGCGTATTTTGGGAGGGGCAAGGCCATTTTTATGCTCCAAAGAGAGACACAGCAAACTTAAATTTGGGAATGCTCGCATTAGAGACTACAAATCCACAATCCCTAGACATAGACAAAGACATGAGCACATACAGTGAACAACACAACTTATGTCAGTCTTATTAACAAAGATCCCAAATAGTATTATTATTGTCTCCTTTTCAATTGCATAGCAAATCTGGCCAATAATATTTGATACAACCAAGGCCAAAATTCAGATTACCTCTCCACTATCCAATTTTCAGCTGATATTTAAACGTTGCAAGCTTTTCACATATTATCATTAGATTTAGTCATATTACAATTGTATTTGCTCACTTCCAGAGTTCTCTTTGTTTTTAACATCGTTCAGCCTTAACGACTAATAGTTTAATCCTGCATGTTTTTTTTGGGGATAATGGTCAATTGTTTCATGCTCCATCCAACCCCTGCTTCTTGTTTTAAAGTGGCGTTTTATCAACGGGTATCCTGGCAGAAGGACTCACTCAACCACATTTCAATCTGTATGCAAAAATGCTTCCAGCTCGAGACTGCAACCAACGAAACAGCACACCTCCCACATACACACACACAAAGACACTTCCAAGCATGTCATGTTTGCCCATTCCTCTCCAAATGGGTGGAAAAAAATGAAGAGCTGGCGACAAATGCCCACCCCCCAAAAAAAAAAAAAATCCAAATGCTTTCCATTAAAGTTTTCCAGCTTGTTGGCAGAAGGAAGTGGTGGTGTTTGGAGGTCATTGTTAAAAGCTCAGTGGAAATACCCCCTTTCGCTGCCATTTTTGACCATCAAACATGTGTATGCGTGTGTAGTTCAAGCTTTTATTAGGCTTCAGTGGTGTTTGGACATCCGGAAGTGAAACACTAATAGGACAGAATGATTCAGAAATGGACAGAAACCCCCCGCTGGAGGTCTTGAAGTTAATTTGTCCCTCTTCCCTTCTCTTTTGCCCTCTTGTTCTTTTTTCAATCACTCACTCATTTTTACAGAGTGCTCTGCTGATTCTGTTCATCTTCCTCCTCATGTTCCGATGTTGCTGCACACATTTTTTTACATCCTTTTATTCCTGCAATTCTGCCCTTTCCCAAAAGCACTTAGAGTCAGCGGGGGGAAGCTTTTAGTGGCTGATTACTCCTACATGGTAATTTCTCCTTGTTATGCTCCTCTGTCTTTCATTTTTTCCCCTTCTTTTTCATTTTTTGCTCCTCTAGTCTGTTGGTGGACAGCTTGACAACCAATATAGAGCAACATGGGATAAGAGATAATTTAAGTTGGAGCAATCTCCCAGTATGCCATAGTAGGCTTGGGGTACTTTATCAAATATCCTTATTTTAATGTTATTTTGTGGGTAACCCGTAGCTGGAGGGACCTCAGTGCTGCCCTACATTTTAGCTTTTTAAATATACTGACAAGGTGAAACATGTCTTTCAGCAGGACACGGCTATTCTTTGTCATGGTCAGATTATTTTTTTAAATATCCAAATTACTTGTACTGAAAATTCAAGACAGTTTTCTTATTTTACCGTTTCCAAGTGTGTGTCCTCATGTTGTTAGGGCAGTTTGACAAAAGTACCAACACATGCTATATTGAGTACCGTTATCAAGTCCCATGTACTGGGAATTGGTGAAGTATTGGTTCAAATGTAAAAGGTACGCATCCCTAATTGTGTAGTGAATGCCTAGATAAAATATGCACGTTTCCAGTCAAACTGCCCTAACAACTGTCATGTCTGTGTTGATCATGTTTTTGTTTGGCCATGTTTTGCTTGGTTTTTGGACACTTTTTAGTTCTTGTATTCACTCCCTTGCTTTGTCACCATAGTAACCATTAGTTTCACCTGGTTCATATCCTCATGTCACGCACCTGTCTCACGTTTTCACATTTTGAGTCACGCACCTGTATTTTCAGTAATCATGTCACTAGTATTTAAGCCCATTGTTGCCAGGCAGTCGACATCACTCTTGACTCACCCTCATGCTGATGATCCATGCTGCTCTTTTTCATGCTTTTTCTCGTTCCAAGTAAGTTTTCGTTATTCAGGCCATAGTTAGCAAGTTTTGTTTTCTGTCCATAGTTTACGCCAAAGTGGTAGTTTTGTTTTTCATAGCAAAGTTTTCTACCTCCGCTGTGAGCGCCTTTTGTTTATTGTTCCTTTTGAGTGTTAAAATTAAATATGTCTTCAACTTCACGCCATGTCCGCTCCAACTTTTATTGCATCTCGGAAAAATAAACCCGCCATAGTCCACATCATGACAGAGGTAGAAAACTTGGCTATGAAAAACAAAACTTCCACTTTGGCGTAAACTATGGACAGAAAACAAAACTTGCTAACTATGGCCTGAATAACGAAAACTTACTTGGAACGAGAAAAAGCATGAAAAAGACCAGCATGGATGATCAGCATGAGAGTGAGACAAGAGTGATGTCACCAGGCCGACTGCCTGGCAACAATGGGCTTAAATACTAGTGACATGATTAGTGAAAACAGGTGCGTGACTCAAAATGTGAAAACGTGAGACAGGTGCGTGACATGAGGATGTGAACCAGGTGAAACTAATGGTTACTATGGTGACAAAGCAAGGGAGTGAAGACAAGAACTAAAAAGTGTCCAAAAACCAAGCAAAACATGGCCAAACAAAAACATGATCAACACAGACATGACAACAACAAATAACATCGTCAAAAGATACGTAGAATAGTCGGGTCTTTTATAAATATGTTTCCTCTCTTGTTAAGGACCGTTGTTAAACATGATTCGATGAATGAAGGGTTTCTTGGTTCTTTGTAACTAGTATTATATATTATCCTGACCAACCTTTTTTGTAGTACAGTTAGTGAAAAAAGTCCAATTTGTTATTTGCTTCTCCATATTTCCACACAATAATTCAAATGTGGTAGTATCAGAGAACAGTGTGTAGTGATTTCTGGTTCAGAATGTGTTTTTCTTTATTCAGATTTCGACGTGTTTCTTGACACATAATTTTGTGTACCGTATTTTCCGGACTATAGGGCGCACCGGATTATAAGGCGCACTGCCGATGAATGGTCTATTTTTGATCTTTTTTCATATATAAGGCGCATTAAAGGTCTACTGAAATGCGATTTTCTTATTTAAACGGGGATACCAGGTCCATTCTATGTGTCATACTTGATCATTTAACGATATTGCCATATTTTTGCTGAAAGGATTTAGTAGAGAACATCGACGATAAAGTTCGCAACTTTTGGTCGCTGATAAAGAAGCCTTGCGCTGTACCGGAAGTAGCAGACGATATGCGCTTGACGTCACCGGTTGTGGAGCTCTTTACATCTGCACATTGTTTACAATCATGGCCACCAGCAGCAAGAGCGATTCGGATCGAGAAAGCGACGATTTCCCCATTAATTTGAGCGAGGATGAAAGATTCGTGGATGAGGAAAGTGAGAGTGAAGGACTAGAGGGCAGTGGGAGCGATTCAGATAGGGAAGATGCTGTGAGAGGCGGGTGGGACCTGATATTCAGCTGGGAATGACTAAAACATTAAATAAACACAAGACATATATATATACTCTATTAGCCACAACACAACCAGGCTTATATTTAATATGCCACAAATTAATCCCGCATAACAAACACCTCCCCCCTCCCGTCCATATAACCCGCCAATACAACTCAATCAGCTGCACCACACACTCAATCCCAAAGCCCAAAGTACCGTTCACCTCCCCAAAGTTCATACAGCACATATATTTCCCCAAAGTCCCCAAAATTACGTATGTGACATGCACATAGCGGCACGCACGTACGGGCAAGCGTTCAAATGTTTGGAACCCGCAGCTGCGTACTCACGGTACCGCGTCTGCGTATCCAACTCAAAGTCCTCCTAGTAAGAGTCTCTGTTGTCCCAGTTCTCCACAGGCCAATGGTAAAGCTTGACTGTCATCTTTCGGGAATGTAAACAATGAAACACCGGCTGTGTTTGTGTTGCAATACACCGCTTCCCACCTACAGCTTTCTTCTTTGCAGTCTCCATTGTTCATTGAACAAATTGCAAAAGATTCACCAACACAGATGTCCAGAATACTGTGGAATTTTGCGATGAAAACAGACGACTTAATAGCTGGCCACAATGCTGTCCCAAAATGTCCTCTACAATCCGTGACGTCACGCGCAGGCGTCATCATACCGAAACGTTTTCAGCAGGATATTTCGGCGCAAAATTTAAAATTGCACTTTAGTAAGCTAACCCGGCCGTATTGGCATGTGTTGCAATGTTAAGATTTCATCATTGATATATAAACTATCAGACTGCGTGGTCGGTAGTAGTGGGTTTCAGTAGGCCTTTAAAGGAGTCTTATTATTATTTTTTTGTAAATGTAAAACACTTCCTTGTGGTCTACATAACATGTATTGGTCAAAATGTTGCATAAATTATGTTTTACAGATCATCTTCAAGCTGCTTTCGGACAGTCGCTTCTGGATGCGCCTTTTTGTGGGTGGTCTTATTTACGTGGCTCACCTTTGGCAGCGTCTTCTCCCCGTCATCTTTGTTGTAGCAATGTAGCGTGCAAAGACGGGAGTGGAAGAAGTGTCAAAAGATGGAGCTAACTGTTTTATTGACATTCAGACTTTACTTAAATCAATAACGGAGCAACCGGAAATGTGTCCCGTGAAAAACCGTCCGACCGGAACTCTAATAACTAAAGTTCCTTGGGTGAATAATGTAAACTCACTACACCGGTATGTTTTAGCGCTTTCATGGCGAGTTTCCTGACAGATATAAGTAAGAACTTTACGCTACTTTATATAACAAGAATATGCAGACAAATAAGAAGCTTATCAACTACGGTGTCGGCACAGACTACAAAGGCGGACGCGCACAATTTTTCAGGATTCATGCAGATGCCAAATACAGATCAGCAAGTACCAGAAGGTAAGAAAAGTTGTTTTTGCATAATATTGCAAAACAAAATGCCAGATAGTGTCTTACCTTATACACACCATAATAATACTCGTATGTTGAAGCACATCAAACGGTGCAGGCTACACTTATCTCTTATGTTTGACTACGGTCACATTTATCATTACACCATGTGCCAAATAAAATTGCTTCGAGGTGGGTAAGCTCAACCAAACTTATTCCTTACATTAGGCACACCGGGTTATAAGGCGTCGAGTTTTGAGGGGAAAAAAAGGATTTTAAGTGCGCCTTACAGTCCGGAAGATACGGTATGTTTAATGTTAGATTTCCGGTTGATTTTTCCAATTATTATGAGCTCTAAATATTTGTTTTCGTTCACCCCGTCATGTTACCACACCACATTACTTTAGTTTAGTTTAGTTTTTGTTTGTTTATTTCCACTGTGGTTGTTTTATCAATGCATTGTTTATGAAGTGCCTTCGGAGCCAATCATTTGTAGACCTCACCTTGAGGCCACAAAAGAACCATCTGCCGTGTCAGCAGCCTTATGCAAACAGGATGGAAGGGGGCGAGAGGTAGGCAGGATGAGGGAGCTACGGAAGGTGCAGGCCTGAGACCATAGAGATAGAGACAATTTTACATGCATTATTAACAACAAATTCCTGTTGATCATGGCGTCAACTTGCACACAAACGAAGGCAGCAGGGATCCCAGGCAAGTTATATTTAATGCAGTGAGGTTAAGGCATTGATGGATAAATGATGAAAGTACTTGGGGAAAAAAAATCACGATAAAATAAAGCCTCTGCTTGTGTTTTATTCACTATTCATTGTTGCATCCACATATCTTGTCTCGTATCAAACAATAGCATGATATCAAATTAAAACACTTATATTACTGACGTAATATCAGTGCGGGCCTGGAATTTGTGGTTGCATGTTTTTGCCATCCAGTGCCTAAAATCTGGTCCTATGAAAGTAATTGCACCGGAATAGCAACAATGTCTCAAATGTGTATGTGGAAAGTTAATGTTCAAGTTGGTTTCTTTTTTCATTTTAATCAAACTGACAGCATCTCTTAATTGTTTATTATGCCGCTAAATCTTGTTTTAGTTGTGGTCTGCATTGAAAATTTAGTCCGGAAATGGCAGCAAACGGCAATACCCTTGTGGAAAGTTCTAGATACTTTCTTTGAACTTGAATCCAAATGGACAAAACAAGCTACTTGTTCTCACACACATTGGACACACAAGTGCTTCGCCCATTGGCACGGAAGCGACAAAACTATATACCAAAACTGCCATCTTAATTTGGGTTGTTTTCTTGTCTCCCTATTATCCTCATTGGGTTTAGTGTAGTTTTTATGAATAAATTATTAAATAACTAATGTGAGAATATATTTTATACATTAAAAGTTGGGGACCGTTGGTCATTGTTACTGTATACTGTATGTAAATTGCCAAAATTAAAAACACACAACTATTGGATTGTAGTATTTTAAGTATTTTGGGAAACTTTGTCCTGGATCTGCACCAAATAGTAGTACCGGTAAGTTCATATTTTTCTCATCCTCTAAGTTGGTAGGAAATACATTAAATTGCTAGAATAAAGAACACGATTTTAGCTGGATTTTTCTGAAAGATACTAGAATAATGGACTGATAAGAAAGATGACATCCATCTGTTCTCGAGAGAGAACAGACACCTTCTCGAAAGGAAGAAAGGGACAATGTGAGACTAACATTTTTTTCTTTTGGTTTTTCACCTGCAGGGATAATGCAGAGTATGATAAAAACAAGTCGATGTTTACTAGGGCTGGACGATTATGGCAAAAAATATAATCACAATTATTTCTATTGATATTGTAATCAGGATTAATTATACAATTATTCATTAAGTTGAAAACAAGAGTATTTATAGTACCACCAAAACTCAACTTTAAATAGAGTCTTAAAAAACCCTGAATATAAATGAGTAACGATTAAACCACAGGTACAATTATAATAATAGCAATAACAATAAATTAAAAATAACAACAGCAATATGAAAAACAATTCAATTAAGTTTTTGCTTTTAATTATTTTTTAGATTCCGTTTTTTAACTTTTTACACTTATTTTATCACCATGGAGTGTGTGCTTTTTGTGTCAAATACAATTTAATAAAATGTTTGTTAATTAAATGCGAACCTCCTCACATTTACTGGTGCGATACATCTTTGAACAATTTTGACCAGTATTTTAGGTCAAAGCATAATATTTGTGTAAATGTATCAATAAGTGCATTAAGTACAATTTGCTTTTTTTAAACATTTATTTTGTTAGCACAATCAGACCGGATGTGACACACTGCACTATTATTGTGAAGGGGGGAAGTGTGCTGTGCTCTTGTTCTCAGCGGCGACTCACTTGAGGCTGTTAAAAAAAAATGAAGAGGGAGCCCGTTTCAAGTTTCGACAACTATTTGTACATTGATGTTGCATCGATAATGTTGTTCACAACACAAGCAGATGAGATGTGTTGTGGGTGTATGGATTGTTCTTGTTAGCTTTAGCTTTGTAGTTTAGCCGCTGTTTCAAGTGATTGTCTCACATTTTATTATTTTAGGGAATGGCGACTAAGTGTTTCTAGGGTGAATGAGCGGTGCAGACACATTATTTTCCCAAACAAATGTTCCTTCTCTTCACAATGACAACATTTCACTTACAATAATGTCAATTTCTGTTGTATTCTGCGTTTAACAGCGGGGTCTGTTTTATTTGCCAATTATGTGACTCCGTCCACGGTTACGTATGTCTTCCTTTTTTGTTGACTTTAGTAATTAGTGATTAGGCATACCAGCGCTGTGTGTCATAAAAAGTAGCAACTATGGTGACATCCAAACATGCTCTGTTTGGAAACATCATCTGTTTCACCGTCACAAGCTCAGGAATTTGCTTGCACGTTTTGCGGCCAATCATTTTTTTAAATTTTTTTTTGTAGAATATTTTCATAATCAAGAGAAGCGGTAATCGAAATCGAAACCAAAATTCTATTAATTGTTCAGCCCTAATGTTTACTTTGAGTCTGCCACAATTCCTCTGGGATTAAGTCTTTTACCCACGTATAAATTGCTATGGGCTTGAAATCATTTTGATTACTAATGAGCAGCAGTCATTAGGGATTATCTGGGTTTTTCGGTGCTCACATATAGCAATTTAAGATTTAGTTGACACTAGTGTTGTAACGATACCAATATTTTGGTACCGGTACTAAAATTATTTTGATACTTTTCGGTATTTTTCTAAATAAAAGGGGACCACAAAACAATTGCATTATTGGCTTAATTTGAACAACAAATCTGAGGGTACATTAAACATATGTTTATTACTGCAGTTAAGTCCTTAAATAAAATAGTGAACATACTAGACAACTTGTTTTTTAGTAGTAAGTAAACAAACACAGGAATCTAATTAGTCTGCTGACATATGCAGTAACATATTGTGTCATTTATCATTCTATTATTTTGTCAACATTATTAAGGACAAGTAGTAGAACATGTATTATTAATCTACTTGTTCATTTACTGTGAATATCTGCTTACTTTCTATTTTAACATGTTCTGTCTACACTTCTGTTAAAATGACTTTGACGCAGGCGGGGGGGGATGGACCGGTACGTTTCAGAGACCAAAAATGATTCATTAGTATCGTGGTACTATACTAATACCGGTATACCGTACAACCCTAGTTGACATTCTTTTCGGTTTGGCTTTTAAACCACATTTACACAATTGCCTTGTATTTAAGAAGTATACTTCTCTTAAAACCTATAACCTTAAACATTCATACCCACTCCTCTATTAAGAGTCCCTACTTAGGGGGCTCTTAATCACCATAGCAACATGAGAGACAGCAAATTGGTTCCCTTCTGGAAAATTATTTTTTCATGGCGATTGTCTGATGTGTGATAAGGGATTGTAATATTGAATTATTAATCCTTTCAACGGAATTACATTTTGATGAGTGAAAAAAAAGGTTTTAAGTTTAGAAAGTTATTGAAATGCAATCATTAAAAATCAAACCAAAAAGAATCATGTGGTGAATATGTACCACTTCATTTAATTTTTTTTCCAAAATGGGAGATTTGAGTCATTTGATTTTTAGCCTAGAAGTAGCATTGGGGATTTCACAGTCATTTTGTGTAGGATACATTTTTGAGATGACAGATACGAACAGACAGATGGGAGGAAAAACTACTCATAACAGACTGAAAGAAAGAGTAAAATAATACAACTTTTTACCCATGACGAAAGGAAGGGGATAGTTCAAGGACATACTGTAGCAGGGCAGAGACTTGATGAAACGAACTTGAGATTGCTTAGGTAAAAGTAGACACACAAATTAAAAGTGATTTGGTGTGACATATGCGATCAGTTATACAGCACCACTTTTACCAGTTGAAACCTCAATTTTTTTATAATATGTGGGCTCTGTACCGAGGATGTCGTTGTGGCTTGTACAGCCCTTTGAGACACTTGTGATTTAGGGCTATATAAATAAACATTGATTGATTGATTGATTGATTTTAAAAGCCGCAGATGGAGAGAAGCTGCAGAAAAATTCCATTTGATCTGTTACATATCCTACTAAGAGCCAACGTCGACTTTTGGGTTTTGCATAGCCGGGGTATTTTTTGCCCCTGACATCTGACAAAAAAAATTAACCAAAAACAAATTTCCACTGCAGATGACGCTGGTTCTCAGGGGTATATACAACAGTAGGAAGTGTATGTTGTCATGTCTTCAATCGCTCTTAGACCACCACAGCAGACCAATTGCATCAGTTTGTTACAAATAGAGCAAACCTGGTGATGAAGCGTAAAGGCAGCCGTAGATCACGACTAATGCTTTTTGTACTACCCATAATTGGTACAAATAACTGAAATGTGTTAGAATGTAATCCAACTTCCATTATTCATCAAGGATCAGTCGTCAAAAAATAAACAAAAAAGCTGTTTGAAAGAAAATGTGTTCTTTATTAGGCATTGTTTCTTCAGTTGCTGCAGAGATTGATCTGATTTGTCACTTTGATACCATTTATCAAAGTGTCTTTGGAGAAAAGATTAAAAATCTGGTTAAGCTCTTTTTGGTTTTTTATTGTTCCTGTTTTTAAGGAGGGAGGAATTCTGACGGCTCAAATGATCCGAGTCATCGTGGAGATCAAAGTCTGACCACACATACCACCGTAACAAAAAGAGATCTGTCTGTCTAGAATACCAAACATGTTTAAAATTAGCAAACCAACATCTGCGCAGATCTAACCCAGTCTGGAAACTCATTGTAAGACCGGTCGCATGCCAAATCCATAATATGAGGTTCTTGTGCGGCTTCGTCGAGGATGAACGTTCTTACATTTGATTAAGGCTCAAATTTTGGCTCTTAAGTCGCAACATCTGCGATCTCACAACAGCATCTTTTATCGTCAAAGGAATTGTCTGACATTTTATTTTCAAGATGAGATTGATGAGGTTTAGGACAAAAGACTGATGAGGGTTGGCAGGGAAAGTATCCCACTGCAATAATAAAAGTAGAAAACAAAATAGTCACTGAGGCTAATGGTAACAAGCACACTGGTACGATTTTATATACCTTCCGTCATACAACAGTCCTATTGTTTTTAGTTTGCTACTTCATTACCCACCAACTGTGTTAAAAGACTGTATTAAAACCAAGTATTGTCCCCCGCATTGACGCGCTGACATTTATTTCTTGCATTCCTAACACAGGCCCCAATCCCCTGGGGCTTCCTGTTGAAATTGTTCCGAACCAGTACATGTTGTGTCTTCACCCTGTGTAGTTTACATCTCCAAAGCATCCATATTTTTAATACATTATGTTAAATTCCAACTGCTGACAAGAGTTATTTTCCAATTCCTATGTTCTATTCTTTGTTGTTCACCAATTTTTTTCCTGCTTTGCCGCGGTCATTCTCTCGTTTTTTGCGCACCTCAAGGAACCCTGGGGAGCAATGATTCTCTAACAAACTTTAACTGAAGGCCCATGGACCTAATGATTAAGCAGTATTACTATGATAATACAATACAAAAGGTCACTTTTGCACTGACAAGGCTTTGCTTCCATGTATTATTATGCATGCCTTGCTAACTCTGACCAAGCCTATGAACGATTACCCTGCATGTGGATAATGTGGCAGTGAATAAAGGCGTAATAGTGACCCCTTAGCCATTTGTGATAGCGTAGAGTTAATTAGCGCCATGATGACCCCTTGATATTGCTCTTTTGGACACACACACACCCACACGTTAGATTTAGCCCCTCGCCTGTAAATAGGTTGGGTCCTTTGGTCATTAATTGCCAAGTTGAACTGTAATGGGAAAGATAATGGTCCTTATGTTTACAGCTTGAGAAAATAAACGAGCAATGCTGGATGATGAACCTTTTGCCAGAAACATAACTTTGTTTTCTGTGTTTTTTCAAAACACTGGAAAGAGATTTTTGTGTTGTCTTTGTTGATTGATCAATCTCTAAGAATTCTCTCGAGACTTGAGGCTATTGAGGCACAGTCGAGTGTGCTACTTGGTTGCAATCAGTAGAGGTGCCGTAAAGCATATTCTATTCAGAAAGTAGGAGTTCAGAACAATACAGAAATGTCAAAAATGTGGTTCCCTTCCTATTTGTTTTAGGACTTTTTGAAGATGTTTTTTCCTACAGTGTTGTGTAAGCTAACTATTCTACTGATATGATATTAAACTCTAAAGACTAACACCATTATTCGGATTGACTTGAAATTACTCAAACAGCTCAATGTTCTCTACACTGCAACTTTAGTGTATTCAGCCAAATCATCACAACATTTGTTACACACCTTTAGAAGGTGGATAAGCCCATGTGTAAAATTTGAACATGGTTGGTTGAAAGAATTGGCCACCATGAAGCAATACGTCTCTCTAGGGGCACAGGCAGGACTTGGCGACTAATTAGCCAAATTAAAAGTAAGTGATTGATTGGAATTTTGAACATAACCTTTATGGGGTGACACACATTAAATTTAAAATCATGTCTGTACATGGACATGATGGAACAACCATGTGTATTTCATATTTTTGTGAGTTAGTCTACATTAAAGGCCTACTGAAACCCACTACTACCGACCACGCAGTCTGATAGTTTATATATCAATGATGAAATCTTAACATTGCAACACATGCCAAAACGGCCAGGTTAACTTATAAAGTGCAATTTTAAATTTCCCGCTAAACTTCGGGTTGACAATGTCTATGTATGATGATGTATGCGCGTGACGTCAATCGTTGAAACGGGAAGTATGCGGACACATTGAATCCTATACAAAAAACTCTGTTTTCATCTCAAAATTTCATAGTATTCTGAACATCTGTGTTGGTGAATCTTTTGCAATTTGTTTAATGAACAATGGAGACTGCAAAGAAGAAAGTTGTAGGTGGGATCGGTGTATTAGCGGCGGACTACAGCAACATAACCAGGAGGACAGAGATGGATAGCCGACGCGCTAGCCGCCGAACTCACCTTAACTTCCTCCGTCTCGCCGACCGCATCTGTAACCGGATCTGTGATCGGGTGAAGTCCTTCGTCGCACCGTCGATCGCTGGAACGCAGGTGAGCACGGGTGTTGATGAGCAGATGAGGGCTGGCTGGCGTAGGTGGATAGCTAATGTTTTTAGCATAGCTCTGTGAGGTCCGGTTGCTAAGTTAGCTTCAATGGCGTCGTTAGCAACAGCATTGTTAACCTTCGCCAGGCTGGAAAGCATTAACCGTGTATTTACATGTCCATGGTTTAATAGTATTGTTGATCTTCTGTCTATCCTTCCAGTCAGGGATTTATTTATTTTGTTTCTATCTGCATTTGAGCCCGATGCTATCACGTTAGCTCTGTAACTAAAGAGCTTCGCCGATGTATTGTCGTGGAGATAAAAGTCAATGTGAATGTCCATTTCGCGTTCTCGACTCTCATTTTCAAGAGGTTATAGTATCCGAGGTGGTTTAAAATACATATCCATGATCGACAATAGAAAAAGGAGAGTGTGGAATCCAATGAGCCAGCTTGTACCTAAGTTACGGTCAGAGCGAAAAAAGATATGTCTTGCACTGCATTCTAGTCCTTCACTCTAACGTTCCTCATCCACAAATCTTTCATCCTCGCTCAAATTAATGGGGTAATCGTCGCTTTCTCGGTCCGAATCGCTCTAGCTGCATTGAAAACAATAGGAAAATGTGAGGAGCCTTCCAACTGTTGACGTCACGCTACTTCCGGTACAGGCAAGGCTTTTTTCATCAGCGACCAAAAGTTGCAACTTTATCGTCTATGTTCTCTACTAAATCCTTTCAGCAAAAATATGGCAATATCGCAAAATGATCAAGTATGACACATAGAATGGATCTGCTATCCCCGTTTAAATAAAAACAATTCATTTCAGTAGGCCTTTAAATTCTATTTTAGAACTGAGAATAAATCTCTGCAGGACTTGCTGGTTTCCTCACATTCAGGCCCTGTGATAGTGCACAGAATTCAATGTATAGTGTAGGCATCACCGATCGTCCCTCGCTTGTTACATGAAGCATTGCTCCATCCCTCAGACAGCACATATCTGTCCCTGTCACAACTCCTACCATCAGTATGAATAATGCTTCCCTGAATGAGCTCTGCACATCACCATAACATGTAACAGCCTTCTAATTTCCCTGCCCGGGGCACTGTCACCCACCTGGCCCATCATCTGCATTACAGAACTACCCTAATACTGAGGAGGTGTGTGTGTGCCCCATGAGGATTTAGGATGTCAGCTGTCCCTGCAACACTCCTCCAGCTCTAATCATAAATCCCAAGCAGGCAGAGGCTACATGCCTGGAGGCCATAAGGGCAGAGGAGGTGGGTACCCCGAGGCCAGCCCCAGGTATTTCTGGGCCTACCATGACTCTGGAAAGATGGTTTAAAAGCCAGTACACGTGCAATTTTGAAATCTAAAATTCTACTGTACTACTGACCAGGAGTTGGTTCGGAGAATTGCACAAGATTAGAATTCAACCCCAAAATTATATGGTCCCACCGAATAACAGGTTGGTTTAAATGGTTTTAAATTAGGTTTGCATATTGTTGGAAAGTAAGGTTACATTACCAATAACTGTATACAAACCTACATTCCAATTTTGATTCCATTATTTGTTATACTCGAAACTAGTTCAGGGGTGGCCGAAGCTCTTTTCTATCTTATGGGGGCCTTAAATTTGACACTTGGTCATTTAAACTGATATTGCTCCCCTTTGCCGTTGACCATTGGCCTGCACTAATGGTACTCCACAACTTTCAGTCTTCAGTGGCCAAATGCGGCCCGTTAATGACAACATACTGGCCACTGAGTTCAGTTCAAAACTTGGGAGACAAACATTTTTGTAACAATTTCCTAAAAACACCAGTGGAAACACATTGGAAGATTCTTGCATTGACATTAGTCTACCTTCTAAAGGCCAGCGTCGACTGCAACAGACTTGTATTTTGCATAACTGCTATACCATCCATCCATTTTTCTACCGCTTGTCCCTCTCGGGGTCGCGGGGGTGCTGGTTCTTCTGAAATTTGTAACTAATGTCCATGCACTGCCGAGTGTGGTAGTTCTCAAAATCAGCATTATATTGAAGGAAGACGTCTGGCCCCCTGATCATTAGCTTTCTGAGAATTTGGCCCCTAAAACAAGTTAGTTGAATAGCAATGCACTCTGTAAAGTGTAAACAAACCACATTTTGAGTGTTAAATGTGGACAAGCATGGTACAGATTGCCTCGTGTGGATTCTCTGTTACAGTAGTTCTTCAAGTGCATCAACTGATACAGCTGCATATTTGATTATCGAGACATCTATTAACAACCAAATACCTCTTCTGCTGCTGCGACTCAACAAGGGAACAGTTCAGTTTTACATTAATGTCAATCTGCATCAAGCTGCCTTTTTAAAGTGACAAAGTATTTCATTTGTAATAACTGGTCAATGAAATGCCAGAAAGTAAAGGGTAATTACTTTTTTTGCCACTCACCATCTCTTCAAACAATTCTCAGTATAGGGTACAAACCAATGATGTCATTGCTAGGTTTATATGGGTCTAAACCATGACTGACATATATGTCAGAATAAACAGAAGATGTTATGTCCAGTCCATTCAGAATCTTGGGACTTTTGTCCATTGCAATCTTGTACATTTAATTTGCTTACCACTAATATTAAAGGCCTACTGAAACCCACTACTACAGACCACGCAGTCTGATAGTTTATACATCAATGATGAAATCTTAACATTGCAACACATGCCAATACGGCCGGGTTAACTTATAAAGTGCAATTTTAAATTTCCCGCTAAACTTCCGGTTTTCGGCCCCATTGAATCCAATACAAAAAGCTCTGATTTCATCTCAAAATTCTCAGTATTCTGGACATATGTGTTGGTGAATCTTTTGCAATTTGTTTAATGAACAATGAAGACTGCAAAGAAGAAAGTTGTAGGTGGGATCGGTGTATTAGCGGCGGACTACAGCAACACAACCAGGAGGACTTTGAGATGGATAGCAGACGCGCTAGCCGCCGACCTCACCTTGACTTCCTCCGTCTCCGGGCCGCCGACCGCATCTATGATCGGGTGAAGTCTTTCGTCGCTCCGTCGATCGCTGGAACGCAGGTGAGCACGGGTGTTGATGAGCAGATGAGGGCTGGCTGGCGTAGGTGGATAGCTAATGTTTTTGGCATAGCTCTGTGAGGTCCCGTTGCTAAGTTAGCTTCAATGGCGTCGTTAGCAACAGCATTGTTAAGCTTCGCCAGCCTGGAAAGCATTAACCGTCTATTTACATGTCCATAGTTTAATAGTATTGTTGATTTTCTGTCTATCCTTCCAGTCAGGGGTTTATTTATTTTGTTTCTATCTGCATTTAAGCCCGATGCTATCACGTTAGCTCCGTAGCTAAAGAGCTTCACCGATGTATTGTCGTGGAGATAAAAGTCACTGTGAATGTCCATTTCGCGTTCTCGACTCTCATTTTCAAGAGGATATAGTATCCGAGGTGGTTTAAAATACAAATCTGTGATCCACAATAGAAAAAGGAGAGAGTGTGGAATCCAATAAACCCTTGTACCTAAGTTACGGTCAGAGCGAAAAAAGATACGTCCTGCACTGCACGCTAGTCCTTCACTCTTACGTTCCTCATCCACGAATCTTTCATCCTCGCTCAACTTAATGGGGTAATCGTCGCTTTCTCGGTCCGAATCTCTCTCGCTGCATTGAAAACAATAGGAAAATGTGAGCAGTCCTTCCTCCTGTGACGTCACGCTACTTCCGGTAGGGGCAAGGTTTTTTTTTATCAGAGACCAAAAGTTGCGAACTTTATCGTCGATGTTCTATACTAAATCCTTTCAGCAAAAATATGGCAATATCGCGAAATGATCAAGTATGACACATAGAATGGATCTGCTATCTCCATTTAAATAAAAAAAATTCATTTCAGTAAGCCTTTAATATTTTCCCTCAGTGGAAAGATTTGTCCTCACATCATGTTTCTCACCAGCTAGTACTGTGTCAGTAAGAAGAGGAGTTCATGGTTCACCCCCTTGTTCACTGAATGGAACATTTCAATCTGGACCTTAGCTGTAATGCCTAGCATCGATGAGTCCGCCACCAGGGGTGTGTCTGTCTCTGTGGTCCAAAGAAGCCCACGGTCAACTTGACTTCCTTAGCGTCCATTTGTCATCATTAGCTTGGGACATAAAACTGATCTCTAAGTAAAGTTTAAATGTTAAAAGTCAATTCCGGGCGCACACACTGATTTATTGCCCTGGACAGTTACCATGGGAACAGGGAAGGGGTAAGAGGTACACCTAAGTGTCTCTATGTGGCTTTTCCGGTTACTTGGAACAGATTGAGTTGCCCTTGCTTGTGTTGTGTGACAAACTGCAGACACTCTTTGGAAACAATATGCGAGAATAATATTTTTTATGCATCTACTGCTTATCCTATGCGCTGTTACGGTAGGGGTCTGAACCTATCCCAGCTGATGTAGGCCTCTCTGGACTGGTCGCCAGTCAGCCGCGAAGGGGGATTCTTAATGGGGCATTTAATTTGTCCCTTTCCAGCTGCAAAGAGTTTGGCACTGTACATCACTAAACTACCAAGGCGGATTGTAACGAAGTTGACTTTCGAAGCTCGTGTTTCTAATGCCACACAGGGTGCCGCGCTGTCTTGCATCGTTGCACGTCATGTCATTATGTTGTACATGTATGCGGTCCATGTCCTGCTTTATCATAACACATTTAAAAATAGATTTGATCCATCCAATTGGAATCGATTGGATGCCCTGGGAATACATTGACCTGGATAAATGAGAACACCCATAGACATACACTACCGTTCAAAAGTTTGGGGTCACATTGAAATGTCCTTATTTTTGAAGGAAAAGCACTGTACTTTTCAATGAAGATAACTTTAAACTAGTCTTAACTTTAAAGAAATACACTCTATACATTGCTAATGTGGTAAATGACTATTCTAGCTGCAAATGTCTGGTTTTTGGTGCAATATCTACATAGGTGTATAGAGGCCCATTTCCAGCAACTATCACTCCAGTGTTCTAATGGTAAAGTGTTTGCTCATTGGCTCAGAAGGCTAATTGATGATTAGAAAACCCTTGTGCAATCATGTTCACACATCTGAAAACAGTTTAGCTCGTTACAGAAGCTACAAAACAGACTTTCCTTTGAGCAGATTGAGTTTTTGGAGCATCACATTTGTGGGGTCAATTAAATGCTCAAAATGGCCAGAAAAAGAGAACTTTCATCTGAAACTCGACAGTCTATTCTTGTTCTTAGAAATTAAGGCTATTCCACAAAATTGTTTGGGTGACCCCAAACTTTTGAACGGTAGTGTACTTTAAAATGGCTCCCAACTTTGGATGATTGAGAGATGTATTCTGTGAGAAAACAACCTATTTTCAAAGATTTGACAACAAATCTGTGAATTTGCGTGGATCTACCATATTCCTCCTTACTTTTTATACCAAAACCTACCAATTTGTCAAGAGAAGATGCTCAGTAGTTACAGGATGTCGTTGTGGCTTGTGCAGCCCTTTGAGACATTTGTGATTAAGATAAGTGAACTTTGATTGATTGATTGATTGATTGATTGATACAGTATGTGCACATTATCTGAGACTTTTGTCTTTGTTCATTACTCCAGATTTGCCTTGCCATATGAGATTCATAACAAAAACGCACAGCCCAATAGAATTAATACAGCAAGTTGACATTGAAGGCAACACGCAAGTAGGAAATTAATAGACTGCTTTGGGATTGCCACCGTACCGCAGCGACAGCTACCGCTTTGCATTTAAAGGCACCAGAAGCGACACTGGTCGTCCTCTGCGGTGGTTTCACATTTCCGTTTGATGTGCAACAAAGAATTATTGATATGTGAACAGGACACGTGGGGAATTGAAGCCTCGAGAGAGACATTGCAGGCTTTTGACAATGTGATGTAATGACTTTACATTTAGAGGAGCAAAGCAGGTCTTTTGGCTTCCTCTCACAGTTGCTTTTGATTTCAGTCTGACACTCAAACAAAGTCCTATTGATCCTTTGGGGGAAAAAGGGACTGGGAACAAAAAACCCTCTTCATCTTTCCAAGTGAATATTTCAGGAGGTCCTCCTTGAAGGCAACACACCTGCAACCTATAACAATGCTTTGACACACGCACATCATGATAACTGCGTGAAGCTCTTGAGGGAAGCAAGGGTTTAAGCGGCTGAATAAATGACAGGTCATTTTCAGTGGAGAGCGGCGCGCACAGATGAGTAGGGCGATCAATCAGTCACGCGATCGACCATGCAGATTCTAGTCTTCTTTGGCGAACGACATCGACAGAGAAAGCAGGGTTGTTTGACAAGTGTGAGGGGGTGCGTGTGCTCAGCGTGGAAACATAGATTTCCGGTGAAAAATCATCTTTGTTCTGTGTTGATCATTGACGCTAAGTAGGCAGCAACAACTTTTTTTGTAAGATGTGTGAAATGATTTGCAATCTTTATCTTACCAGCCCAAATGTGTCTGGCATGGTGCACAGCGGGAGAAAAAGTGGATGTATTGATCTTGGGAGTTTCATTTTTCAAACAAGGTCTTTCACAGCCACAGCTTTCGATTTTTGAAAAGCATACATAGTGCTTTTCTCCTGATTTTATGGGCCTCTTGTCACACTGTAGAGTGGAGTGACAACTCTGATGGTCGATGCGTACAGGATAACCTTCAGTTCATTACTTAGGCTGCTTGCATTTTGGAATTATGTCTGCTTTTATGATTATTTGTAAATGTGCGTAAGTTACCCTGTTGTGAGAATCTGAAAGCGCAAACCAACTTTGTGCCATATTTTCCTACTGCAAATAGAAACAAATTGAAGGTAAAGCCTTGTTTGCTATGCCAGCTTGCTCATCCCCCTCCAAATGCAAACTGCGAAGATTGATGTTCACCTCCAAAAAATATGACAAATAATGAAAGGTCTGCGATTGGCCAGCTTTTCATACATTATTGAGCTCTCCAATCAGATAAACAGACTCAATAACTCCACGGTGACGTTTTGGTGAATTTTTACGAAACTGAAACAATACAAAAAGAATGCCATTGTAAGTTAAAGGCCTACTGAAATGAAATGTTTTTTATTTAAACGGGGATAGCAGATCCATTCTGTGTCATACTTGATCATTTTGCGATATTGCCATATTTTTGCTGAAAGGATTTAGTAGAGAACAACGACGATAAAGTTCGCAACTTTTGGTCTCTGATAAAAAAAAGCCTTGCCCCTACCGGAAGTAGCGTGACGTCACCGGAGGAAGGGCTGCTCACATTTTCCTTTTGTTTTCAATGCAGCGAGAGAGATTCGGACCGAGAAAGCGACGATTACCCCATTAATTTGAGCGAGGATGAAAGATTTGTGGATGAGGAACGTGAAAGTGAAGGACTAGCGTGCAGTGCAGGGCGTATCTTTTTTCGCTCTTACCGTAACTTAGGTACAAGGGTTCATTGGATTCCACACTCTCTCCTTTTTCTATTGTGGATCACTGATTTGTATTTTAAACCACCTCGGATACTATATCCTCTTGAAAATGAGAGTCGAAAACGCGAAATGGACATTCACAGTGACTTTTATCTCCACGACAATACATCGGTGAAGCACTTTAGCTACGGAGCTAACGTGATAGCATCAGGCTTAACTGCAAATAGAAACAAAACAAATAAGTCCCTGACTGGAAGGATAGACAGAAGATCAACAATACTACCAAACTCTGGACATGTAACTACACGGTTAATGCTTTACAGCTTGGCGAAGCTTAGCAATACTGTTGCTAACGACGCCATTGAAGCTAACTTAGCTACGGAACCTCGACAGAGCTATGCTAAAAACATTAGCTCTGCACCTACACCAGCTCTCATCTGCTCATCACGACCCGTGCTCACCTACGTTCCAGCGATCGACGGTACGACGAAGGACTTCACCCGATCACCGATGCGGTCGGCGGCCCGGAGACGGAGGAAGTCAAGGTGAGGTCGGCGGCTAGCGCGTCTGCTATCCATCTCAAAGTCCTCCTGGTTGTGTTGCTGTAGTCCGCCGCTAATACACCGATCCCACCTACAACTTTCTTCTTTGCAGTCTCCATTGCTCGTTAAACAAATTGCAAAAGATTCACCAACACAGATGTCCAGAATACTGTGGAATTTTGAGATGAAAACAGAGCTTTTTGTATTGGATTTAATGGGCTCCGAATACTTCCGCTTCAACCGTTGACGTCATGCGGAAACGTCATCATATCGAAACGTTTTCAGCCGGAAGTTTGCCGGGAAATTTAAAATTGCACTTTATAAGTTAACCCGGCCGTATTGGCTAGTGTTGCAATGTTAAGATTTCATCATTGATATATAATCTATCAGACTGCGTGGTCGGTAGTAGTGGGTTTCAGTAGGCCTTTAATAATACTATCACAGACCCTTGTAAAGTTGATAGCATATTCGCTAATGCTAATGACGCTAGCTTGATTACATTACGATAGCACGTACAAATATGCATGAAAACACTGTTACAGACATCACACATGGGACGGTTTAGCAAATATGCATTTTTTTAGTTATATTGTAAAACTTACAAATGTTGCTCGGAGTGACAAATAAATAATTTTTTCAAGCAGAGACGCTATTGATGGTTATATTTCCTGTTCAAGGCATGAAACAGGAAGTACATTTTTAACCCACAGCACTTGCAGTGAGCAAACTCGCTCAGAAGATGGCGCCATAGTACAAACGATAACACACCTTTTCAGTGTCTCTGTCGGCGTAATATGAAAACTATTTGTTGAATACCAAACATTATTGCCTTTCGTGAAGAAAAAACCCCATAAATTAGCGTCACGATTTTATAAACCGCGGTATTATAAACTTTCAAAGTAGTGGTTTATAATCCTGATTAAAAAAAATCCACAATAAATTCTGAATTATTTAAAAATTCAAGCTCGTAATCAATGTTCCCTCTAATTTTTCATGTGTGAGCAAACGCAAAAACTCCCTGAGCATTCAGTGGAGCCCATGTGAGCAACATCAGACGTGCACACTGTGGCTACACCAGCAGCACACCTGTCCCAAACCTGACTAAATAACAAGTTAAATCTCTATCCATCCATCCATTTTTTACCGCTTGTCCCTTTCGGGGTCGCTGGAGCCTATCTCAGCTGCATTCGGGCGGACGGCGGCGTACACCCTGGACAAGTCCCCACCTCATCGCAGGGCCAACAGATAGACAGACAACATTATCTTATTATTATAATCAAATGACAGCAGTCATTTCCATTTCTAATATAAGTGTTTAGGCCCACTTACAATGAAAATAACAAAAAATATTGTTTTTCATGAACTGTGTACTTGTATTGTTTGTCTGGGTGGAGGTCCTGCTTTGGAAATCATTTGTACCCCTTTCAGACATTGCATTTAGTTCCCATTAAAACATTCACATGTTGCACAATGAGATGTAAGCAGGGGATTATGTGTACATTCCTGCAACTTCCTGTTTGTAAAAAATATATTTTTATTAGTATTTATTTAATATACTAACAGCATTTCATGATTAATATTTATAAATTAAGATTCCTAATAAATGACACTAGAATAAGCACACATTTGATTGGTAAATCATAGTGTAACGACCTGGAATGACTCTATGTGTGGTGTTGGAGTTGTCCGACTTTTTGTGTGGCTGTAAACGCATCACTGGCTAAGTGCCATATGTGCATGTGTTGGCGCAAGTGAGAAAGAGCGAGCGGCTGCTGTTGATATAACAAAGTCGCTTTTGGTCTGGTTTGTACTGCTGAAAATGACCACTTTTGCTAGATATCATTTTTTTTACTAATGTTTTGGTGATGTGTTTATGGCCGACAATAAAGAGTTTTGCTCAGTAAAGAGATCGATGGAATTCATGTCCTCAAAGCGTCTCGACAGACGTTACAATATTTGAACAATAATGACGAAAAATGTTTTCTCGGTCATGTCCGTGTGTCTAAAATTGTTATGCGCTTATTTTTTTATTTGATTTTGTGCGTGGCATAGATTTGCCGTGCGCAGAGGACGCTTGAGCAGTGCGCAATTGCACAGGCGCGCACTTTAGAGGGAACATTGCTCGTAATGACTGTCCATGCAGGGACCCCAACGATGGAGATGGGACATCCAGCAACTGAGGCAAGGGGGAAAAAAATAAAGAGAGATCACAGGCACGCCGACACACAAGGCCACTGCTAACTTCTGACAGATGTACACACTCAAACTGGAAAAAGTTCCTTTCAAGGTAGAATCCTACGGTTTATTTAAGATTTTGGCCTCACGGGGGTCGATCATAATCTGTTGCAAACTCTGCAATGGACATCAATTCAGTTCATCATGACAGCAGTCAGTTTCAAAACCTTGACAGTGATAAAAATCAGCAACAATAAAAATTACTTTGAGACAATCTTATTGGTTTTCCTTTGAAGACTTATTCAGAGAATGCCTCGCAAGCGGCCATGAAGTAAGTTCTTATGCAAAGCAGCCAGACAAGCATGAAGATGGATGGTTAATAGAATGTGTTGCCGGGTATTCAGTAATCATTATTAATCTGTGTGTCGGCAGATCCTTTCTCAGCTTGCCGCGGCGTTCATAAAGCTTGCTTAATTAGATTGATTGATTAGAAAGCGGTGATTCAGAGCCCCCTTCTCCTCCTCTGCCTCCATCCCATCAGGCCCCTAATAAGATCAGAGCGCTCTCATATTAATGCGCTTCTCTGCACATGACTTGCGTAGGCCCGCTATACCGTCGCTTGCAGCCTGCCTGTCACTTCCAGGAAAGATTTGCTGGTTAAAACTGCTAAGCAAATCCTCCGAAGGACTAGAAGCTTCATTAGGTTTCAGTGTTGGCGCTAGGAATTTTCAAAAATACCCCATCGAGTCATAAAAATAGGGTGCCACTGTAAATTTTTGGGGTCCCACTTTTTTGTAACCGTTTTGAAAACAAATGATAAATTTATGCATTATCCTGTTATATCTCACATTCTATATTGTGTTTTGGAAAAAGGTTGTCATAAATGTTACTTAATTCATTAAACAAATAATACAAAAGAAAACACATTTTTATGCACATGTAAATGTATTCAGTTATAAACATTCATTCACTTTTTTCTTTCTTTCATGGATCTAAACTTTACCGCTGCCAGTATTTTTTTTCTATATTTTCATGTAATAAGTTGTAGGTGTATTTATTTTTTTTTATTTTTTATTTATTTTTTTTTTCCAAGATGGCTGCGCTTCAGAGCAGCGGCTTCGTGCGAGCGCTCATGGAAGTGTAGACCGATTTGGCAAAAATACCCCTCAATTCAGTCAATTTCATGGCTGGCTCACAGCGTGTTCACTCCGTGATCACTTACGACCGACTTACGATTCTGGATGTGGAGAGATCGGGCCATTTTGGGCTGATAGATGCGTGTACGATGGACCTACTCGCTAGCTTGGGAATTCTTCGCGAGCTACATCCAGCAGTGGCCTTTGAAGCAGCGGCGTCCACTACCAGCGGAGACCGTCAGCGAAAGAGACGTAAGCGATGCACTCGGAAGCAGAAGCGGGGGTGTCGGGCGGGGCTAACAACAAAGCTAAATGCTTTGTTGTTAGCGGGGCTAACGAAAAAGATAAATGCTAATCCACAAAGAAACGCTAATAAGGAGTCTGTTAAGCTAGAACTAGCCAGCGCCAGGCTGGATAATCCCTGCACACATAGCAATTCTTCTAGAATAATATACAACTCACATAATGTTTTTTCTGCGTCAGAGGTGGACATGCATTTTACTGAGGTGGCAAACAATCTAAAAATTCCTGTCATATCAATTCCTAGATATGGTCGAAATTATTTAAAGTGCACTATGCATAATAAACGTAACATTATTAATATTGCTACTACGGATACTTTCAACAAAAACTCCTCAAAACAGCCCACTACCTATAATATGGGCTTTTTAAACATAAGGTCATTGTCTTCCAAAACGTTATTAGTTAATGAAGTCATCAGAGACAACAATCTTGATGTCGTTGGTCTAGCCGAGACCTGGCTCAAACCTGACGAATTTTTTGCGCTGGGTGAGGCGTCTCCTCCTGGCTATGCGGGAACGCATATTGCCCGCCCCATTAAAAGGGGTGGGGGTGTTGCACTAATATACAACAAAAACTTTAGCCTTACCTCGGACCTAAATAATAAATATAACTCGTTTGAGGTGCTTACTGTGAGGTTTGTCACACCGCTGCCTCTGCACCTGGCTGTCATCTACCGGCCCCCTGGGCCCTATTCGGACTTTATCAATGAATTTTCAGAGTTCGTTGCTGATCTAGTGACGCACGCCGACAATATAATCATAATGGGAGACTTTAACATCCATATGAATACCCCATCGGACCCTCCATGCGTGGCGCTCCAGACTATAATTGATAGCTGTGGTCTTACACAAATAATAAATGAACCCACGCATCGCAACGGTAATACGATAGATCTAGTGCTTGTCAGGGGTGTCACCACCTCTAAAGTTACGATACTCCCGTACACTAAAGTAATGTCCGATCATTACCTTATAAAATTCGAAGTTCTGACTCATTGTCAACAAACTAATAATAATAATAATAACTACTATAGCAGCCGCAACATTAATGCTGCCACAACGACGACTCTTACTGACCTACTGCCTTCAGTAATGGCACCATTCCCAAATTATGTGGGCTCTATTGATAACCTCACTAACAGCTTTAACGACGCCCTGCGCGACACCATTGATATTGTAGCACCGCTAAAGCTAAAAAGGGCCCCTAAAAGGCGTACCCCATGGTTTACAGAAGAAACTAAAGCACAGAAATTATCATGTAGAAAGCTGGAACGCAAATGGCGTGCGACTAAACTTGAGGTTTTCCATCAAGCATGGAGTGATAGTTTAATAACTTATAAACGCATGCTTACCTCAGCTAAAGCTAAATATTACTCAAATCTCATCCACCTCAACAAAAATGATCCTAAATTTTTGTTTAGTACAGTAGCATCGCTAACCCAACAAGGGACTCCTCCCAGTAGCTCCACCCACTCAGCAGATGACTTTATGAATTTCTTTAATAAGAAAATTGAAGTCATTAGAAAAGAGATTAAAGACAATGCATCTCAGCTACAACTGGGTTCTATTAACACAAATACGACGGTATATACGACGGACGTTGCCCTCCAAAATAGTTTCTCTCTCTTTGATGAAATAACATTGGAGGAATTGTTAAAATGTGTAAATGGGACAAAACAAACAACATGTTTACTTGACCCAATTCCTGGGAAACTTATCAAGGAGCTTTTTGTTTTATTAGGTCCATCAGTGTTAAATATTATAAACCTATCACTTTCCTCTGGTACTGTTCCTCTAGCATTCAAAAAAGCGGTTATTCATCCTCTACTCAAAAGACCTAACCTCGATCCTGACCTCATGGTGAACTACCGGCCGGTGTCCCACCTACCGTTTATCTCGAAAATTCTCGAAAAAATTGTCGCACAGCAGCTAAATGAACACTTAGCATCTAACAATCTCTGTGAACCTTTTCAATCCGGTTTCAGGGCAAATCACTCTACGGAGACAGCCCTCGCAAAAATGACTAATGATCTATTGCTAACGATGGATTCTGATGCGTCATCTATGTTGCTGCTTCTTGATCTTAGCGCCGCTTTCGATACTGTTGATCATAATATTTTATTAGAGCGTATCAAAACGCGTATTGGGATGTCAGACTTAGCCTTGTCTTGGTTTAACTCTTATCTTACTGACAGGATGCAGTGTGTCTCCCATAACAATGTGACCTCGGACTATGTTAAGGTAACGTGCGGAGTTCCCCAGGGTTCAGTTCTTGGCCCTGCACTCTTTAGTATTTACATGCTGCCGCTAGGTGACATTATACGCAAATACGGTGTTAGCTTTCACTGTTATGCTGATGACACCCAACTCTACATGCCCCTAAAGCTGACCAACACGCCGGACTGTAGTCAGCTGGAGGCGTGTCTTAATGAAATTAAACAATGGATGTCCGCTAACTTTTTGCAACTCAACGCTAAGAAAACGGAAATGCTGATTATCGGTCCTGCTCAACACCAACATCTATTTAATAATACCACCTTAACATTTGACAACCAAACAATTAAACGAGGCGACTCGGTAAAGAATCTGGGTATTATCTTCGACCCAACTCTCTCGTTTGAGTCACACATTAAGAGTGTTACTAAAACGGCCTTCTTTCATCTCCGTAATATCGCTAAAATTCGTTCCATTTTGTCCACAAGCGATGCTGAGATCATTATCCATGCGTTCGTTACATCTCGTCTCGATTACTGTAACGTTTTATTTTCGGGCCTCCCTATGTCTAGCATTAAAAGATTACAGATGGTACAAAATGCGGCTGCTAGACTTTTGACAAAAACAAGAAAGTTTGATCATATTACGCCTATACTGGCTCACTTGCACTGGCTTCCTGTGCACTTAAGATGCGACTTTAAGGTTTTACTACTTACGTATAAAATACTACACGGTCAAGCTCCTGCCTATCTTGACGATTGTATTGTACCATATGTCCCGGCAAGAAATCTGCGTTCAAAGAACTCCGGCTTATTAGTGATTCCCAGAGCCCAAAAAAAGTCTGCGGGCTATAGAGCGTTTTCTATTCGGGCTCCAATACTATGGAATGCCCTCCCGGTAAAAGTTAGAGATGCTACCTCAGTAGAAGCATTTAAGTCTCATCTTAAAACTCATTTGTATACTCTAGCCTTTAAATAGACTCCCTTTTTAGACCAGTTGATCTGCCGTTTCTTTTCTTTTCTTTTCTACTCTGCTCCGGGGTGGACCGCTAGCCTGTCCATCAGATGGGGACATCTCTACGCTGCTGACCCGTCTCCGCTCGGGATGGTTCCCGCTGGCCCCACCATGGACTGGACTTTCGCTGATGTGTTGGACTTTCACAATATTATGTCAGACCCACTCGACACCGAGGATGTCGTTGTGGCTTGTACAGCCCTTTGAGACACTCGTGATTTAGGGCTATATAAATAAACATTGATTGATTGATTGATTGATTTCAAAAGTTAAAAAGTTAAAGTTAAAGTACCACTGAGTTTCACCACTAGGTGTGGTGAAAATACCCTCTGCATTTGACCCATCCCCTTGTTCCACCCCCTGGGAGGTGAGGGGAGCAGTGAGCAGCTGCGGTGGCCGCGCTCGGGAATCATTTGGTGATATAATCCCCAATTCCAACCCTTGATGGTGAGTGCCAAGCAGGGAGGTGATGGGTCTCATTTTATAGTCTTTGGTATGACTCGGCCGGGGGTTTGAACTCACGACCTACCGATCTCAGGGCGGACACTCTAACCACAAGGCCACTGAGCAGGTTTTAAATGTAGTCGTTTAAAAAACGCCACATCTACACTTTCATGGCAAATCATGCCAATACACTTAGAATTTGGCAAGATAGTTTCAATGTCAATGGGACTCAATGCCTCCAGCATTTCATCTCTGGCTTCCTGATAAGCTGTGTGTTCCCCTTTAAGAATGGCGGTATGTGGGGTGAGTGACGTGTGTAAGTGAGTGGGCAAGTTAGGAGTGTTAATAGCATGGTGGATGTTTGCTTGGCTTTGTGGGAAACATAAATAAAGAGTTGTAACACATCGACGATCTCGTCATTCCGACCAAAGAGTGGAACTGTAGGGACCCACTGCCTGTAAAGTGGAGGGTGTTACCCCCGACAATATATGGGTCCAGGAGGGAACGTCTCCCCCGCGCTCCTTGACCACGGTCTGGGAGCAGACAAGCAGGAAAGGTGTAACAAGATGTTTCTCGGTGCCTGGTGAGGCTGGATCTTTGAAAATCAGTGCACCCGGTCGTAAAGGTGTTCTTTTTCTTAGCCCGTTTACATGGCGTGCAAAACGTCTTTCCATCGACATAAGTGTGCCATTTGCTGAAAAGTGGCCACTTTCCATTGAAGCTTTGCTTCTTGGGTTTATTGCTCGCCATGACGAAAACAATAACACGCGGGAGTCCAAATACCGGAAATGCAGTATTTGTGATCGATTGTGATCACAAATACTGTGACTCTCACTATTATGTTAGATCCACTATGGACTGGACTTTCACAATATTATGCTAGACCCACTCGACGTCCATTGCATCCGGTCTCCCCTAGGGACATTGATTGATTGATTGATAAATCTTTCAGCGAATCAAAATTTAAGAAATTTTACCAGAAAGTGCATTACTTTGAAGTCGACCATTAATTAATAATTATTAATAATTTGACCCGGCAAATATAAGCAAAACAAAACAGTGGCGGAAAGCGATAATCGATTAAAAAAACAAATAAACAAGCAAAAAAAAACAAAAAACTTTCTGATTTTAATGCGTAAAAAGACACAAAAAGTGTGTTATCGCCAACACTGACTTTACATGAAAATATTGCTTTTTTTTTTTTGTACTGCAATCAATGTATTCTACCTATTGTGCCAATGACTTGTTTTTCGATGCTTGCTGTCTGTTGCATTAATGCTAATGAGCCGTGTTTTCTTTTCACGGATTTGTGGCAGTTTTATGTTTGGTGTACACCAGACCCGGGCAAATTAAGGCCCGTTAAGCTTTTCAATCTGGCCCGCTGGACATTCCCAAATAATTTTTTTAGATCCTTAAGATGGAAAGTGTAGCTGCCATTATGATGTGCACTCAGGTTTTCTAATGACCGTTAGTCTTCAACTATAGAAAGTATTTCAATCCTTAGAATCTGCGCTTTTGCATGATATACTAGTTACTATGGTAATCTAATTAGTTACTATGGTATTCTAATTAGTTACTATGGTCATCTAATTAGTTACTATGGTCATCTTATTAGTTACTATGAGTTACTATGGTCATCTAATTAGTTACTATGGTAATCTACGTCACAGCAGCTCAGACGAGGCACCAAGCAGTGTGGGCAGGAAGCGTTTCCACAGACGCAGAAGGAGATTTTCACAACAAAGTTCTAAAACTTAGTGATATATCAGATGTATCAGATTGTAGGTGGGTTTATTTTGTACCCTTCGCGTTCATATTTCACTGTTTGTTGCATTTTTGTTGCAATTCACTTGATTGTAAAATGTGTCGATCGAAAGGGGGTGTGACGTTCATATTCTGTTAATATTCAGTGTTTTATGCTTCATAGAAAAATGTTAAATTCCATTACGTTTTTTAAGGCGGTCTGTCATGACGTTTTTAGCATTCAATCAGACATTATTGTGAGGTTTCGTATTAGTGTTCATAAAAATAGATATACCGGCCCCCAGACACATTTTTTTTCTTTAAATGTGGCCCCAGAGTCAAAATAATTGCCCAGGTCTGGTGTACACTATTTTCTTTTTAACGCCCCAAAATAATGTATGAGTCTGTGCCTTTAAAAGGCGGCGCATGTTGCTAAGAGATATGGGACGTCAGCAAGGGAAAAAAGCATTAGCTGCAGTCCGTGGGAGTGACTGAAACTATGAGATGTTGTCTTTGGCAGCTCTTGTTGAATGCATGTCGTTTGCGCTAGTTAATAAAACGAATGGATGTGCTTCGGTGCTTGTATCTCTCCTTGGGATGCTGTAGGATTACAAGGTTATCACTTCAATGAATTGTTGTCCATTATAGGGTTCGAAAGGGCACGTGATTTTGCAATGCATCGTGGGGGGGGGGGGGGGGGGGTAGTCATTGTTGCTGGACAAAGTTTTTGTTTAAATGGCTGTACTTAACCAGCAATATTGTGAGAGAGAGCAACAAACTGGATTAAAATGGATCGTATGAAAGGAAAAAAATATAAGGGACTCTAGAAAAACAAACTGGGACCCTGTTTCGCAGTCTTGCCACCTTAATAAATGATTCAAATTGGTGGAATTGATCCATATGAGCATGTCCAATAGACGAGATTTGAGCAAGCGATCGAACGTGTCCTGTATCTCTGCCAATTTCGGAATGCTAAATCGGTAAAAGTTAACGGACAAATTGACTGTAGGTGTGTGCAGACCTCATTTCGGTTGCTAAGTTGGTAAAGGCTAATGAACAAACTGACTTTAGTTGTGTGCAGACCATGGAATTTTATAAGTCAACAGGACTTGTCACTGTGTGGTGTCTCCTAGAGAAATTTGTTTTAAACTAAATATATTTTAAGTCTGAAATACACATTGCAATACTGTGGGAAATACTCAAAGTTATTGATCTATGATTTGGGGTGTTGTTTTTTTACCCAAACACTGTACGTTGTTCTTAAGCCGAAAATAGCTTAGCTCAGTTTAGGATAGGATAGGACTTTATTGTCATTGCACAAGTACAAGGAAACTATGTTTTCAGCACAAACCCGTTCAAGATTAGACAAACAGTGTACAGGGTTACAGAACAGGAACGCTGATGGGTCGCCAAAGGCGCCCCGTAAAAGATAAGAAAAAGTTAAAACGCTGGGGAAGAAGATGAGTAAAAAAATACAATCTAGACTGGGCTCCTAAGTGGGCCTAGTCTGGAGTGGGGAAAAAAACCTCCATGCAATGCACACATAAACACGTTACATTTAATCACGACAACTCGCAACAGAGGGGCGGGGAGTTGGGGCCCTGGAGGACGACTGCTGCTATGAAGCGCTGCCAGCCGTCCATCACCCCGAGGGGGAAACAAGCGGTGGTGAAGGTGTGGGGTGGGGGAGGGGTGTGTATGTGCCCATTGTCTTGGGTGTGATGATGTAATGTTCATAGACTGGGGCCGTTCTGCATGCAAGCAAAAGTTTGACTCCAGGTGTCGTTGAGGAGGGAGGGAGGTCAAAAGCGTCCATCATTGAGGTGTCCTCGGGGTTGTTTTCAGAACAGCCTGTTCCTGTTGTTCACAGCGTCAAGGCCATTCGAGGGGGTCAAATCGTAGATTAGGATGTTTGTTTTCCGCGAGCAAACAATACAATGACCTGTCTGTTCTATTCGTCCATGCTGGCAGCTCTCATATTCAATTTTTCCTTAGCTTAGCGAACATCCTACTAAATGCCACGTGTGCAACAGAATAAAACAGGCTTTGATTCAAACTTACCAGTGTGAAATGCCGTGAACACACCAAAATGTACCAGGTGATGGGATTAAAAGTATGTTTGATTGTCTCACAGTTGCTTTTAAGGCTAATCACCGTCTCTTTATTAGCTCCATAACCTGACTTCCTTCAGCTTTGCTTTCACGCTGGAAATAAGAACAATTTTACCAAATCCCCTTTTTTTCCTGAAGCAATCATGACCATGATTGTGGCAGTTAATGATGCCGCATTTTCGCGTTTTGAACTTGGTAAATACAAAAAACAAAAACTTAAACTCAGAGTGTTGTATTCAGCCATGTAAATAAGCTTTTCAGAGTCCATCAAGACCCACACAATGCAATGTGTTTTCACGTCACAATTTAAAGCCCTATTTCCCAGTCGGTCATTGTTGTGTGACTGTCATGGTAGACCTCAACAGGCACAGCTACCGGTTCGTGTTTAATGTCATGATTAAAATTCGGACATTCGTGTACACCTTCAATGCACCATTGGCATAGCATGCAAACGCTGGACTCTACGTGCACTGCAATGTAAATTAGTCAAAATAATGGAAATTAATCCTTTGCGACAATGTTTGTTATCCTATGTAGGAAAAGTGGGGGATGAATCAGCATTCTCTATTAATCTTTCGGTGACACAGTGCCATCTGCATACATGATCCTAACAATGTCGGGTCAGATTTTTTTCATTAAGCTGTCCCTGACAGTGTGTGGCTCCAAGAAGCACTAATGTGCACTGTTTGCCATTTTTACCATATATCCTGTAGCGCTAAATTTAATGCATACAACAAAGTAACGTCAAAGAGTGGGACAGAAGGACAGAAACATTAGCAACCCTAACTAGTAGGGCTGCAACAACTAATCAATTAAATAGATTAAAATTGATTATAAAAATAGTTGGCGATTAATTTAGACATCGATTCGTTGGATCTATGCTATGCGCATGCGCAGAGGCTACTTTTTTTATTTTTTATTTTTTATTTTTATAAACCTTTATTTATAAACTGCAACATTTACAAATAGCTGAGAAACAATAATCAAAAAAAGTATGGTGCCAGTATGCTGGTTTTTTTCAATAAAATACCGGAAAGGATAGAAATGTAGTTTGTCTCTTTTAACCGATTATTAATCGATTAATCGAAGTAATAATCGACAGATTAATCGATTATCAAATTAGTTGTTAGTTGCAGCCCTACTAACTAGCATAGCTAAGTGAGCTACAGTGCTAATATTACACTCACATTTTAACAGGATCAACATCATGCTAGGTTAGTCTATTCCAGGGGTCGGCAACCTAAAATGTTGAAAGAGCCATATTGGACCAAAAATACACAAAAAAATCTGTCTGGAGTGGCAAAAAATTAAAAGCCGTATGTAAGTGTTATAAAGAAGGCAACACATGATGTAAGTGTCTATATTAGCTATATTAGCCTACTATCAAAGGCTGACGCAAATCTTCAAGGTTGTATTTAAATTTTTATTCTGCACATTTTTGCAACATAATGATAAATGATAAATGGGTTATACTTGTATAGCGCTTTTCTACCTTCAAGGTACTCAAAGCGCTTTGACAGTATTTCCACATTCATCCATTCACACACACATTCACACACTGATGGCGGGAGCTGCCATGCAAGGCGCTAACCAGCAGCCATCAGGAGCAAGGGTGAAGTGTCTTGCCCAAGGACACAACGGATGCGACTAGGATGGTAGAAGGTGGGGATTGAACCCTCCGATTGCTGGCACGGCCACTCTACCAACTTCGCCACGCCGTCCCATTAGAAATCATTAGTAAAACAGAGGCTTCTCACATGTTGAGATAACTTCTGGAAATGACTGGCTCAGAATAGCCAAAGGTATAGATGTGTGTGTCCAAGTTTAAGGAAACGGCAGGTTGTCTTCTTCTAATGGATTTATTAGAATCTTTGCAAGCTGGGTAATATTTTCTGTGGTCTGGAACAACATGGCACACAAACAACTATGAGAAATGCAGCCAATATTACATACAGATAATGTGTCATGAGACATGCAAATATAAATGAAATACACAGAGGACATAAGTAAAGGAAATTAAATGAGCTCAAATATTCCTACAAATGAGGCATAATGATAGCCTAAATAGCATGTTCGCATCGATTAGCTTGCAGTCATGCATTGACCAAATATGCCTGATAAGCACTCCAGCAAATCAATAAAATCAACAAAGCTCACCTTTGTGCATTCACGCACAGCATAAAACGTTTGTTGGACAAAATTAGACAAGGAAGGAGTGGCATAAAACACGTCTTTCCGTGGCAGCATCAGAGAAAGTTGTACCTGTAAACAAACTATGATGAGTTCAAGGGTCGCTCAAATTAGTAGGACAAAACGGTGCTTGCTAAATACTCTCATCAGTGAAGCATGTATAACATAACAGTGGGATTTCTAACAAGTAGGAAGGTTTGTGTCATGTTTGTTCTCCTACAGAAAATATATTAAAACAAAAAATATATATTTTTCTTCATCTTTTTCCATTTTCACACATCAATGAAAGAGGTCCAGGGAGCCATTAGGGCGGTGCTAAAGACCCACGGGTTGCTGACCCCTGGTCTATTCACTGAAGAAAAACTTGCATTTGCACATCTCGTCGGCGATCACTCGAAAACGAGTATGATTGTCCTCCTGTTGGTGGGATTGCCTTCAGGAGAACGCCTGTGCGTGAAATCTTTTAAAGTGGGGAGACTGGTGCACAGACAGCCACCACACTGTCCTTGGCAAAGAGAAGGCCAGGGTCCAATGGCATGGAGACCAAGACAATTGGGGGCCCATCTTTGCTGCAGCCTTCTTCCGCCTTTGTGACCGTTGTGGAGCTTCTATGCAACCATCATCCGCCCACTCCGCCGTGGAGGTCTTTTCCGACGAGGGAGACGCGCAGACTCCAACGTCATTTCTTCGCTGTGGGGAGCTGTATCCGGTGGCAAGGGAAACCCAGGACGACCGGCACCTCCTCACAGCTGCAGGAGGCTGCCGGAACTCCGGTCTGTTGGAGGACCGCCTATGGTGCGCCTACCAGCACTTGCTTTTCTCTCAGGGTGTGCTCCCCTAGCCTTTTGTCTTCCCAAACTAACCCACAAGGCAGCGGGGCAGTGATGCCAGGGCGTGTCCACAAAGTGGGCCTGCGCATCACGCCTCTGGGGACCACTGCAGCTCCGAGATCCCCTGCCACGTTTGCCTTGAGCCACGGGGCCCTAGTTACCGTGTGTGGCCATGTTTGCACATCTGTAGCTGACTGAAGGCTATTTGGCAAAAATGTCCGCTACGTTTTAGGCTGTGCAGCGAAGCCTGTTTGGTCCACACACCTAAGGTTTCGCAGCCCTCTCATATGATCCTCCCAAGCGTTCTGCTCCTCTGATCGATACAGAGGCCAGCCCCGCTGTACTTATTGCACAACAGTTCATCAGCGCAGAGGAAGCACAGTAAAGAGACTCTCCCTCGCTGTAGTAAAACTTAACGACTTTCCGTGTTGCTTTTGTCTCCAGGCATCGGATATTACTGCGGATAATAAGTATGCATTTAGATTTTCTGCAAGATCACCAGTCCTTCAAATCCATACAGCCCAACAGAGGTCTTTAAAAAAAGGCAATGTTTTGCGCGCGTGTTTGTGTGTCTGTGTGTGTGCGCGCGTTCGTGCGTTTGTGCGTGCGTGAGAGAGAGAGAGCGCGAGCATGTGTGTCCTCTCCAAGGCTGTGATGAGCCCACTGCAGGATCACCCCCATGAGAGTATTTATGGAGAAATGATTACCTTGGAAAAGAGCAGAACTTTGATGAAAATCATCCCACTTCAATTTGCACCTCACAGGCTTGCGGTCGGTGTCCTTGTTTTCGCATAATATTGGAAATCTGTAAAATTTTAGCGGAGCGCTCCTGTAACAGAGTGCTTTCATCAAGATGTCATTATATTCAGTGGTATCTGATTGAGAATCTGCGGCGAGCTCTTTAAAGGGTTATTTGTGCTTTGATGGTTTCCAATAAACAAAAAGATTTGGGCGTGTACTCGTGGCAGGCACTGGCAGAAACAATAGCTTTACATTGCTTGGGGGGAAACAATCTCTATTTGTATAAGAAACATTTTAAAGGTTCCATATTTTTTCAAACATTTTTTGATTTTAAGAAAGTCCTTTTTAGCAAGCCTTATTGGGAACATGCTGTTTTGTGTGTCAGTGCAGTCAAAAGTGGACACCCTGATGGCACACACACACACTAAGTGTAGTGAAATTACCCTCTGGATTTGACCCTTGCTTGTTCCACCCCCTGGGAGGTGAGGGGAGCAGTGAGCAGCAGCGGTGGCCGCGCTCGGGAATCGTTTTAGTGATTTAACCCCCAATTCCAACCCTTAATGCTGAGGGAGGTAATGGGTCCCATTTTTATAGTCTTTGGATGAACTCACAACCTACCGATCTCAGGGCGGACACTCTAACCACAAGGCCACTGAGCAGGTCTAATAATAAATAATAATAATTGAAAATAATTAAATCGAATACACAATAACATTTTGATTATCGTACCCTGGTTGCCGTATCGCTGGGTTGCAATCACGTGACCTAGAGGCACTTCTGGGTTTCAGGCGATGGTCTAGAGCAGGAGTGCCCCCACTTTTTCTGCAGGCAATCTACCTCATTCATACTGTATGTATAATTTATATTTATTTATTTATAGAGATGTCCGATAATGGCTTTTTTGCCGATATCTGATATTCCGATATTGTCCAACTCTTAATTACCGATTCCGATATCAACCGATACGATATATACAGTCGTGGAATTAACACATTATTATGCCTAATTTTGTTGTGATGCCCCGCTGGATGCATTAAACAATGTAACAAGGTTTTCCAAAATAAATCAACTCAAGTTATGGAAAAAAATGCCAACATGGCACTGCCATATTTATTATTGAAGTCACAAAGTGCATTATTTTTTTTTAACATGCTTCAAAACAGCAGTTTGAATTTTGGGACATGCTCTCCCTGAGAGAGCATGAGGAGGTTGAGGTGGGCAGGGTTGGGGGGGACGGGGTTGAGTTGGGGGGAAGCGGGGGGTGTATATTGTAGCGTCCCGGAAGAGTTAGTGCTGCAAGGGGTTCTGGGTATTTGTTCTGTTGTGTATATGTTGTCTCACGGTGCGGATGTTCTCCCGAAATGTGTTTGTCATTCTTGTTTGGTGTGGGTTCACAGTGTGGCACATATTTGTAACAGTGTTAAAGTTGTTTATACGGTCACCCTCAGTGTGACCTGTATGGCTGTTGACCAAGTATGCATGCATTCACTTGTGTGTGTGAAAAGCCGTAGATATTATGTGACGCAAAGGCAGTGCCTTTAAGGCACGCCCCCAATATTGTTGTCTGGGTGGAAATCGGGAGAAATTCGGGAGAATGGTTGCCCACACACTGTTGCCCACACAGAAATTCGTGAGTCTCCCGGGAAAATTGGGAGGGTTGGCATGTATGACTGGGAGACGCAACTGCTCTGTACTTCTCCCTACGTCCGTGTACCACTCTGACAGCGGCGTTTTAAAAAGTCATAAATTTTACTTTTTGAAACCGATACCGATAATTTCCGATATTACATTTTAAAGCATTTATCGGCCGATAATAAAGCCAGTCCGATATTATTGGACATCTCTATTTATTTATGAAAGATACGTTTTTGTTAACAAATTAAAGGTGTCTAATGATAATACATGCATTTTTAACATATAGATTCCTTTCTTTCATGAAGACAAGAATATAAGTTGGTGTATTACCTGATTCTGATGACTTGCATTGATTGGAATCAGACAGTAGTGCTGATATCGTCCGCATATTCAAATGGAGGAGAAAAAAAGTCCTCCTTTCTGTCCAATACCACATGAAAGTGGTTGGTTTTTGGCATCTTATTTGTCCAGCTTCCATACTCGTTTTTATAACAAGTACATTGGTAGCAAACTCTGTAGCTTGCTAGCTGGTGCACGCCAGCTTTCTGAGACTCTTATTTTGTTAGCGCAGGCAGGATGAAGCAGTGCTTTTATTGTGAAGGTAGGAACTGTGCAGTTGGTCTTTAGAGTTTTGACGGCAGGTACGGCGCGAGAGTCTGTTGAAATAAAAAGTGTTTCTCGCCTTCCTGTCGGTCATTTTTTCTTAATAATGAGCTCGCAGCAGCCAGCATCATCTCACAAGACCCTCGGGTCTTGGTAAAGATTGGATCGCAATTTTATTTTATTTTTAAAAAATTTTTTAATGCCTGTCTGTCGATCGACTGACACCCTCCACCATCGACCGGTAGCTTGCGATCGACATAATGGGCACCCTTGGTCTAGAGTCCCATTAGGCTACTGTTTATTTACCTGAATCATTGCAGATTCGGGTGTATTTTTAAATGTTTAGAGGCAAATATACAAGCGGTAATCGAAAAAAAATATTTAAAATGGGATGGAGTGGATAACAATCTTAAGATAAATATTTTTTGAAAGATTTAAACCATTTATGATCGTCAAGAGGTTGCTGCTCGCTACGACCTCACTTCATTTGAGACACACACGGATTTAAAGAAGAAAAGATTGAAGACACATCATGTCTTTACATCTGAGGGGTCCACAAATTAAGCATAAATCGTCCAAAGTCAATGTTGTACTTATTTGTGCATCACTAAGTAACACATTTGATAGACATAACGAGTGCCGTGCTGATGTGACCATGACACTAATGAGAACAAGGATACGTTTGTTTGCAGTTGACTTCCTGCTACAAATATTAGTCTCATCTACAATTCATGTCATCAGTTGTTTTTATGGTATGAAGTTCATAATTTGTCTCATTATTTAGGTATAGAGGTCCCTGTTGTTCAACAATGTTTGCTAGCGATATCAAGATTCAGTATGCTGATAAGAGAGATTTATTAATCTACTTAATTATTACTATTAGGGATATTAGCTTGATGGTAACAAATATCACCAAAGACGTTATAATGTGGTCATCCGTGTCGAATAAAGCACTTGGCTTTCTTGCACAACAACAGCAACTAAGCTTTTAGTTTCTGTTATGAAAATACGGTGGGTTGGACCAACAATCACAATATTTATTACTGTATTTTACGCACTATAAGGCGCACCGGATTATAAGGCGCACCTTCAATGAATGGCATATTTCAAAACTTTGTTCATATATAAGGCGCACCGGATTATAAGGCGCACCTATGCTTCCATTAGATGGAGCTGCGCTAAAGGGAATGTCAACAAAACAGTCAGATAGGTCAGTCAAACTTTATTATTAGATTACAAACCAGCGTTCTGACAACTCTGTTCACTCCCAAAATGAATAAACAGCTGATTTACTCGTGTTACGGTAAATCAAACGTTAGTGCAATCACAATATAGTAACACTGGAAATAGTGCAGAGCAATAACAATATATCAATAACTCAACGTTGCTCAAACGTTAATGTCACACAACACAACACACAAAATAAACATGTAAAGCTCACTTTATGAAGTTATTCCTACGGAGCCCCTAAAGGGACATGGGAATTTTTTTTTTTTAGACATGTATCTCGTGGCCACGAGAAACTTTCTCGTGGCCACGAGAAACTTTTTATTAAAAAAAAAGTTTCTCGTGGCCACGTATATATATATATATATATATATATATATATATATATATATATATATATATATATATATATATATATATATATATATATATATATATATATAATATATACACATATACATATATATATTTATATAATATATATACACATATAAATTATGTGGGTAGATATTTGCTCTAAAAAGGGTATTTCAACAAGTAAACAGTACAGTAGGTAGTTGATGTTGATATATGTAATGCACATAAGGGTATTCTAGTCAGATGCGCGTGTGTAAATATGCGATGTGTAAATATCAAAATATTACGTACGTCGAATCACTTTTTGTCAGGCAATATTACATTTAATGACAATTTTACATAAATGAATACATCCAAACACGTTGTACATATTTATTATTTGCAGGAAGAAATAACAGTTACAATTGTGTGTGTATCTTCCAAGCAAGAAAGAAGTTTGATCACATCAACATGGGACTAACTGACACTCCGCTTCGCTGCAGGTCCGCAAGCCACGCCCACCCCCCACAGCCACAGAAGAGGAAAACTGTCCTTTCCCGGGCATGATAAAGTCTTAAATAATGTCAAACACGTAGCGTTACAATAACCAGGAAGATAAAGTGTTTGTCTCACACCTACTAATCAAGCATTCACATTTTGCCACAACACACATGGGGGAAAGTCCTAATTGGAAATACAGCCATATTAACTCCTAAACTGCCATTTTAACACACACCAAACCATCAGCACGCATCCAATGCTTTCTCGTGGCCACGAGAAACTTTCTCGTGGCCACGAGAAACTTTTTATAAAAAAATTAAAAAAAAAAAAATAAAAAAAAAAATATATATATATATATATATTTTTTTTTTAATAAAAAGTTTCTCGTGGCCACGAGAAACTTTCTCGTGGCCACGAGATACATGTCTAAAAAAAAAAAAATTCCCATGTCCCTTTAGGGGCTCCGTATATTCCTCATCCACGAATCCCTCGAATTCTTCTTCTTCAGTGTCCGAATTAAACAGTTGGGCGAATACGGCATCCAACATGCCCCGGCTCAGTCTCGTCGAAGTCGTCTTTATTCGAGTCAGTGTCGCTGCTGTTGTCCAGCAGTTCAGTGACAAATCCTGCCTTCCTGAAAACTCGGACCACAGTTGAGACTGATATATCAGCCCAGGCATTTACGATCCACTGGCAGATAGTGGCGTATGTCGTCCGGCGCTGTCTCCGTCTTGGTGAACGTGTGTTCGCCTTTTGTCATCCACTGTTCCCACGCAGTTAGCAGTCTAGCTTCGAATGCCCGGTTGACACCAATATCTAGTGGCTGGAGTTCTTTTGTCAATCCACCCGGAATGACGGCGAGTATTGAATTAAGCACGTAAGCGTGTCTCTTAATAGGAGCCATTTTGGGGTCTTTACATAAGCACACAGATGGAAATGAAACGTCATATATCCCAGCATGCACCGCACGCTTCTTTTTCTACGGGGGCGGCTGCTTACCGTAGAAGAAGAACTTCTTCTTCTACGGGGGAAAATGAAGTTGGCGGCTGCTTACAGTAGAAGAAGAAGCGCTTCTTCTTCTACGGGAAAAAAAAGATGGCGGCTGTTTACCGAAGTTGCGAGACCTAAACTTTATGAAAATGAAGTTAGTTGTGGCTCAATATTTGTCCATATATAAGGCGCACCGGATTATAAGGCGCACTGTCAGCTTTTGACAAAACTGGAGGTTTTTAGGTGCGCCTTATAGTGCGGAAAATACGGTACTAGGACTTAACGTGACGTTAGTTTATTTGCACAAGCAGGTCTTCGTAGTTATTTTCAGGCATAGCAACCACACAGTAACGCTAACTAATGCGATCTCTTGTCCTTTCTTTACGTTTAGTTCTGTTCTCAAACACTACTAATATAGTCTAGAATAAACTTGATTGCACCACAGAAAGTTTCTCAAACAAATCAAATGTTCAAACAAACATTTTACAAAATGATCCCTGCAGACACAAACAGTGTCCGATTGTATTTCACAAGATGATGAAAGTGATATTTTTAAGAGCCATTTCTTTCGACACACTTTTGTTTTTTACCTGACTCTATTACCTTTATGAACCACTTCTTTCGGGACTCTATGAAAGCTCTTTCCTATCTCTCTATTTGAACGATCGAAACACCCAAGGACAGAACAGCAATACAGTATTTTCTGCTCAAACTCTACACTCACTCTCACTTGTTTTAATGCTACGCTCAAGCGGGTTCACCACCATGTCAATTAAGCTGCGAAGAAGAAAAACTAATGCGACGTCATATGCAACCCAGCAATTAACTGTCTTTAGTGTGTCTAGTACACAATGAAATGTTTTTAACCAACTACACAACAGATGTAAAAGAAGTCAGATGTGCATGTGTTTAGATTATGAGTACCCTTCCCATTTATACCAGTATGGTACGAAATCCTGGTACCTGGGAATCATCTGTACCAAGTTTTGGTATTTTAGTGTATGTTAATCTTGGAATAAATGTTAATTTGTTTCAAAATAAAATATATTTTTAAATCTTACATTTAACAGCGAGCTGATAATGATAACTCTGCTGTCCAGTTGTTATATCTTGTTTTCTTAGACCTCTGAGTCTCATTTGCAAGTATGCATTTGTTTCAGTTTCTCCAAGGTGTGTTGCTGTAGTCAGAAAGTATTTGCCATTAAGTCGAATTTGCCAGTTTTTAGCCCTACAACATGTTTATACTGTATGTATTATACTTATTATGCAGCAGCTGTTTGTTCTTAACATGCATCTTGGTTACATTACTAATTTTAAAGATATTTAAATCTCCATGTAAAACTGCTAATGCTAATCAATATTCATGCATGTGATACATCCAATTTAATATAAATTAGCATTGAGGTAGCGCATTTACTTTTTGAGCGCTTTTTATCAAACATGCTTGCTTTTTCTGGCCTGGAATATTGCAACATTACCTTAAGGCAGTCTGATATAAGTATGCCTTTAAGTGTCGGCAAATGTCATGTGCAACAGAAGTATCAGAATACGATACAGTTTAATTTTATGTGAATGGTACTCGTTAGTACCGACGGAATTTGGTTGGTACTTATAAAAGTACAGAATTCGGTACGTATTACTACATGTGTTGCAGTGCTGCATTATCTACAGAAACATTGTCCATCAGGATATTTTTGCCCATGAATGAGGACTATTTTCAAAGTCTTGAGATATTTAAACAATATTGAGAAACAGCTAAAATTCTGTTGATCAATGTTGGGTTTTATTATTTGATTTTTTTTTTTATGTCAGTGGGACAAAATGATTTTACCGCTCAGAGTATGAGATTTTTTTGTGTTTAATCTGTAATTCAAGGATGATGCATTGTATTTTATGGTCAAGAACTAGACACTCCTAAATGACAGGCTTTGGAGGTTGGAAATAGTGTGACGGTTGACAAAACTGACAAACTTGAAGATTCCTATTATGGTTGATGCGGCCCTTGGTGCTATCCCAGCATTAACTAAGAACACTGTGTAAAACACAAAAAACACACTCTCAAAGTGCAGCATTTTCTTTTTTTTCTCCACCATAGCACTCTCGTAAATTACCTTTCAGCAAAACATACACAAACATTTACACGAAGACTATCTTCATGTTTGTGGCGTTCTGCAATTTCCAGCCCACTTTTACTTAACCACTTCTTGCCTCGTTCACGCAGAGACCATCAAACCGTATCCCGACTGAAGGGTTTATAAAGGCCTCTCTTTCTCTTGCATGGCCACATCAACAAACCAAAATCCTTTCAATTTTTTAAGAGGAGCAAGGTTTCGGAGGCTCCAATTTTCTCCTAGCAACCCGCATTGTACTACTTGCACACATGTACAGGCTCAATCTGATACGCTACAAGCCCTCTTGGCCTGTTGTACACTGCTGGGATTGTATCTTTTTCTTCACTGGTCTCCCTTCTCACCTGCTGGAAATAATTGGATATGTGTAATGTTCTCTTTGGTAGATCAGGGCTTGACTCAAACACACTGTAAGCCTTGGAGGTGGCCTCTCCTGCCATTGGACATCTTTGATTTAAGTATCACATGGATTTTTCATGGCTTCTAGTGAGCCTGAGATAGTTTTTTTTGTGGAGCACATGTTGCTACTGGTGCTCTGCTTAGCTCTTTTCACCTGCCAGCTGCTGCTCAGCTCGACAGGTCCTTCCGGAACTTTTATTTTTGTTCTATCCGCAGAAACACAACAACATACACCTCTCCCGGCCGGCCCTGCAAGATCATTTTCCATATGCATCAGGTTTTCCAGTTGGGAGCACTGACTTATTTTCAAATAATCACCTCTGACTGGGGCGAGAGGCGGATCGGTGGGCTGTGGAGGATCCAAAACCGGAGGTGCAGAATTTTTTGGTGCATCAACCTATTGATCGCTCAGGCTGACGAAGTACAGTCGACTGACACGAGCATCAGTGTCCGGGATGAGCTGTTCTCATTTGGGGGTTGATCTTGTTTGGCAAGTGCTTTAAGTACTAAGGGAAGTATTGCGTAGCTAGCTCACAACTTCTTTCTATTGACCACATTCTCAGTGAACTAATTCATATTGTCTCTTAGAAATATCATAATTAGTGCTTAAGTGATCAAAGAAATGACAATAAGGCAGGGTTGTCTCATCTTCATTATTTTTAATTTATTTTTTAGTTGAATAAATTAACCTTACACCACAAAATGAGAGGTGTGTGTGTGCGTGCGTTTGAGTGTGCGTGTGCGTGTGCGTGTGTGAATGTGAATGACAAGAAATCAAGCGTTTGACTCCTGTGTTAGTCGTGATACATGTCGGTTTGGTATCAATATTGTCATAAGACAAATTTGCCTTTTACATCATTTATATATATATATATATATATATATATATATATATATATATATATATATATATATATATATATATATATATATATATATATATATATATATATATATATATATATATATATATATATACACACACATACTAGAACAATTATGTAAAAGACAAATTTGTCACATATATATATATATATATATATATATATATATATATATATATATATATATATATGTATATATATATATATATATATATATATATATATATATGTATATATATATATATATATATATATATATATATATATATATATATATATATATATATATATATATATATATATATATATATATATATATATATATATATATATATATACACACTACCGTTCAAAAGTTTGGGGTCACATTGAAATGTCCTTATTTTTGAAGGAAAAGCACTGTACTTTTCAATGAAGATAACTTTAAACTAGTCTTAACTTTAAAGAAATACACTCTATACATTGCTAATGTGGTAAATGACTATTCTAGCAAATGTCTGGTTTTTGGTGCAATATCTACATAGGTGTATAGAGGCCCATTTCCAGAAACTATCACTCCAGTGTTCTAATGGTACAATGTGTTTGCTCATTGGCTCAGAAGGCTAATTGATGATTAGAAAACCCTTGTGCAATCATGTTCACACATCTGAAAACAGTTTAGCTCGTTACAGAAGCTACATAACTGACCTTCCTTTGAGCAGATTGAGTTTCTGGAGCATCACATTTGTGGGGTCAATTAAACGCTCAAAATGGCCAGAAAAAGAGAACTTTCATCTGAAACTCGACAGTCTATTCTTGTTCTTAGAAATGAAGGCTATTCCACAAAATTGTTTGGATGACCCCGAACTTTTGAACGGTAGTGTGTGTGTGTATATATATATATATATATATATATATATATATATATATATATATATATATATATATATATATATATATATATATATATATATATATATATACACACACACAGTACAGGCCAAAAGTTTGGACACACCTTCTGCTCTGATTACTTTTCACACACTCTTGGCATTCTCTCAATGAGCTTCAAGAGGTAGTCACCTGAGATGGTTTTCACTTCACAGGTGTGCTTGAAGCTCATTGAGAGAATGCCAAGTGTGCGCAAAGCAGTAATCAGAGCAAAAGTACATATGTAAATATGTGTAAATATAGGTATATACAGTATGTATATATATATATATATATATATATATATATATATATATATATATATATATATATATATATATATATATATATATATATATACATGTATGCATATATATATACAGTATATACAAATGTGTGTGTGTGTGTGTGTGTGTATATATTTATATGTCTTAGCCTTAGTCTTATATTGTAAAATAGTATCAAAGTAGTAGTCGGGTTTTGTTTTGTGCGGTAGCAGATGAAAGTAATCGTACAACATTCTTTTGGACACCTATTAATTTGCTCGTGCAGTGCTACAATGCTTCATCTAGTCCACTGGACCTCTGCGGTCACATTCCATTATGAATCTTTTTTAGGTTTTTCCAGCCACTTTGGCCCCTTAGGACTAAGCTGACAAACGCATCTTTGTGCTTCAGGGAAGTACCGAGAGATTTCCCGCCCCCACCCCAGATAAGCCGACACACAGGTTGTGACTTAGCCAAAGATACATGGACACCGTCTTCCTTTTTTGTGCGACTTCAAGTAGCGCGAGAGGAGAGGTTAGTGGGACAAGAACCAGTGTGGAAGCCAAGGAAAACACAACAAACCGCATAACCAATTTTATACCATCACATTTCTTTAAACACTGTTTATTTTATTGTATTGTCTATATCAGTGATTCTCAAACTGTGGTAAGTGTACCACTAATGGTACGCAGAATCCATCTAGTCGTACGTAAGTACAGTGTTCTATTTTCCTTAATATTAAATATACCTGTTAAATAAAACCTCAACCTTGTTTGTAATGAACACTTGGGCTTACTGTGCCACTGTATTTTAATGTTGGTCATTATGGGGGTACTGTGAGGTGGTACTTGTTGAAAAAAGTTTGCGAACCATTGGTCTATATTTTTAATAATCTTTTACTGAATTTGTAAGCACAGGAAGTGAATACGTGATCAGTAATTGCTGCGACATGGAGAACAGTGCTTCTTCCAATATTGAATAATGAAAGTGTAAACATGTGATGAGTCTTGATAAGCATGTCCGAAACAAATAAACCAGGACCATGACGATTACCACTTATTTGGTATCGTAGATCAGGGATATTCAATTAAATTGTTTGGGGGCCACATTTCTAGAAAGCCGATGACTGGGGGTGCAGGACTTCTCCCGTCACTATCAGTGTTATTTAGTATATTCCGGAGAACCAGCGTCCTCTCGTAGACAATTGATTTTGGTCTATTTTGTCAGAATTACTGAAGCGCTCTGCTGTTTTCAAGGACTTTCTGCAAAAAAGCTAGTGAAAGATCATCTCTATCGCAGCACTCGAGTATTTTTAAGAATCTGCTGCAAAAATGTTAGTGTCTCGCAAGTTTTTTGAACTGAACTTGCAGGCCACCAGTTGAATAGCCCAAACGATGAAAAAAAGAGGACCTAAGAAGGGACCTTAAAGGCCTACTGAAACCCACTACTACCGACCACGCAGTCTGATAGTTTATATATCAATGATGAAATATTAACATTGCAACACATGCCAATACGGCCGGGTTAGATTAGTAAAGTGCAATTTTAAATTTCCCGCAAAATATCCTGCTGAAAACGTCTCGGTATGAGGACGTTTGCGCGTGACGTCACGGATTGTAGCGGACATTTTGGGACAGCATTGTGGCCAGCTATTAAGTCGTCTGTTTTCATCGCAAAATTCCACAGTATTCTGGACATCTGTTGGTGAATCTTTTGCAATTTGTTTAATGAACAATGGAGATGGCAAAGAAGAAAGCTGTAGGTGGGAAGCGGTGTATTAGCGGCCGGCTGCAGCAACACAAACACGTAGCGGCTACGTCGTAGCCGGTGTTTCATTGTTTACATTCCCGAACTATGACAGTCAAGCTTTACCATTGGCCTGTGGAGAACTGGGAGAACAGAGACTCTTACCAGGAGGACTTTTGAGTTGGATACACATGCTTGTGGAGATGGGACAACAGAGACTCTTACCAGGAGGACTTTGAGTTGGATACGCGGTACCGTGAGTAAGCAGCTGCGGCTTCCAAACATTTGATCGCTTGCCCGTACGTGCGTGCCGCTATGTGCATGTCACGTACGTAACTTTGGGGAAATATATGTGCTGTATGAACTTTGCGGAGGTGAACGGTACTTTGGGCTGTGGATTGAGTGTGTTGTGCTGGTGTTTGATTTGTATTGGCGGGTTATATGGATGGTAGGGGGAGGTGTTTGTTATGCGGGATTAATTTGTGGCATATTAAATATAAGCCTGGTTGTGTTGTGGCTAATAGAGTATATATATGTCTTGTGTTTATTTACTGTTTTAGTCATTCCCAGCTGAATATCAGGTCCCACCCGCCTCTCACAGCATCTTCCCTATCTGAATCGCTTCCACTGCCCTCTAGTCCTTCACTCTCACTTTCCTCATCCACAAATCTTTCATCCTCGTTCAAATTAATGGGGAAATCGTCGCTTTCTCGATCCGAATCGCTCTCGCTGCTTGTGGCCATGATTGTAAACAATGTACAGATGTGAGGAGCTCCATAACCGGTGACGTCACGCTACTTCCGGTACAAGCAAGGCTTTTTTATCAGCGACCAAAAGTTGCGAACTTTATCGTCGATGTTCTCTACTAAATCCTTTCAGCAAAAATATGGCAATATCGCGAAATGATCAAGTATGACACATAGAATGGATCTGCTATCCCCGTTTGAATAAGAAAATCTCATTTCAGTAGGCCTTTAAGGAGCACCACCAGTATAACTAAATAATTTGTGCATATGATTACTGACTGCATCTGAAGTAAAACAATCTGCAGCAACATCTTAGAAACAAAAAACACATTACAAAACATTGTTAAAAATGCCTAAAAGAAGAGGAGTTAAAGGGGTGCCCTAAGGAATGACTCAGTTGTGTAAATCACAAGTTTGGACCCCGGTGTTCTACATTTGCGAGCAAGGTTAAAATGCCAATGAAAGTATCTGCCAATGTTTTTACAGTGGTCCAAAATCGTTTACACACTCTAGTGTTTAGGAATTTGATGAAACAATGTTTTTGTCTCCCAAGTTTTGAACTGAACTCGGGCCACCGGTTGAATCATTAGATCAATCAGTAGATCATTCTGCGGGTTTCAAGTACAGTATTACCTCGATTTACTGACATAATCAATAAAGTACTATCTATCCATCTATCTATCTATCTATCTATCTATCTATCTATCTATCTATCTATCTATCTATCTATCTATCTATCTATCTATCTATCTATCTATCTATCTATCTATCTATCTATCTATCTATCTATCTATCTATCTATCTATCTATAATTGGTCTGTGACAGAGCTCTTAACTGAAATCAACTTCCCCAATTGAAATGAATTGAAATTGATTAGTTTAACATGAAAAAACACATTTATAGATAATACATATTGTATAAATCAATACAGTAGAATGCATTATTAACAACTACAGTAGTTTTATGAAGCATCCATCTATCCATCCTTTTTCTACCGCTTGTCTCTTTTGGAGTCGCGGGGGGTGCTGGAGCCTAACCCAGCTGCATTCGGGCGGAAGGCAGTGTACACCCTGTACAAGTCTCCACCCTATCGCAGGGCCAACACATTTATGAAGCAATATAATAATAATGTACAGCATTTATCTGGGGGAGTTCCTTCTCCGTCAAACGCACCCTCTAGATTTCCCATATTTTCATGGATAAATATCCGCTGTTTAGATAGTATTGCAGTGATAGGCTAGAATTGCTGTGCCAAGTTTCTGTCACACTCAGTCATGTTTTTGATGATTTTTACTTCAATGAATATCATCCACTTCTTCTTCCCAACACTCTTCTGCACATGCACACAACATTGGTTGGACAACAATGCTATGTTGATCTTTAGTTAGAAGCTTCTGTAAGACGAGATGTTTTAGGCACATTTACAGGGGTGAACGCTGTAAAATGTGACATTTGCTACGCCAACCAATAGCGGGGATGCCTGTAACTTGAATTTTTAGATATAACAATTAGCCGAGACAGCTTTTATCAAAAACACTTTTAATTTTAGGCATGACTGTAATTAAAGGCTTATTTAATGATTAAACAATGGGCACTTTTAGATTTAATTTAAACATAATTACAAAGATTACACATCACACTTTTTGCTCCTACTTTTGGCACATTTCATTAATACATGTTTATGTTTGTTTACAAAATAAAATAAAGAAAATAACTGATACCACAATAAAAATCAATATTGGTCATTAGTAAAAGCTCACCTTTTTCTTGGTTGCATCACATTTTTGCTAAGCGTTTAATGTCAGCCTAACCCAATGGAAAAATTGCGGACTTAGGTCACATACCCTGCCTGTGCTGTTTGCGTAGCAACTTGGGGCAGCTGCCCAACACAACAAAGAAAGGACGGGGCAGACCGTCAACCTAACAAAAGTACTTCAAAAATGAACTCTGCTGATTTATTTATATGCATTATTTTCACATCGCTAAAAAAAATTCATATTCAACATGCTTGACTTTCAGGAATGCACTTTGAACATCTAGGTAGAACTGATTAAAAATGATTTTTTTTGCCATCCCTTTGGTGTTTTCTCCTCAATTAATCAGCCTCAACAGTCGATCCTCTCATTTCCGAGCGTCTTTTTATCATCTTATTCCATTGCGGTGATTGATGAGAAGAGTTTGAGAAGCACAGAGACGACAATCTCCCACATCTTTGTGGAGTGGAAGTTGCTATCAATACCTGTATTGATGACCACAATGGAAGCTTGGTGGAAATGTTCTGCTTCCCCATTGATTACCGACGATCCATTCTGAGCTCCTCCAGTCGACGGCTGGGTTGAATGAAGGGGAGTGGTCCATCCATCATAAGTCGATTCTGCTTGGCAGACACGTCCCGTTTTGCCCATTATCTTCCTCCTCCGCCTTTCCTGTCTTCCTTCTGTGGTCCTGTTCTGGTTTCTTTATTTTAGCTGCTCATCAAGCGCAAAACAAGCCAGACTGCGGCCCAGATGGAGCTGACATTTAGTCATGAATTTGACAGCACCTGTTTACACCCACTTGCTTGTAGAAATTGTCTTGTGGGAGTTATTGTCAATACTTGTGTATATATATATATGTATATATATACAGTGTTTCCCATAAACTGCCAAGATACCTGTGGCGGTGGTGGCGTGGCTATGGGCGTGGTCACCATGACATCATTGGGTAATTTGCATAATTTACTACAATGATATGAGTTTCTCTAAAAAGGCTCAAAAAATGTATACTTACTAATTAATAACAGTTTTGTTTTAAACGTCCATCCATCCATCCATCCATCCATTTTACAATATAATTACAACACTTTATGTACATATTTATATACAGATTTGAACAATAAGTTATTCACTAAAATATATTTATTAATTGTGGTTCTTATAAAAAATATATCTTATAAAATATAAAAGCTAAAATGTCTCTTAAAGCTCTGCCCCTTTAATTAGTGCATACTAAATAATTTAACTTTAGCCTACTACTACAACCATATTATTTACCAGCAACATAAAGTGGAACAGAGGTAGAGGTGTCCTGCCACAGTCAGTAACAAATAAACAGAAAAGTGGTCAAATACAAATAAGGCAACAAGAGAAGTATCCTACACTTCTCTTTTGTAAAGTAAATCTGAACAGCCTATATGGGCATCTACATCAACTATATGATTTGCCTGAAAAGCTGGACAGGACAAAATAAAAATAAAAATAAAATATATATATATATATATATATATATATATATATATATATATATATATATATATATATATATATATATATATATATATATATATATATATATATATATATATATATTTTTTTTTTTTAAATTTGTGGCGGACGTAATTCTTTCGTGGCGGGCCGCCACAAATAAATGAATGTGTGGGAAACTCTGTATATATATATATATATATATATATATATATATATGCATTGTTCCCTTTTACGCTACGTGTTTGCGTAAGAAATAATGAGTTTAACCAAATACCATATCTATTCTTCTCTTGTGCAGGTCACTGACCAGTCGGTAAGAGCGGTGGCCGAGCATTGTCCAGAGCTGCAGTTTGTTGGATTCATGGGATGCCCTGTGACATCCCAGGGAGTCATCCATCTCACCGCAGTAAGTATCCTACAACTTTGCACCGACATTTTTTGACCTGGATCATTGTGGCTGTTGCGACTTTGATGCTGCTCAAATCAATATCCTCTAATGATCTATTAGGGCGGTGGCCCCAATCAAACACGCACGCACGCACATTTAATGTATCATTAAGGACGAAACTGATGGTGTGTCATTATTGCAAATTTCCCTCTATGGGACTTTCACATACATTTAAACTGAAATTTATTCACTTGCAACTCATCTCCATATTTTTTACACTTATTTTTGTCATTTCCACAAAGAAAAAAAATACATAAAAAATGATATATATATATATATATATATATATATATATATATATATATATATATATATATACAGTACTGTCTCAGAAAATTAAAATATTGTGATAAAGTCCTTTATTTTCTGTAATGCAACTAAAAACATGAAAATGTCATACATTCTGGATTCATTACACATCAACTGAAATATTGCAAGCCTTTTATTATTTTTATATTGCTGATTATGGCATACAGCTTAAGAAAACTCAAAAATCCTATCTCAAAAAATTTGAATATTTCCTCAGACCAAGTAAAAAAAAAAGATTTATAAAAGCAAAACAAAATCAAACATTTGAAAATGCCAATTAATGCACTCAGTACTTGGTTGGGAATCCTTTTGCACGGATTACTGCATCAATGCGGCGTGGCATGGAGGCAATCAGCCTGTGGCATTGCTGAGGTGTTATGGATGCCCAGGATGCTTCAATAGCGGCCTTTAGTTCATTTGCATTATTGGGTCTGGTGTCTTTCAGCTTGTTCTTCACGATACCCCACAAATTCTCTATGGGGTTCAGGTCAGGGGAGTTGGCAGGTCAATCGAGGACAGTAATGCCATGGTCAGTACACCAGTTACTGGTGGTTTTGGCACTGTGGGCAGGGCCCAGATCATGCTGGAAAATGAAATCATCATTGAGTTTCCAATAATGTCTACAGCTCTTATTTGTTTGTGATAGAGTGATTGGAGCACATACTTGTTGGTCACAAAAAACATTCATGAAGTTTGGTTCTTTTATGAATTCTTTATGAGTCTACTGAAAATGTGACCAAATCTGCTGGGTCAAAAGTATACATACAGCAAAGTTAATATTTGGTTACATGTCCCTTGGCAAGTTTCACTGCAATAAGGCGCTTTTGGTAGTCAAGTCAAGTCAAGTCAACTTTATTTATATAGCACATTTTCAACAACTTTTTAGATTGAACCAAAGTGCTTTACAGGTTAAAAAAGCATGGAGCAAACAAAAAACAAAAAACTAAGCAAAACAAAAAACAAACAAAGAACATAAATAATGAATGTGCTAAACAAGATAGTGTAAATGCAATACGGTAAAAGGGGTCGAATAAAAACTTAAAAAATTTGCAGAATAAAAAAATAATAATAATAAAAGTGCGACAAATTGAAAAATACAACTAAAGCGGGCGGGGGGGGGCGGGGGGGGGGGGGGGGGGGGGACTAGAAATGGTGGCCTGGTGGGCGGACTCAGCTCGGGTCAAAGGCCAGCGAGAAGAGGTAGGTCTTAAGGAGGGTTTTGAAGACCCCCAGGCTCTGGGCTGACCTAATGTGGAGGGGAAGGCTGTTCCAGAGCTTAGGGGCGGCAACGGAAAAGGCTCTGTCCCCTCTGGTAGCCATCCACAAGCTTCTGGTTGAATTTTTGACCACTCCTCTTGACAAAATTGGTGCAGTTCAGCTAAATGTGTTGGTTTTCTGACATGAACTTGTTTCTTCAGCATTGTCCACACGTTTAAGTCAGGACTTTGGGAAGGCCATTCTAAAACCTTAATTCTAGCCTGATTTAGCCATTCCTTTACCACTTTTGACATGTGTTTGGGGTCATTATCCTGTTGGAACACCCAAGACCCAACCTCCGGGCTGATGATTTTAGGTTGTCCTGAAGAATTTGCAGGTAATCCTCCTTTTTCATTGTCCCATTTACTCTCTGTAAAGCACCAGTTCCATGGGCAGCAAAACAGGCGCCCAGAGCATAATACTACCACCACCATGCTTGACGGTAGGAATGGTGTTCCTGGGATTAAAGGCCTAAGCTTTTCTCCTCCAAAAATATTGCTGGGTATTGTGGCCAAACAGCTCAATTTTTGTTTAATCTGACATCACATGGACAAAGATAAAACCTTCTGGAGGAAAGTTCAGTGGATGGCTACCAAAAGCGCCTTATTGCAGTGAAACTTGCCAAGGGACATGTAACCAAATATTAACATTGCTGTATGTATACTTTTGACCCAGCAGATTTGGTCACATTTTCAGTAGACCCATAATAAATTCATAAAAGAACCAAACTTCATGAATGTTTTTTGTGACCAACAAGTATGTGCTCCAATCACTCTATCACAAAAAAATAAGTGTTGTAGAAATTATTGGAAACTCAAGACAGCCATGACATTATGTTCTTTACAAGTGTATGTAAACTTATGACTATGATTGTGTTAGTTGGAAAGTGGTCCAACATTTTTTACCTCCGCCCTCCTCTGTGGAAAATGTGTCTGGCTTTGCCATAGCTTTTCACAACCCCCCCCCCCCCCGGAAGTACATAATCACAGTCTCACACTGATAACGACCCTCTGAAACAAGCCGAATATGTGTATACGTTTCGCCAAATGTCTGTGTTATTTTGCCCCACAGTTGTGTCCCATGGGTACACGGGGTGTTAACTGACTCCTGGGCTGGGGTCACTGATTAGGTAGAAGGGGATTTGAAACAAGAAAGGTCATAAAGGGTTGAGGGGGTTCCGGAAAATGGTAATAATAATTTCTTCTGCTGCTGTACGGAGGAGATTGGGGGATTTATAATTTGCCAAGGGACATGTAACCAAATATTAACATTGCTGTATGTATACTTTTGACCCAGCAGATTTGGTCACATTTTCAGTAGACCCATAATAAATTCATAGAAGAACCAAACTACATGAATGTTTTTTGTGACCAACAAGTATGTGCTCCAATCACTCTATCACAAAAAAATACGAGTTGTAGAAATGATTGGAAACTCAGCCATGGCATTGTTTTTTATAAGTGTATGTAAACTTTTGACTACGACTGTGTGTATGTATATATATATATATATATATATATATATATATATATATATATATATATATATATATATATATATATATATATATATATATATATATATATATCTATCTATCTATCTATCTATCTATCTATCTATCTATCTATCTATCTATCTATCTATCTATCTATCTATCTATCTATCTATCTATCTATCTATCTATCTATCTATCTATCTATCTATCTATCTATCTATCTATCTATATATATATATATATATATATATATATATATATATATATATATATATAGATTTAGCCAATGTATGAATACTTTTGAGACTAACTGGAAAACTTTATGTTCAGTGGGCCTCTAATAGACATTACGCCCCAACTATTCATTCACCTCAGGCAGATAAATTTCTCCCTTAAGTGCCACTTCCTTTTTCTCTTAAAAAAATGATTGCTAGACTAGTGTTCATTGTAAATGTAATTGCTGAACCCATTTCAACTGTTGCTGATCAAAACAGCAGCACCTACCAGGGCACACAAAACAAATTGGAACTGATCAAAACGGTTCATCAACTTGAATCATTTATTATCATGAATAAGATATACTGTATAAGTGTTAGGACCCTTTTAAAGCAGCACCCACCGAGTCAGGTTAACACTCTACACTCTACTTTTACTTAAAGTGTTGAGCAGGGGTGTCCAAACCTCTGCAAGCGAGGGCCGCATACAGATAAGTTGAAGGCTTTCGGGGCCACTTTGTAGTTTTTTGTACATTCGGGATCCTCAAACCTATCATGATCTCACATGCCATTTATATGTTTCTTGCATTAATTCCTGTCCAGCGCTTTTATATTTCATTCCACTTCCTGTTTTCCTCCATTTGCTACCGCCTCTCTGGTCTGAGCGCTAGCTCTACCAACCTGTCCCAGATTAGCAATCAGGGAACATCTGCCCATGGTTGCCAATCAGGATGCTTTTATGTGCCTGGTCATTTTGCTTTGTACGTCAACGTTGTACCTTTGCTTGTTTTGCGCGTCATACACCTGTTTTACATTTTTGCACTTCCTAGTGATAACTCAATGACGACAACCTTCTTCTTTTTATACGTATACTTTACTGAGTGAACACAATAACAAACCGGCCACTGCCGTTCACATAACAGACTAAACACCGGAGCCCGCGCATAGAGCAATGCATGCTGGGAATTACCGTAAATACACTAAAAGAGTGTACCATAATAATGCGCAATGCAAAAACAGAACATTTACAATCTCCCACTTTTTCTTTTTAGTTTTTTTTAACACAAAAAATCACAGTCTATTATTAATGTCCATAAGTATGAAAATGTAAGAACATGGTGATCAACAAAAAAAACTTATACAAAAAAAACTGTTCACAAAAGAATAGTCTCTATTCCAGTTTCCACTCTCCAACACTGAGCGCCTTTAGGAGCTGAAGTGCGGATGCACTTCGTTTTGTCAAACAGTCAGCTAGCTGCTCTCCAGTAGGTGCCCAGAGAATCTGTTGAATTCTTTTACACTGAAGAAGTTCTTTGATGCCACTTATTTCAAGGCAGAGCCTTTTCTCTGTCACTGACTTAGTAGACTTGATGGCGTCTGCAAGGGAGTGGTTATCAGTGACACACACTATTGGTAAGACATGTTGTGATACATTCCCTGTGGTAAGTTCTGCATGAAGGTCAGATAAAGAAATGGCACTGTCAACAGCATCGGCAAGGGCAAGAGTTTCTCCAGCAAGAGTGCTCCGTACGACTCTTCTGATCTTTTTTGACTGCCAATACACAGGGGAGAATCTTCCTTCCTCACCCATCAGCAGAATGAGATGTCCCCCTTGAGTGCCTCCATCTGTAAGGTTTCCCAGCGAGGCGTCGCAGAACACTACTAGCTTTAGAGAACTGTCTTTTCCCAGGTTCTGAAACTTCAGTGTCACATGTTCTGATTTCAATTTTCTCACCACCTTGTTTGTGTCATGTAAAGTCTGCACAGTAGCATGTTTTATGTTAGCTGCAAGGACACATGTATCAAACATAATATCCGGTCTACTTTGTCTGGCAACCCACAGAAGTTGACCTATTTTTGATCTCAGGTCATCAATTTCACTTTCAGTCAAAAGAGCATCCCGTCTCATGGCTCTGGAGATGTCTATGTGAATTGGCTGGAGATTCTGTATGTAATTGTCTTGATGCATACATGTTACTCCATTTGCAGTGACATACTCCATGCCTACATAGCGAAAGCTGTCATGTTCTTCTCTGCCCACTTGAAAGGCAGATTGCAGGTGAGGGATTACAGTTGTTGTGAAAATCTGTGAACCACCCCAGATGAAATCATCAACATGACAAGCAAGCACCCCAGACACATTACAATCTTTATCCAACCAATAAAATATAGCAGGGTCAATTTGTGACATCTTTCCTCCAGTTTGCAACATTGTTTCTTTAACCCTATTGTACCAGTACAGTGATGCATTATTTAGTCCATAAACACATTTGTTTAGCTTCCATAGAGTTCCCTCACTCTTGGCTTCAGGTGGTGGACGAACATAGATGTCTCGGGATAACTCATTTCCTTGAAGGAATGCTGACTTAATGTCCATAGAGTGGGGTGTCCATCGGTTTTGACATATCACAGACATGAGTAGTCTAAGAGACTCTGAGGCACATGTTGGCGAGTCTTTTGGGAGATCTTTTGTGTTTAGTTCTTCAAATCCTCTCGCCACTAGCCTTGCTTTTGGAACTATGCCGTCTGGTGTGTCTTTGAGTGTACACACCCATCTTGTGGAAATCCCATGTTTTTTACTTCATCAAACACACCGTGTTTCTCCCAGTTACTGATTTCAGTAAGTTTAGCTGATTCAAATGACACATCCTTTGTAACAAGTACATCCTCGTGATCAGATGGCTGTTCCACCCTGTCCAATGACTGAATCTGCAGTGTGTCAACCTGTGAAAGGTCAGCTGACCTTGTTGTGCCAGTGAGGTTAACTGGCTCAGTGTACTCCAGATTGTACCAGTTCTTGTGTTTTCCAGTTGCCTTTCCCGCTCGACCTAGCACTTTTGCTGTGTGGGAAATTCCAGTGTCTCTTTCCACATACTTAATGAATTGTCCTGCCTTTAGATTCATACTACGGTCTGTTCTTATGATAGAAGGTTGTCTGTCAGATGGATCATTATCTTGCTCATTGCTGTCTCTGTCATTATTAGTGCTCCCTGCCGCATTCTCTGTGTTAGGCACACTGTCTCCATCACTAGATACAGTATTGGGTAGATCTTCAACATGTTCAATGCCACATTCTGCTGCATTAAGTTCTGTCTGGCTTTCTTGGCTGTCACGAGACGTGTCAGTGTAGTGATCTGGGGCCTTGCGCAGTCTACAGCGATGCACCCGGACATAGGAGCCTCCATGTCTAACAAATATTACCACCCCGTCTCGTCCAATTACCACCCCAGGGCCTTTCCATTCATTGCAGTCCATTCTTTTGTAGTACACTTTATCTCCAGTTTCATAGTATTCATCTGTGCTGCGAAGAGCTCTCCTGATTCTCTCAGAGCACTCTGCCTCAGTAAACGCTGTCCTTGCTTCATGTAATGCTGAAATGTGCTGTGCTACCCATTTACTCATGGTAGTGCCCTCCAGGGCAGGTGGTTTATCAACCAGCACAGAAGGTAGGTTCGAGTTTTGTCCAAACACCAGCTGGTATGGACTAAATCCATGCACATTGTGCATTGTATTCTTTGCCATCAAGGCCCAATCTAGGGCTGTTTTCCAGTCACAAACACTGCTTTTCTTCACTTTTAACAGGATCTCTGTAAGGGTCTGGTTATGTCTTTCCATCAATCCATTACTCCATGGACTGTAGGCAGCAGTGGTTTTCACTTCAATATTAAAGTTCTCAGCCATGTCCCTCATTTCCTCGTTATTGAATTCACCTCCATTGTCACAAAAAATCTTAGATGGGGCTCCGTGAACACTCACCCAGGAATGAATAAAGTGCCTCACAATTTCACTGGATTTTTTTGTTGTAACAATGCTACCAGCACTGAACCTGGTGAAGTGATCAATCATGTGGAGGTACCACACATTTGGTTCTTGCTCGTGTAGATCTAATGCCACAGTTTCATTGTATGTTGAAGCCATTGGTAGACCAACTGATGGCTTTGGTTTGGGCTTGTTGTACTTGAGACATGTTTCACAGCTACTTACGATGTCATTCAGAATAGTAACACTCTCATCGTCATTACTTCCAGCACTAATTAGTAATTTTTTGAGTTTATCAACTGAGGCATGTCCAAACTGCTTGTGAAGTTTCACCAATACTTTGAGTTTTTCATCTTTACTCATGCCATCTCTTATGGCCAGAACTTCATCAGTTTGGGGTTCATTCTCACGGGTGGCTGTGCAATCTCTGTCCACTATGTTTACACAGTAGTGTCCTGAGGATGTAATCTCAAGAGGCACTGGTTTCTGAAACATTGTGGCTTTATCATTCTCAATGTCAAGCACTGCTTTTGCCCTCTTAAGTGACGTTTTACTTAGTAGTAAAGGAATGTTCACTGAGACCACCTCAGTCTCTATGTGGCACCTGGTTTGTCCTATTTTTGCTGGGACTTTTTCTTTTTTTATGGAATGAACAACTTGTCCATCACCAAACTTAAAAGCTCTTCTACTCTGTGTATTTTCAATTTTTTTCTTTGTCACTCTCCTTCAGTGTATGAATGTAATTCTCCAGCCATTTTTCACCACAGACTGTTCTGGTGCATGCAGTGTCAATTACAGCTGAACCTAAGGCTTCTACCATGAATATTTCAGCATCAGAAACTGACTCTTTAGAAAACAATGTAACATTGCACTCTTCAATTGTTTCTGTCTCTGCATTTTCCTCTGTCATTTTTACATGTTCAGCCTTATTTGGGCAGTCCTTAGCCCAGTGAAATGTACTCTGGCAAATAGCGCACTTAGATCTTCTGCCAAACCTAACCAGTGGGTTTGAGCCAGTCAATGACACCCTCTTTTGGTCGGGTTGGGAACAAAATTTCCTTCCGTCTCTTTTCCTTTGATCCACATAAAAAGCAACATCTTCGCGCATGTGAATTCCCCCGCTGCATGTGGGCGGCTACACATTGTCTCCAAAAATTCTTTTTAAAGCTGACTTCATGCTTGCAAATGTAAGTGTTGAACAAGCTGTAAGCGCAAGCTGTTTATCTTTAGCATCGAGACTGGCTGTATCCAACAACTTGAATGCCAAAACAGCGTCGGGAAGAACCATGTCAAATTTGCGCATTTTGTTGTACCTCTGCTCGAACTGAACGATGTAATCCACCATGGAAACTTCGTTTTCTCTCCGAATCTTGTCAAAGTCCGTGTATGCATCACTTTTAAGAATACATTATCCAATGCCTTTACAAGGGTCTTCATCCCGTCATCTTTGTTCAAATCATCCGCAGGTATTTCCAAAGCTGTATCTCTAGCTCTCCCCCTCAGTGAGAGAGCAACAGCTAATGCTTGTTTCTCCTTATCCAGATCGGTAACACGTATCCACATTTCAACCTCATTTTTCCAGCTCTCATATGACTTCTTTTCTTCAAACGCAGGAGGGACTCTGTAGTTAGCGTTGTTAGACATCCTCTGCTACCATTGATAACTCAATGACGACAACCTTCTTCTTTTTATACGTATACTTTACTGAGGGAACACAATAACAAACCGGCCACTGCCGTTCACATAACAGACTAAACACCGGAGCCCGCGCATAGAGCAATGCATGCTGGGAATTACCGTAAATACACTAAAAGAGTGTACCATAATAATGCGCAATGCAAAAACAGAACATTTACACCTAGCTGCACATCTTTGTTTTCGTTTTATCTGGGTTTCCCTTTTCTGCACTTTTCATACAAACACCGAAACGTAACAAAAACCATTACAATGTAGTTAAATAAATTATTTTTATTAGTATTAATATTAGTATCACTATTACATCAGGGCTTTAGCACACTCAAAAGCTTACCATATCTAAAACATTTGTACATATGTTCATCATTTGTACATAAGTTTATCAAACACCATGTAGAAGACGTACAGGTCAACGGCCATTTAAGTTTTCAGATCCCATTTTTTGTTAAATTTTTCCTTTTGTTTTTGTTATTTGTTTGTTTTCTAATCAAAAACATGTTTATTTTGTCTGTAGAAGGTGTCACCGGCCAATAGAAAAATGAGCTCTGGTCCGCAAATGGCCCCCAGGCCACACTTTTGACACCCTCTGTGTAGTCTCGCCACATGTTGTCAACGAGTATTAAGAATGAATGTACGTACGTTTTGTTGTCATTTTTTGCGATTGGTGAAGTAAATTCTCATGTAATTGAGTGTTGCATGTTCTTTACTTTCCCGTCATTTATATTGTAATTTACCTTAAATATTATTTTAAAAATGTGTTTGTATAAATATGTACCTCAGCTTAGATACCACAACTGCAGTACATATTTTCAAAAATACCTTATGTTACAGTATGTGCTATTTGATATTACATTCACCCTTTAGAGCAGGGGTTGGGAACCTTATTGGCTGAGAGAGCCATGAAAGCCAAATATTTTAAAATGTATTTCCGTGAGAGCCATATAATATTTTTTAACATCAAATACAACTAAATGCGTGCATTTTTAAGTAAGACCAACATTTTTAGAGTATAATAAGTCTCTTATTCTTTTAAATAACATTGTTATTCTGAAGCCAACCAATAATAAATAAAATACTTCTTACCATTAATGCGACTTCTTGAACAGGTGCGGTAGAAAACGGATGAATGGATTAAAATGCATGAGAATGTTTTATATTTTGAACGTTATTTTTAACACTGTGATTACCAGCGGAGTTATTCATTACTTATCGTGTTAAGCAATGTCAGCTAAGATTTATCTGAGAGCCAGATGCAGCCATCAAAAGAGCCACATCTTGCTCTAGAGCAGTGGTTCTTAACCTGGGATTGATCGAACCCTAGGGGTTCGGTGAGTCGGCCTCAGGGGTTCACGGAGGTAAAGAGACATCCGACTTATCGTGTAAAGAAAAACTTCCCCCTATCAGCATATTATGGATACCCCCAAACAATGTTCCCTCTAATTTTCCATCTGATTTGCAGGTTTTTTGATTGATCGATTGAAACTTTTACTAGTAGATTGCAAAGGAAGAGAATACATTATATGAAACAATACAGTACATATTCCGTACAATTGACCACTAAATGGTAACACCCCAATACGTATTTCAACTTGTTTAAGTCGTGGTCCACATTAATCAATTCATGGTAAGGAGTGTAAGGTGTGTAATTTGTTGTGAGTTCATAGACGGTGTTGGTTTTGTTCTTTGAACAAGGTGATGTTCATGCACAGTTCATTTTGTGCACCAGTAAAAAAACATATAACTTTTTCTTGAGTTGAAAAAACATTGTATTTTTCACTAAAGAAGGGTTCGGTGAATGCACATATGAAACTGGTGGGGTTCGGTACCTCCAACAAGGTTAAGAACCACTGCTCTAGAGCCATAGGTTCCCTACCCCTGCTTTAGAGGTAGTCTTTTTTGAATTTGCGGGAAAACACTATTATACAATGCAAAAGCGCTAAGCCCCTCTTAGCTTTGTTTTTCTAATGATCTTTTTCACAACAGTCATTTTGACCTAGTAAAAGTCAATAGTATGACACCAATAGTAAAAATTACGCAACCTACAGCACTACTACCTCCATTACATTGTACTTGCACGACACATGCTCATTACAGCATTATGGTAACCTACATTTTTTGTAAGTATTTTACTAACCTCAACCCCACCACCCTCGGGCATTGGGCAACCTCTTCTATCCAACCCTTCTTGATTACTGCAATTACAGACTCCTCCATGGTCACATATGCTAGTGCTACAACTGCATTATAGATGAAGGTCTTTAATCTTTCTGAACATTAGACATGAATTTGAGATAATGTTTATGTTGCTTTTACAAAAAGGAAAATATATTCTCAGGTAATGAGACAAACTGGAACTTGGTCTACCTTATCAATACTGCAAGTCTTTAATTATTTAGGTGTATTGCGTGACACAACCTTTGGATTTTTTAATGTTTCTTGAAGTGGTTCAAGCAGAAGTTGTGTGTTTACTTCCAACAACGTGTGCCTGCTGCACTGCTGAAAGGGTAACATTAGGTTTCTTGAACAGAAAGAGCCTATATTAGTAAATGTTGATGTTTGATTTGGGTATAATCCCAGCTCCTGCCGGCCATGCGTTTTCTCCAGGGGGTAAATATCTAGTTTTGTCTTTTATCTCAGACTTAATTCTGAAGTTATTATGCGTTAACTTTTAAATCTCATGAAAACCTAATGAGATGAATCCCAATAATATACTGCTTGTCTTCTTACACCCTGCTGTTTGCGTATTAGCACGCTAATGAGTCGGGGGCGCTGTGGTTAAAGATGCTGCGTGTCGTAGAGACATGGACACAAACAATGAGCCGTCAGACTGTAGTCAAAACACTTAGTCATAACATCCATCGAGAATGTATGGGTGCGCTTACAGTATATTCACATTGCAATTCCATTCATTTTTGATGAACTTAGGCAGACAAGCATGTACCCACGTGCAGCTGTGTGCGGTCAATTCCCCCCTCAAATGCAATTACTGTTGTGTTAATACGACTGAGAGCAGCCAATGCCGCCCTACATTATTAGATTAAACATCAGATTAATTTGCACTTATGGCTTTGGCCCCGCTATCATCTCGCTGGCCTCCCCCAACCTTGGCCTGCGGTGTTGTAGACAGACTGTAATGAAGCCAGCCAGTCATAACAACGCTGGCATACACCGAGGCAAACGCGCACACGCACACGCACACGTCTGGCTTACTTCATTATTATTTATTACCATGTTAACCCAAGGGGAGTTTTAGCCACGCGTAATCCTGATATCTAGATTTTATTTTAAATTACATACTGATTGGTTATTGACTGTTTATTTCAATTACACCCTTAACTTTTTGGAGACCTGATGATTGCATTATTATTATCACACAATTCACATATTTTCATCAAATCGTTCTGATGGAGGCATACTTAGCCTGGACCCCTGAGACATTTATTAAATATGACGCTGGAAAAAAAAAAACAGCAGCAAGGCAAATTCAATACCTAAAATTCTCCTCGGAAATATAATTGTTAATATTAATATGGTCAGGGCAAACGGCTGCTCCACACTGAGTTTTTCCTTGCTTCTGTCTCCAAAATGCTTTTTCATGTGGGGTTTACTTCTTTTTTGTTCATATACAGTATAAAGGACTTTTAAATAACTCTTATCATTGCTACATTGCTTCTTCCTCCTCCTTTTCGGGCATGTAAAGAAAAAAAAAAGACCATTTGTGATGTATCATATGGAAACTGTATAATGTTCGAAATAAACTTCAACCAACCAACATTGTTGAAATAATTTAGTTTTCTGTAAGATACAAAATATTCATTGGACAGCAACAATTGCTTTCAGCGCAACAGTGTAGAAGACGTGAGTTTAAGTGTTAAACTTCATAATATGGGACTGCCATTGTGTGATACAATACTGGTAACTTACAGAGTACCACAACATGGCAAAACGCCAGGAAAAATGACTTTAAAATTCATCAGAAAGGGCTTGGAGGTATTACCTAGTACTGCTAGGTATTATTTCTTGTACCTAGTCAACTGGAGCTCCAAACATGTCAAGCAGATACCATATGAGTGTTTGTTAAAGTACCAGTATAAAGAAAAAAACAATATTGAAGCTATTATCATATATATACTGTATATACTGTGTATATATATATATATATATATATATATATATATATATATATATATATATATATATATATGTGTGTATATGTATATGTATATATATATTTGTATATGTACAGTATATGTGTGTATATGTATATATACATATATATATATTAGGGCTGGGCAAGTTAATGCGTTAATTTCGAGTTAACCCATCAATCTATTAACGCCGACAATTTTTGTATTGCGCATTTGCGTATGTTGTTTACATGCTTTTATTTTGTTAACGCCTATTGCTGGCTCCTGCGGAAAAGGAAGGAGAACGTGGAAGAAAACAAAACAAGCATGGAGAAGAAGGGTAACTCAACAGAACTTTTACAGGGTCATTTTCATTATAAAGTACTTCCAGGCGGCGGATTTGACAGAAGCAAAGTGGTTTGTAGCCACTGCCAAGCTGAATTTTCTTATCACAGGAGTACTTCCAGTCTAAAATATCACCTTAACGCGAAGCACACCGTTGATGCAAGCAAACCATTCACCAAAGCAGAAAGTGGAGCCAGGCTTCGGCAGACTACGTGCGGGAGAAGTATAGATAAACGAGAGCAAGAGAAGCTAACAAATGCCATAGCGAAGTGGATAGTTACAGACTGTAGGCCCATTAATGTTGTGGAAGACGCCGGCCTGAGAAACATTGTGCGTATCGCAACAAGTGACAGCACGTATGAGCCGCCATCAAGACGCACCATCGCACGAAGAATACACGAGTTGTATGAAAAGGAGAGGACTGTAAAAGTGACAACTTTACAACTTGCAGCTGTAGTTGCTCTCAGTGGGGTATAAAAGAACATCAATCGGTAACCATAATTACCTCGGAGTTACAGTGCATTATATTGTTATATTTATTGTAACTGTTGTTACCTCAGAAATTGCCTGTAGAATTGTTGTGATTGTGGCTCAGGACTTTGTTTTATTTTTCATAAGGAACAGTATAACATTAATGCCCAGGTAGTGGCAATAAGCTTTAATTTTGTATTTGCTTTGATAACATTGTTGAAGCTGAGGCGGAAGATTTACAAATATTTTGTTTAACCGCTAACTGTTTAAAAATGCTGTTAAAAGTGTGTTTGCACAGTAAATGTTATGGCACTTTAATTCATTGGGCAGTACATTTAAAATGAAAGGCCGTCAAGTTCTAAGAATGAACAAACTGCACCGAGTTGAGTGAGATTCTCTGAAGGAACTCCATTATTAACATGGACTTTAGATTCTAGTCCCCTGTAGAGGAAATTCCAGCAGTGAAGTGTTTTGTGCTTCACCCCTTCTTTTCTTTCTCCTTGATAAAAGAAAATGTTTCTGTTGTTACCTCAGAAATTGCCTGTTCGGATGTTATGATTGGGTCTCAGGGATTTGTATGTAGATTATATTTATTTTACATAACAAACAGGATAACTTAAATACCCTGGCAGTGGCAATAAGCTTGAATGTTTGTATTTACATTCTTTGAGTTGATTTTCATAAAATATGCTATTTAACTGCTACTGTTTAACAAGTACTGATTTAAATTGTGTTTGCACAACAAATGTTTTGGCGCTTTTGTTCATATGGGCGAATATTCCAATAATTATCGGATCGGGACACTAGGGATGTCCCGATCCGATATTTGGATCGGATCGGCCGCCGATATTTGCCAAAAAATACATATCGGCAAGGCATGGGAAAATGCTGATCCAGATCCAGTTTAAAAAAAACCTCCGGTCCGTGTTTTCCAACACACCGATTTAAATAATACATTCCACTTTTCTGCTGCTACCTAATTTCCGTTCCGCATTTTCCAGCACACCTTCAACACATCCACAGGTCTGTGGATTCTCACGTAGTTGCTATTTGCTGCTGGCATTACACGACAGGCTCTTCTCACTCTTTTTTGTGTCTCCCTCTCACAGACAGCAAGCGCACCTTACACACATCACATACTGTGACGTCATACGTCACATACGTATACGCCCTCCCCGAGCAGAGAGGTAGCAGCACGGCTAACGTTAGCTGTGATGCTAGCGCAGCCGTGCGAGCAACGTTCCCTCTAAGGTGTGTGCACCTGTGCAATTGCGCACTGCTCAAGCGTCCTCTGCGCACGGCAAATCTATGCCACGCACAAAGTCAAATAAAAAAATAAGCGCATAGCAATTTTCGACACACGGACACGACAGAGAAAACAGTTTTCGTCATCATTGTTCAAATATTGTAACGTCTGTCGAGACGCTTATCTCCATTCGGTGTCACACGCCCACACCATCAAAATGCCGAGGCAAAAATTTCCACATCAACACCGTATGAAAAAATTTGTGATTTTTTTAGTTGTGATTTCCTTCTCTGCATGAAAGTTTAAAAGTAGCATATATTAATGCAGTATGAAGAGGAATGTTTTATTGTAGACATGCAAGCCTTGAAAGAACATTTTGAAAATCAAGACTACATTTTCTGCAAATGGGTGCATTTCTACCCTATATTTTAACTTTAGATTTATTCTCATATCAAACTCTTTTGGCTGTCTTTTTGACACTTACATCCGGCACCCCCCTCCACACCCCGGATTATAAATAATGTAAATAATTCAATGTGATTATCTTGTGTGATGACTGTATTATGATGATAGTATATATCTGATAGTATATATCTGTATCATCAATCAATTTAAGTGGACCCCGACTTAAACAAGTTGAAAAACTTATTCGGGTGTTACCATTTAGTGGTCAATTTTACGGAATATGTACTTCACTGTGCAACCTACTAATAAAAGTCTCAATCAATCAATCAAAACACATATAATCATCATACTGCTGTGATTATATGCATCAAGTGTTCATTCAAGGCTAAGGCAAAATATCGAGATATATATCGTGTATCGCAATATGGCCTTAAAATAGCGCAATATTAAAAAAAGGCCATATCGCTCAGCCCTAGTTCAATAATGCCATTTCTGTTTGTCATGTATAATTTTGTCTATTTTGTGTTTATCCTTGAATAAACAGGTCAGTTTCTTGTTACCAACCATTGTGTATTATTCAAACTCCCCTAATTCAGCTAGGCTAGTTGTTATCAAGAGTACTAAAACCCTTTTCAACATGATTCTGACAACTAAGTAGGCTAAATAACGTTAAACTTTAATACATGCTAGGATAGGCCAGTATCGGTCAGTATCGGTATCGGATCGGAAGTGCAAAAACAATATCGGTATCAGATCGGAAGTGCAAAAACCTGGATCGGGACATCCCTACTACACACTACTTTTGAATTCATTATTGGGTTTTGCGTATACAATGCAGTTAATCGTGATTAATCGGAGAAATAGTGTGATTAATTCTGATTATGATTTTTAATCGTTGCCCAGCCCTAATATATATATATATATATATATATATACACTACCGTTTGTGGAATAGCCTTTATTTCTAAGAACAAGAATAGACTGTCAAGTTTCAGATGAAAGTTCTCTTTTTCTGGCCATTTTGAGCGTTTAATTGACCCCACAAATGTGATGCTCCAGAAACTCAATCTGCTCAAAGGAAGGTCAGTTTTGTAGCTTCTGTAACGAGCTAAACTGTTTTCAGATGTGTGAACATGATTGCACAAGGGTTTTCTAATCATCAATTAGCCTTCTGAGCCAATGAGCAAACACATTGTACCATTAGAACACTGGAGTGATAGTTGCTGGAAATGGGCCTCTATACACCTATGTAGATATTGCACCAAAAACCAGATATTTGCAGCTAAAATAGTCATTTACCACATTAGCAATGTATAAAATGTATGTCTTTAAAGTTAAGGCTAGTTTAAAGTTATCTTCATTGAAAAGTACAGACCCTTTCCTTCAAAAATAAGGACATTTCAATGTGGCCCCAAACTTTTGAACGGTAGTGTATATATATATATATATATATATATATATATATATATATATATATATATATATATATATATATATATATATATATATATATATATATATATATATAATGTATATATATATATATATATATATATAATTTATGACACCAAAAGACTGACAAAGTTTGAGTAAATAGATATCATCAATATAGTATAAAATTCACAGAGATTTCCGAGCCATTTTGAGACATAATGAGCAAGCCAGTCTTGTGATCCGTGACGTAAAGGGAAGAACCACAGATCCCTTCCCTATCAACATCAATGCTGATCAAGCAGACTTTGTGAGAGCCAACAACGATTACTTTGGGAAAAATTATATTCCAGAACCTTATATTTTTGAGCCAGGTCCATGGCCACATTTGTCTACCACCACGTGAGAGATGCATGAAATATGATTTAGAAATAAGTTTTACTAAGATTAAAACGGAGAAAAAACATCTACCGGCACAGTGTCAACAATAGCAGCATAAGGTAGCATTATCTTACTGCTATCAATGCACTGCTAAAATAGTTTATCTGCGTTAGCGCTTATAATAACAATATCACTCATATTTGATACATTTTCAGGTGACGACATGTGAATGGAGTATTATTGGTGGTTTCAGGATGTATTTTAGAGGGTTTTTTGGGAGCAATAGAAGACCTTCAATCCGTTGACTCAATTGTTAGCTATTTTTTTACGATTCTGAATGCATTAAAAAAGATAAACATATGTGTTTTTGTCTTACATAAGGATTGTGAATGATAAACAGGACAACTCTTTCCAATTTTTGCATATTTCCAGTATGACTGATCTGCTGATATGGTCAAAGTACAGAAGCGTTGCTTCGTGACGTCATCCAACCCTGAATCTACGGAAAATGCAAAAGACATTCGAGCGGAATATTCAAAATGGCAGACGGAATTTGTGGCATTCTTGGATTTTTAGATGGAACTTTCACATATTTTGCAGATTGTAAATACAATTTGATAGGGTTTAATGGCTACTATGAAACACAATTAAGCATATACAGTCAACTTGTTTTTCCATTATATTGGTACTTTGAAAGCAGTTTCATTGCCAACGCATCAACCATAGGTGGAAATGTCATAAATAAAAAAACAAATTGCAACTTCAGCTTACCCTGTGCACTGCCTTATCGCAAAATTATTCTCCATTGTCTTCACTTTGCTGCAGCGGCCTGTTTTAACAGATTATTGAGCGCTGTGTGTAATGTTCTATTTTCTCAATAAAACATCAACATTTTGTTCTTGTCTACTTACGGGTATTCAATAGAGTCATTTATTGAACAAGTGTCGAGCTGCAGTCCACACGTATATCTTATGCGAAACTGCCATCTCCTGTACCAGTGACACTTATCATTACACCATGTACCAAATAAAATTGCATCGAGGTCGGTAAACATAACCAGAATTCATTTGTACATTAGGCGCATTGTCGATTTTTGAGGAAATGAAAGGATTATAGTCCGAAAAATACAGTACCTGCCAAAAATGTTGATGATTTATTTATTTTTTTTAGACATGTCCGATAATGGCTTTTTTGCCGATATCCGATATTCCAATATTGTCCAACTTTTAATTACCGATACCGATATCAACCGATACCGATATATACAGTCGTGGAATTAACACATTATTATGCCTAATTTTGTTGTGATGCCCCGCTGGATGCATTAAACAATGTAACAAGGTTTTCCAAAATAAATCAACTCAAGTTATGGAAAAAAATGCCAACATGGCACTGCCATATTTATTATTGAAGTCACAAAGTGCACTATTTTTTTCAACATGCCTCAAAACAGCAGCTTGAAATTTGGGACATGCTCTCCCTGAGAGAGCATGAAGAGTTGAGGTGGGCGGGGTTGAGGCGGTGGTGGTGGGGGGAAGCGGGGGTGTATATTGTAGCATCCCAGAAGAATTAGTGCTGCAAGGGGTTCTGGGTATTTGTTCTGTTGTGTTTATGTTGTGTTACGGTGCGGATGTTCTCCCGAAATGTGTTTATCATTCTTGTTTGGTGTGGGTTCACAGTGTGGAGCATATTTGTAACAGTGTTAAAGTTGTTTATACGGTCACCCTCTGTGTGACCTGTATGGCTGTTGGCCAAGTATGTATTGCATTGTGAAAAGCCGTAGATATCATGTGACTGGACTGGCACGCAAAGTCAGTGCCTTTAAGGTCAATTGGCGCTCTGTACTCCTCCCTACGTTCGTGTGCACAGCAGTGTTGTAAAAAGTCATACATTTTACTTTTTGAAACTGATACCGATCATTTTGAAACCGATACCGATAATTTCCGATATTACATTTTAAAGCATTTATCGGCCGATAATATCGGCAGTCCGATATTATCGGACATCCCTAGTTTTTTTGCATAACTTTGCCTATGCTTTTATATTAATTTGAGTAATTGCACACACAGGGGTATGTTTATTGTATTTTATCGTATTTCTCTGATGTGCGCATCTGAGGAGGATTTTTTTTTTTACATTTATTTATTTAAACATACCCAGCATCACCTATGAGTTTCTACAGCATGTAGAAATGTGCGTATAACAGCCACGAAGTTGGCGTGAGACACTTTTGACACAACTCTGCTTTGCCGTGAAAAAGGGCGTACGCAAGGTTTTTGTGCGTACGCACTCTTAATATGAGGCCTCAGCTCCTAGGCTCTTTTATGCACCTTTTGCCCTCCCGCCCTCCTTCCCTCCAGTAATCTCCTCGTTATTATCTCCTTTAGCAGGTGATTCCTCCTCATTTATTCCCACTTGGCACCACCCAGTGTCGATTAAAAATAATATTCCTGCATTTAGAATCGTTGCATTTGTGATGACTCCACGGACCTGCAGTCCAAGTTTTGTTTTCTTCATTTATTATCTTCCCTCCCACGCCTTTTCAATTGCATCCATGTCTCTGTGATAACCCCCCCCCCCCCCTTACTTACCACCCTGTTGACGGCGAAGACAAATGAGCAAAATCCATTATTTTTATGACATTCTCTTTTATAGCCTCCTCGTTTCAGATTGATATCTTTTTTTAGACCTACTTTTTGCAAATGAGGTTATAAGGAAATCAATTGAAACTGAATTTTCCTAATCAAGTCATCTTATTTTCACAATGGGCCTCCCAGGGTGCACATAGTGTGCAGAGTAACTACCATGACTTGGCTTTTTTGTGGTGTAATTCCACACGGGCGAGCAGGCTCCTTTTGGGATGTGCAACAAAACTCGATATTTGTAGCAAGGCTCTGCATGATTAGCCACTGTCTTGTTTGGGACAGGAAGAAAAATGCTACATCCCAGCAACCACAGATACTTTATTAAGGGCAGCAAGGTACCCATCCATCCATTTTCTACTGCTTAACACAAACTGTTGATTTGGAGCAGAAAAAAAGTGCGACTCGACCCAAATATTTTTGCATACAGAGTAGATTCATGGGGGTTTAGTGTAAAACGATTTTCAGTTACCAGAGATAGATGTTGTTAAACAGCTCTATAGAAGCTCTAAATATTTAGTAGTGTTTAGAATTTTAGAATTCATTCAAAATCAATCTTTTTTAGTTAGTAACAAAGAGCAGCAACACCTAGAGAGGGGCAAATCAGTTAAGTTAACAATGAAAACCGGGGCTGATCCATCCATCCATCCATCCATCCATCTTCTTCCGCTTATCCGAGGTCGGGTCGCGGGGGCAGCAGCCTAAGCAGGGAAGCCCAGACTTTCCTCTCCCCAGCCACTTCTTCCCGGGGGATCCCGAGGCGTTCCCAGGCCAGCCGGGGGGACATAGTCTTCCCAACGTGTCCTGGGTCTTCCCCGTGGCCTCCTACCGGTCGGACGTGCCCGAAACACCTCCCTAGGGAGGCGTTCGGGTGGCATCCTGACCAGATGCCCGAACCACCTCATCTGGCTCCTCTAGATGTGGAGGAGCAGCGGCTTTACTTTGAGCTCCCCCCGGATGGCAGAGCTTCTCACCCTATCTCTAAGGGAGAGCCCCGCCCCCCGGCGGAAGAAACTAATTTCGGCCGCTTGTACCCGTGATCTTGTCCTTTCGGTCATAACCCAAAGCTCATGACCATAGGTGAGGATGGGAACGTAAATCGACCGGTAAATTGAGAGCTTTGCCTTCCGGCTCAGCTCCTTCTTCACCACAACGGATCGATACAGCGTCCGCATTACTGAAGACCGATCCACCTGTCGATCTCACGATCCACGCTTCCCTCACTCGTGAACAAGACTCCGAGGTACTTGAACTCCTCCACTTGGGGCAAGGTCTCCTCCCCAACCCGGAGATGGGACTCCACCCTTTTCCTGGCGAGAACCATGGACTCGGACTTGGAGGTGCTGATGTAGAGTAAATAAACCAGCATCGACCCTCTTGTTTGAATATCAATCAAAATCATTATAGTTGTTTCTTCAAAGAATCATTGAAAAATGGGTAAAAAAAAGTTGTGACTGACCGAGAGGTGAGTTGGATCATACTGTACAGTATACTGAACTAGAAAAGCACTATGCCCTAAACCTTTTAGTGAAAAAAGTCCTAAATCCAGACTACAACTGGACTGGAACTTTATTAACTAAAAGAAACGATGACCACCATTTTGTCCGTCAACTAACGTATTTTCCGGACCATAGGGCGCAGGAGTCATATTATTATAATTTTTTTCTAAATTAAAAACACTATCTTGTCATCTACATAACATGTAATGGTGGTTCCTTGGTCAAAATGTTGCATGGATTATGTTTTACAGATCATCTTCAAGCCGCTTTCTGACAGTCGCATCAGGATGCGCCGTTTTGTGGGCGGTTTTATTTACTTGGCTCACCTTCGGCAGCGTCTTCTCCCCGTCATCTTTGGGTGGTGTAGCGTGCAAAGACGGGAGTGGAAGAAGTGTCAAAAGATGGAGCTAACTGTTTTAATGACATTCATTCAGACTTTACTTAAATCAATAACGGAGCAGCATCTCCTCATTCGGAAACAACAACACCGGGATTGTGTACCGTGAAAAACCGTCCGACCAGAACTCTAATAACTAAAGTTCCTTGGGTGAATAATGTAAACTTACTACACCGGTATGTTTTAGCGCTTTCATGGCGGGTTTACTGACAGATATAAGTAAGAACTTTACACTATTTTACATTAGAAATGGCAACAGCGGAGGATGAATGTCACATAACAATAAGATAGAGAAAAATAAGTAGATTATAGATGACAGTGGACGCGCGCAATTTTTAAGGACTTATACAGATCCCAAATACAGATCAGCAGGTACCAGAAGGTAAGAAAAGTTGCTTTTGCATAATATTGCGAAACAAAACACCAAATAATATGTCTTACCTTATACACACACCATAATAATACTAGTATGTTTAATGCGCCGACAATCCTTCGAGCGGTGCGGCTTCATAGTTGACCAAAGTCGTACTAAAACATCTTGATGTATTTTTGAGCGCCGTGTGTAATGTTATATATTTTCAATGGAACATTTAACATGTTGGTGTTGTTTACTTGAGTCATATTGCCATCATAGTGCAGCCTACAATTATCCCTTATGTTTGACTGCCATCTACTGGTCACACTTATCATTACACCATAAAATAGCTTCAAGGTGGGTAAGCTCAACCAAACTTATTCCTTACATTAGGCACACCGGGTTACATTAGGCGCACTGTCGAGTTTTGAGAAAAAAAAAGATTTTAAGTGCGCCTTATAGTTCGGAAAATACGGTACTCTTTGACTCTGTGGGTGGAGGCAGACTAAAAATGATCTGGAGAGACCCCAAAATGTAATGAACTTGTTCCTTATTCCATTTCGGACATTTCCTGAAAGCTCTGAGCTATGTATCACGGAGTGAAAGAAACTGAGTGAACCCTCCTGTCAGTCATCCACTCTCTTTGTCTCTGTGGGGGACGGTGTAGTAGAATCATAGTAGGAACAATCTGGATCAGCCTCAAAATGTAATGACTTGTCCTTGATTCCATTTCGGACATTTCCTGAAAGTTTGAATAAATGATAAATGATAAATGGGTTATACTTGTATAGCGCTTTTCTACCTTCAAGGTACTCAAAGCGCTTTGACAGTATTTCCACATTCACCCATTCACACACACATTCACACACTGATGGCGGGAGCTGCCATGCAAGGTGCTAACCAACAGCCATCAGGAGCAAGGGTGAAGTGTCTTGCCCAAGGACACAACGGACGTGACTAGGATGGTAGAAGGTGGGGATTGTGGAAAGAAAGAAACTGACAAAACCCTCTCGTTAGGTAGCCATTGTCTTTTTCGCTCACACGCACACTCACACGCAAAAATACCACTAATTTTTACGGTGTGGCGACTTTTATTCTATTTTGTAGTAGTAGCGAATTCCTCCTGGTCAACTTCCTTTGTTTTCACTTTATCCCTGCACTTTATCACTGCGCATGCAAGTGACGCCTGGGCCACATTGGGGCCACATGCGCGTTTACACTGGAGTCTGATAAAAATCACATTTTAATAGGAAACAGTAGAGATGTGCGATAATGGCTTTTTTGCCGATATTCCGATATTGTCCAACTCTTAATTACCGATTCCGATATCTACCGATACCGATATATACAGTCGGGGAATTAACACATTATTATGCCTAATTTTGTTGTGATGCCCCGCTGGATGCATTAAACAATGTAACAAGGTTTTCCAAAATAAATCAACTCAAGTTACGGAAAAAAATGCCAACATGGCACTGCCATATTTATTATTGAAGTCACAAAGTGCATCATTTTTTTTAAACATGCCTCAAAACAGCAGATGGAATTTGGGACATGCTCTCACTGAGAGAGCATGAGGAGGTTGAGGTGGGCGGGGCTTTTTTTGGGGGGGTGGGGGGGGTGTATATTGTAGCGTCCCGGAAGAGTTAGTGCTGCAAGGGGTTCTGGGTATTTGTTCTGTTGTGTTTATGTTGTGTTACGATGCGGATGTTCTCCCGAAATGTGTTTGTCATTCTTGTTTGGTGTGGGTTCACAGGGTGGCGCATATTTGTAACAGTGTTAAAGTTGTTTATACGGTCACCCCCAGTGTGACCTGTATGGCTGTTGACCAAATATGCCTTGCATTCACTTGTGAGTGTGAAAAGCCGTAGATCAGGGGTCTCAGACACGCGGCCCGCGGGCCAATTGCGGCCCGCGAGACGTTGTTTTGCGGCCCGCACCTTAATATGAAAATGTAATGTTAGTGCGGCCCGCGAGTTTTATATGAATGGCGCTTGACAGCGTCATACTTGCCAACCCTCCCGATTTTTCCGGGAGACTCCCGAATTTCAGGGCAACCATTCTCTCGAATGTCTGTCATAAAATATTTGTGTGTGTTTTTCAGTTAATCCACTTGCGTTTCTTCCTCAAACCTTGTTTCCTCACACAGATCACCTTGTTTCCGGTAATGTCTCACTCGTTCTAAGCTTCTCTATCAATCAGTCTTCGGACAGTGCTTCCCTCATGCATACAGTGTGTGCAGATATTTTTTTCAACGCACACACAAAGAGCTATTTTTTTTTGTGTGGTAGAGATTACTTCCAAGGTCGCCTCTATCAAAGTGGATTTTAGAGAAGCCGCTCATCGTCTATTCCCTTGTTTTTAGATGACGGCTTCCCGGCTGTCTGTCATACCTACCCACAATGCCCCTCCTCATACATCACTCAGTCTAAGACTCTGGGAGTCTGAGAGTTCCAATGTCAGGGCGTGTGAGAGCTGCCCCGAGACATAACAAATGACGAGCTTATTGAGGAATGTGTCAGACTCGAAACAACGTATATTTAGAGTCTGCAACGGCTGTGAGTTGTCCCTCTTTGGGACGTTCTGGACTTAATTTGGGGCCTTGTACATTCGGTCAGCCATGTTGCCTCAGTGGTTTTGTTGTTCTGCACCACAGACAGCTGGGGCCGTTGATAAATATTGCCTAAATCTCAGAAGTGAACCGCAAGCAGTACCTCACTCAAAGTCTGGTGGCTATTTAATTTCATGACCACAATTATACGTTGCAATCTTCCCGGTGGCTTTGCTGGGGCAATATCAATACAATGGAACCTAGACGGCCTTCTATGACATCTTCAGGTTGTAAATACATTTTCCCCAGAAATTGAAAGAGTAAAAGAAACCAAATTTATAGGTGTAATGATTGATGATAAATTGAACTGGACATCTTACGTAAAAAATATACAACATAAAGTAGCAAGAAACACATCAATAATGAATAAAGCAAAACATGTTCTAGACCAAAAATCACTTCATATTCTTTACTGCTCACTAGTGTTACCATATCGGAGTTATTGTGTAGAAATATGGGGAAATAACTACAAAAGTACACTTCATTCATTAACCGTGTTACAAAAAATCAGTTAGAATAATACATAATGTTGGATATAGAGAACATACAAACCCCTTATTTATTGAATCAAAAATACTGAAATTCCACGACATAGTGAATTTGCAAACAGCTAAAATTACACACAAAGCAAACTATAACCTGCTACCCAAGAATATACAACAATTCTTCTCAACAAAAGAGGATACATATAATCTTAGAGAAAAATGTAATTTGAAACATTTGTATGCACGTACAAGACTTAAAACCTTCAGTATGTGGAATTAAATTATGGAATGGATTAAGCAAATAAATCAAACAATGTACTAATATGATCCACTTCAAGAAACTCTTCAAACTTTAAGTGTTTACAAAGAAGAAGAACCATGATAAACATTCTGAATGTACCTCATCCAGCCATTTATTTTCAAGAAATACTTACTCATCTCACCATATGAAATATAACTTACTTCACCAAGTATTATTTATTTATTTTGTATTATTTTTATTGTTATTATGTAGTATATTGTGAATCAATTGAGAACAGGAAGTGAACAAAAGTTTTAGCAACTGCTATGTAAAAGAAAAGGGGTAGGATTAAATAAGATCTGCTTCTTCCTTTTCCTTTTTCGAACATGTTGAATAGAGAAACTGGAAATTGTGATGTATCATGTTGTATGCATGCATGTTCCAAATAAACTCAAACTCAACCTATTAAGAAATGTCAGAAAGGGGTGCAACATTTAAATGCCAAACACTTCAGAGCCTGATCTACTAAGCTTTTTTTTGCGCAGTTCATTGCATCTCTTAAATGAGCAAAATAGCAAACCCAATCCATTTAGCCTTTTTACCTTCATGCATTTACATAATCTTTTGTACCGGTATATATCCACTGTTTATAGTCCTGTGCGGATAATATATGATTGTAAACATATTTATTTCTTCAAAAATGTGGTGGTCATGGCTTAAATACTGGTGCGCTCCATAGCCAGAAAAATACAAAACTAATTAATATCAATCAATCAATCAATCAATCAATGTTTATTTATATAGCCCTAAATCACAAGTGTCTCAAAGGGCTGTACAAGCCACAACGACATCCTCGGTACAGAGCCCACATACGGGCAAGGAAAACTCACCCCAGTGGGACGTCAATGTGAATGACTATGAGAAACCTTGGAGAGGACCGCATATGTGGGTAACCCCCCCCCCCCCCCCTCTAGGGGAGACCGAAAGCAATGGATGTCGAGTGGGTCTGACATAATATTGTGAAAGTCCAACACATCAGCGAAAGTCCAGTCCATGGTGGGGCCAGCAGGATAATAATAGAGGTACCTCTCTGTAGACCAGGGGTGTCAAACATACGGCCCCGCGAACATGTTTTATCCGGCCCGCGAAATAATTTTGGTAAGTATACAAATTTGCAGACATTTTTGAATGAAATAAACAGCTCTTCTAAATGTGTCCGCTAGGTGTCGCAATAGCAATTCTTTGTATCCCCCTGCCACAGGAGTGCGCATGACTTCAGAGGGGGCGGAGCTATGTGCCCGGTTAAGATAGAAGATTGGGGACACATTATCTGGGCGCACATAAATATGCTGAAATAATAAATAAATAATAAATGGGTTATACTTGTATAGTGCTTTTCTACCTTCAAGGTACTCCAAGCGCTTTGACAGTATTTCCACATTCACACACACATTCACACACTGATGGCAGGAGCTGCCATGCAAGGCGCTAACCAGCAGCCATCAGGAGCAAGGGTGAAGTGTCTTGCCCAAGGACACAACTGACGTGACTAGGATGGTAGAAGGTGGGGATTGAACCCCAGTAACCAGCAACCCTCCGATTGCTGGCACGGCCACTCTACCAACTTCGCCACGCCGCCCCAATAAATAAATAAATAACATGTATCCCCTTCTAACTTCCTGTGTGATTCATGAAATGAGTCCAAATTCACAAGTTGTGTTGTAAATGATGCTACATGTGTACATAATAAACCACATGATGCCAGTACATCAGTTGAGGAAAAATAGTAAATTACATTATTAACAACCTGTAATTGGATTTTGATATGACTATTTATTACATCTTCTGGTAAATTATAATTTTACACCAACAAGAGCATTTTTAAACTCTGCCAGACTCACCTAGTTGACTGATGAACATTCTCACATCATTTATTCAGGAATTATAAATCACGACAAATAAAGACAGAATACTATGAACAGCAACATGTAAGTGTAAAAAAACAAAAAACTAAACATTATGATTTGTATGTTTTCAGATTGTTCTATTTTTAAACAAAGACAACAATCTGAAGTTTTCTTTATTTACAAGTAATCATACCATGATTTTACCAGTTCGGCCCACTTGGGAATAGATTTTCCTCTATGTGGCCCCTGAGCTAAGATGAGTTTGACACCCCTTCTATAGACAAACCGCTATTTACATTCAAATTCTGATTTTTTTTAGTTCTTTATTAATTTAGTTTTACAATGGAACTCCAGATATACAGTCATGGTCAAAAGAGTACATGCACATGTAAATGGCATCACATGGACAAAGATAAGACCTTCTGGAGGAAAGTTCTGTGGTCAGATGAAACAAAAATTGAGCTGTTTTAGCCACCATACCTAGAAATATGTTTGGAGTAGAAAAGGTGAAGCCTTTGATCCCAGGAACACCATTCCTACCGTCAAGCAGGGTGGTGGTAGTATTATGCTGTGGGCCTGTTTTGCTGCCAATGGAACTGGTGCTTTACAGAGAGTAAAAGGGACAATGAAAAAGGAGGATTACCTCCAAATTCTTCAGGACAACCTAAAATCATCAGCCCGGAGGTCGGTTCTTGGACGCAGTTAGGTGTTCCAACAGGACAATGACCCCAAACACACATCAAAAGTGGTAAAGGAATGGCTAAATCAGGCTAGAATTAAGGTTTTAGAATGGCCTTCCCAAAGTCCTGACTTAAATGTGTGGACAATGCTGAAGAAACAAGTCCATGTCAGAAAACCAACAAATTTAGCTGAACTGCACCAATTTTGTCAAGAGTAGTGGTCAAAAATTCAACCAGAAGCTTGCCAGAAGCTTGTGGATGGCTACCAAAAGCGCCTTATTGCAGTGAAACTTACCAAGGGTCATGTAACCAAATATTAACATTGCTGCATGTATACTTTTGACCCAGCAGATTTGGTCACATTTTCAGTAGACACATAATAAATTGATAAAAGAACCAAACTTCATGAATGTTTTTTGTGACCAACAAGTATGTGCTCCAATCACTCTATCACAAAAAAATAAGAGGTGTATATTGTAGCGTCCCGGAAGAGTTAGTGCTGCAAGGGGTTCTGGGTATTTGTTCTGTTGTGTTACGGTGCGGATGTTCTCCCGAAATGTGTTTGTCATTCTTGTTTGGTGTGGGTTCACAGTGTGGCGCATATTTGTAACAGTGTTAAAGTTGTTTATACGGTCACCCTCAGTGTGACCTGTATGGCTGTTGACCAAGTATGCGTTTGCATTCACTTGTGTGCGTGAAAAGCCATAGATATTATGTAATTGGGCCGGCACGCCAAGTCAGTGCCTTTAAGGTTTATTGGCGCTCTGTACTTCTCCCTACGTCCATGTACCCCTCCGCACAGCGGCGTTTTAAAAAGTCATGCATTTTACTTTTTGAAACTGATAATTGATAATTTCCGATATCACATTTTAAAGCATTTATCGGCCGATAATATCGCCAGTCGGATATTATCGGACATCTCTAGTAGAAATTATTGGAAAATCAAGACAGCCATGACATTGTGTTCTTTACAAGTGTATGTAAACTTTTGACCACGACTGTATTAGTTTGAAAGGGGCCCAACATTTTTTCCTCTGTGGAAAATGTGTCTGGCTTTGCCATAGCTTAATCACAGTCTCACACTGATAACCACCCTCTGAAAGAAGCCAAAAATGTGTATACTTTTCGCCAAATGTCTGTGTGTTATTTTGCCCCACAGTTGTGTCCCATGGGTACACGAGGTGTTAACTGACTGCTGGGCTGGGGTCACTGATTAGGTAGAAGGGGATTTGAAACAAGAAAGGTCATAAGGGTTGAGGGGGTTCCTGAAAATGGTAATAATAATTTCTTCTGCTGCTGTACGGAGGAGATTGGGGGATTTATGAATATAATAAGTAAAAGCCTGAGGACAGTGTGTGTGTGTCTGTCGCAAGAGTCATTGAAGAATAATTCATTTAGCTGTCAAGACATTTTAATCCACAGACGGACAGACGATGAAGGGGGTTGTTGACCTCTGGCGTGCGTTAGGGTGTGTGTGTGTGTGTGTGTGTGTGTGTGTGTGTGTGTGTGTGTGTGTGTGTGTGTGTGTGTGTGTGTGTGTGTGTGTGTGTGTGTGTGTGTGTGTGTGTGTGTGTGTGTGTGTGTGTGTGTGTGTGTGTGTGCGTGCGTGCGTGCGTGAAACATCTTGTCTGGTTAATGGCCAAGCGAGGAGTGCCAGCCAGTGCTGTCTGGCTGTCAACCAGGACTCTTTGTTGTGTGCTGGTGCAAGTGTACCGGCGCTCACTATCTCCTCCTCGAGCTTTTCCTCGCTACTGCATTTGTTATCAACACCAGCACATGCGGGATTAGTCGTTGAAAGGGGAGTAAAGAAAAAAAAAAAAGGGAGTGTGGCAGAGGAAATAAGTGATAGACAGACAGTAGATGGGCACAAGACTGATAAAGAGCCAACGCACAGTCACACAAAAGCAGTCAGCTCAGTGGTCCATGACTTGACCATGTATTGTTGATAGCGCACCCATGGCTTTTCCAGTTTTTGACTATGTCTTGCATACATTACATTGTGTTCTCAGCATCATTTAGTGGGGAAATTAAACAAAAACCTAAGTATTGTTTTACATCTATATCATATATAATGCTGAAAATATAAGATACAGCGATGCTCTTTTATCAATAACATAATTTCATTGCAGCTTAGAGGTGTAGTGTTTTCTAGAGGTGATAGATACATAGATAGTACTTTATTAGAGATGTCCGATAATATCGGCCGATAAATGCTTTAAAATGTAATATCGGAGATTATCGGTATCGTTTTTTTTTTTTATCGGTATCATTTAAAAAAAAAAAAAATTAAATCAACATAAAAAACACAATATACACTTACAATTAGTGCACCAACCCAAAAAACCTCCCTCCCCCATTTACTCTCATCCACACTCATTCACACAAAAGGGTTGTTTCTTTCTGTTATTAATATTCTGCTTCCTACATTATATATCAATATATATCAATACGGTCTGAAAGGGATACAGTCCGTAAGCACACATGATTGTGCGTGCTGCTGGTCCACTAATAGTACTAACCTTTAACAGTTAATTTTACTCATTTTTATTAATTACTAGTTTCTATGTAACTGGTTTTATATTGTTTTACTTTCTTTTTTGTTCAAAAAAATGTTTTTAATTTATTTATCTTATTTTATTTTATAATTTTTTTTAAAAAAGACCTTATCTTCACCATACCTGGTTGTCCAAATTAGGCATAATAATGTGTTAATTCCATGACTGTATATATCGGTATCGGTTGATATCGGTATCGGAAATTAAGAGTTGGACAATATCGGATATCGGCAAAAAAGCCATTATCGGACATCCCTATACTTTATTAATTCCTTCAGGAGAGTTCCCTCATGAAAATGAAAATTCCAGTAGCAGTGTACAGAATTGAGATCACATTTAAAAAGTACAAAGTAAATAATGGGGGTATAAATGGAAATAAAATAGAACATGTAACAATAAGAATACAAATAAAAAGCAACAATAAGAATAAAAATATAACAGTAAAAATAAGAGAAACTAGGCAGTAGTGACCATGTGACCATTTGACATCCCACCGGGTTGTGAGTTTGTCCTTGCCCTGATGTGGGCTCTGAACCGAGGATGTCGTTGTGGCTTGTGCAGCCCTTTGAGACACTTGTTATTTAGGGCTTTATAAATAAACATTGATTGATTGATTGATGTTATGAAAATGTATTGCACTGTTAATTGCTTTGTCTTTTGTTGCAGTTTATTTCAGTATTGTTGTCAGGTGTTTTGCTTTTTTCGCTGTGCTTATCCCACACTTGAAAGGATGTACCAATGCTGAATGTGGCTTCTGGATTTCACTCAAAAAACCAGACCGTTGTTATTTTTTTCCTTTTATTTTCCTTTAGTTTGCAACAGTTTCTCCAAACGAAGAAACAGCTTCTTTTTTCTTTTTAGTCTTTTTAGCAGTCTTTAGCAGTCTTTAGCAGTCTTTAGGTGAAAAACCTTTAAGGACAAAACACCACAAGATTAACATGCTGTAAAAAAATCAATCAATTATCAATCCCATAATTTACAATTATTAATTAGGCTATCAAACTCTTAACCATTAAACAAGTGCAAGAAAATGGAGCAATCTTTTCCCTTTAAGTTAAAACAGATTTTAAAATAAATTGTCTCAACATAAATGCACCAAGATACATATAATATACATTTAACCCCAGAAACACAATAGATAAATGCAGTGGAAAACCCAATATGCAAATACATATATACCTAACCAATTAACCACCTATTTTAGATACATATTTAAAATCCATATCCAATATAAATGTATTTTTAATTTAGCAGCGAAACACTCAATCTTAAACGCTGTCTACTGGTAGAAAATGGTATTGTATTGTTTTGCATCCCCTGTCATCCTGTTTGTATGTATGGAAATATATATGTATATATATATATGTATACATATATAAATATATATGTATATGTGTGAATGAGAGTTGTCTGTCTATCTATGTAGGCCCTGTGATGAGGTGGCGACTTGTCCAGGGTGTACCCCGCCTTCCGCCCAAGTGCAGCTAAGATAGGCTCCAGCACCCCCCGCGACCCTGAAAGGGACAAGCGGTAGAAAATGGATTGATGGATGGATATGTATACGTATGTAAATCTAAATATATATGTGTATGTATATATAAATATACGTATATATAATTATATATACAATGTATATTTATATATACACACCAGTGGAGGCTGGTGACTTCCAGAATTGAGGAGGCCATTTTTTTCCGCTTGCTCACTTCACTCGCGATGGAATGTTCCCTGTTCTCTTATCTGTCTTTGTGCTGGCCAAAGGCATACTATTTGGAGTGTAAGCTACAGTCAGAAAGTTCTTGCTGATGCAATTCATTGTGCAGAGCTTAGCCTTGTGCCTTCCTGAAGAAATTACATTGCTGTAAGTCTATGAGCCTGCCTGATAATTAAGCTGAGAAATGACATTTGGATGTTATATAAACGCCAAGTGAACATGTGTAAAAGGCAGGAATTTTAATTATGTAGTTAAAAACAATTTTGTTTAGCTTACATTTTTCATTCTTCTACAGCTTCAACATGTAATCACCAATTTAATCAAGTTTAGCATATAAAAAAGATAAGATAACACTTTCTTTATCATATGTAGTTTTATTCAATATATTTAATATAAAATATGTAAAAATATGGTTCCAGTTGGCTTTATCTGCTGAGAAACACAGACAAAATGGAGTGTTATTACTACTGAGAACTAGTGGTGTAACACTGGTAGACACCCAGTTCATCCAAAAAGTAATTCAGATTGTACTGCAATTTCTTGAGAGCAAAGTAGTGAGAATACTCACAGGTCGTGTGGATCCAGAACGTGTCCAACTCAGCCATCCATCCCCAGATTAAAAAAAAACTGTAACGTTGATTGCAAAAACGGTCTTGTCTCTGCTTTTTGTTTCCCTTCAACAATTAAATTGCGCCAGAATCTCGCCGATTTCCGAGGTCGTTTTAAGCAAAAGTATTTGGCTATATGAGCTATAAACTTCACGGATGATAGCCAGGGGTGTTCTCTAAATTTCCTGAAAAGCACAAGTTGATAGGACACTCGTAGCCACTATGGCGAGTGTTTGTTTGACTGAAGTGGCTGGCGAATTCTCAAAATGGCTTCTGTGTTGATTAGGAAAGGAAAGGATTGATTCCAAATGAACCAGTAGCATGTGATTGGACGAACAAAATGTCAATCTTTCAGCCCTGGACACAATGCATGGTGAGGCCAGGCCTCCGTTGCCCACCCATTTTCAGTGATCTGGCCAATCACATATTGGCATGAAAAAGCATGCATTACATTGACTTCTATGAGAAGCTAATTTCCTAGGGGAGGCCTGGCCTCCCTTAATACAAACTGATAGGGAAATCTGGCCTGTTGCTTTACAATTGCAATATTGGGTTTTAGCCATGGGAACATTTAGATTTATGAACAAAACTAAAATAATATGAATATAAAAAATAAAAAATATGTTTTTTGTTAAAATAAATAAATAAAATAAATATATTTATTGTTTTTTTTAAATCTCTCTCTTCTCTCAAATTATTGGGGAGGCCAGGCCTCCTCCACCTCTATGGAGGAGCCTCCACTGATACACACATACCCACATTGCTAAATATATATTTTATTTGTGTTACATTTACTTTCTTAAATTCCATTGAATTTTTGGATAATTTTTATTTGTGGTATTCTATATCCATTGTGTTACTTAATCTAGTCTGGACACATGCTCTCCTCTGTCCGACCTAACTCTCCTGGGCAGTGCGACAAGATAAAAACAAAGTGTGTATGCACGAGTGCCCACTTGTATTCACATAGTGACACGGCTCCACTCTTCTCACCTTTTTGGCCCTTGTCGCATCCTGTCTTGACACCGTCTGCAACACATGCGAACGGCTGAACAGAATCCGTAATGACGGCAGTGCCACCACCACAACAAAACACTTGTGACTTTGATTTCTTCTTCAGAACTTTTGTATGCTAATCTGACTGTTTGATTAGTTAACTTTTCTGTAAGCAAATAGTTGACGGTTATACATTTTCCACAGTGGGAGCTGCAATATTACCCGTTGACTAAATGTATGTTTACATTAGGATGACCTCAAGAGAATGTTTTTCGAAGTTTTACATGTTTAAAGCTTCGTAAAAACGGGAAAACCTTGTGGTATCCATGCCACGCCTGTTGTTTTTTTGAGAAACATTCCGAAGATCCAAAACTCCAGTAGACACTGTTTGAATTAAGCTAACACAATTCGATCTAAATATTTTCTGGGGGCGTGTCATTAATCCGGTCAACCATGGGATTGATCTCGTACAATCGAAGCAGAGTTATGGCTATAATTCTTCATCTCATTCGGTTAAAATCAAGGTGTAAGTGACGTTGGTAGCTGTCGATATGTGTTGTCGGCACGGATCATAGCACATTTTGTTGCAAGCATACAGTACAGGCCAAAAGTTTGGACACACCTTGTCCTCATTCAATGCGTTTTCTTTATTTTCATGACTTGTAGATTGTCACTGAAGGCATCAAAACTATGAATGAACACATGTGGAATTATGTACTTAACAAAAAAAGGTAAAATAAGTGAAAACATGTTTTATATTCTAGTTTCTTCAAAATAGCCACCCTTTGCTCTGATTACTTTTTCACACACTCTTGGCATTCTCTCGATGAGCTTCAAGAAGTAGTCACCTGAAATGGTTTTCACTTCACAGGTGTGCTTGAAGCTCATCGATAGAATGCCAAGAGTGTGCAAAGCAGTAATCAGAACAAAGGGTGGCTATTTTGAAGAAACTAGAATATTTAAACATGTTTTCAGTTATTTCACCTTTTTTTGTTAAGTACATAGCTCCACATGTGTTCATTCATAGTTTTAGACTTAGACTTAGACAAACTTTAATGATCCACAAGGGAAATTGTTCATTGTTTGTATTGTTTTGATGCCTTCAGTGACAATATACAATGTAAATAGTCATGAAAATAAAGAAAATGCATTGATTGAGAAGGTGTGTCCAAACTTTTGGCCTGTACTGTATTTCATCGAGTCCGCAAATGACTTATGTGTTGACAAACATGAACATTTAAAAAAAAAAAAAAAATTCTCTACTGATATCTACAGGACTTAAGTAGAACAGCAACCATCCAAACACTTTGTGCAAGCAGTGAAGTCGTGAGTAGGGCTTCACAATTACATTTGATATGATATAATATGAATAATTTCAGTAATTTATAAATTCTATAGTAAAAATAATCATAATTTAATAATATTTTAACACTTTTGGCTGCCATGATGAAATGAGGGTGACATTACCAATTAAAAAGCAAGCTCCGCTGCATATCAAATCGAGCACTTTCACAGCCACAGAGACAGAAGAGCAACAGCAGCTTGTCTTGAAGCTCCATGACCACGCCGGCCGGTATTAACAAACATTGTGCGTTAAAGACCGCACTACATTTATTAAATGGTGACAGGTGTGGACGCAAGTGTTGTACTTGTCTCCCTGGAGTCCCACTCGAAGGACGGCTAGCCATCATTCAAAATAGAGTCTGGAGACACTTTTTCGTTGAGTGCCAATACCGACGAGATGTGCTCCACATTAGAATTCATGCACCACCTGTATCTGCGCATGCGGTGAAATCCAGGGAATGCAGAAATGTAATTGTGCATTGAAGGACTCTTCGACATGAGTACAATCATTACAATTAATACTGCTATATTTTTGTATTTTGTCATTTAATATGTGTCTCACGATCAAATGTATGATGAATAGGGTTGATATTATAATTGTGATCTACATTTGAAACACTTCTTTGTGGACTACATAACATGTAATGGTGGTTCTTTGGTCAACATTTTGCATTGATAATGTTTTACAGATCATCTTCAAGCCACTTTCTGACCGTTTCTCATTTACGTGCCTCCACTTTGACTGCGTCTTCTCCCCATCAGCCATGTTGTAGTTTTTAGCATTTCCATATGGAGTCAACTGACAGATGTGTAATAAGTTCAAATTATACGCTAATTTGTATTAGAATTGGCAACAGCAGAGGAAGCATGTGCATGTACGAGCCAGTGTGCCACACAACAAGAGGTTAAAGAAAAAAAGGAGCTTATTAACAACGTTGGACTACAATGGCCACAGTTGAACATATATTGAGATATCCACTGATGTCCTTAAAGGGGAAAAAAACCTAATTGGGGAAAATTCCAAACATCTCGTTTGGAGGAAGTATGAAGGAAGACAATATTGTTTTATAAATATCTCCGCCATTCTTCCATGATTAGATTGCACATTTTCAGGATATACACAGATCCCAAATACACAAAAACAGGTACCATTAGGTAAAAATCAAAAAGTAGGTTTTCCATAAGGCATCATGTAATGAGAAAAATCTGAAATGTTAATACCAATATTCAACAAAAACACTAAGATTTGTCTTTTAAATATATGTACAGTATAATGTTTTTTTTAGCCCTTTTATTAGGCTGCTTAGTCACAAATGACATGATGACGTTACATTCACACGTCCCCCTCCCCATTCCGGGAGACCATTATCGCAAGTATAGATTGCCGACCTGTGGGAAACACTGTTTGATAGAACATATTTCATCATCATGATTAATAATCGTAATTTCAATATTGATAAAAACTGTGATAATTATTTTGGTCGGTGCAGCCTGAGTTCTTGCCACTTACATTTTTAGCTGTGCCTTTCCTGACTTTCAATTAACCCGCACAGAGTTTAACACATCCAAAAATATACCCAGGTTTTGTCAGTATATGTTTGGATTTAGAATTTGACACATATATATATACACCTTATTGACAGGAACATGAGATGGTCGGTCATGAATATTCTCCTGTAAACCTGCGTCTTCTGCAGTGAATGTTTTGCATAACAAGGCTATTTTATATATATATATATATATATATATATATATATATATATATATATATATATATATATATATATATATATATATATATATATATATATATATATATATATAGACACTTGTGATTTAGGGCTATATAAATAAACATTGATTGATTGATTGATTTATATATATATATATATATATATATATATATATATATATATATATATATATATATATATATATATATATATATATATATATATATACACATATATATTCTGACCAAAAAAAATGTCCACTGCAGAGGATGATCATGAAAATTAAAGACAACACTTTTTTTCTGACCGGTTTTTAAGACAAAATGTAATAAAGTCAAATACAAATAATGCAACAAGAGAAGTATCCTACACTTCTCTTTTGTAAAATAAATCTGAACAGCCGATATGGGCATCTACATCAACTACATTATTTGCCTGAGAAGCTGGACAGGACAAAAAAAATAAATAAATAAATAAAAAAATTTAAATAAAAAAATAAAAAAATAAAATAAAATAAAATAAAAAATTAAAATAAATAAATAAGCCAAATGTATTTTTTTAATGGCGTTTCTAGTATCAGTGACCAAACAACTGAAGGATTGCATTAAAAATCATATTTATTACCTGCTGGACTGCTTTGCAATTATCATACAATTTGCATCACAACTCATCCTCTGTTAAGTACTTGCCAACAATCTTTGAGACACTTTTTTCCATTGTGTTTTTGCGTCCCTGGTTACATCTCTCCATGTCACCCCTGTGTGTGTGTGTGTCTGTGTGACAGGTTACAGGAGGAAAAGCTCTGTACGTTAAGTAACATAATGGGCAAATTAGCAGCCTGTAGACCAGGGGTGTCAAACATACGGCCACAGGTTTTATCCGGCCCGCGGGATGAGTTTGCTAAGTACAAAAATGAGCCGACATTTTTGAATGAAAGAAACTGCTGTTCTAAATGTGTCCACTGGATGTCGCAATAGCAATTATTTGTATCTTTGTAGATTTTGCTACATATGATGTTAGTGCACCAGTCGAGGAAAATGAGCAAACTACATGAATAACATCCTATAATTTGATTTTGATATTATTATTTCATATTGATAGATTGAAAATGAACACCAATGAGATGACTGATGAACATTATCACATCATTTATTCAGAAAGTATAAATAACGACAAATAAATATAGAATACTATTAACCGCATTGTGTAAATGTAAAAAAAACAAAACAACAACATTAGGATTTGTAAATTTTCACAATGTGCTCGTTCTATTTTTAATCAAAGAAAACAATCTGAAGTTGTCTTTATTTTTAAGTTATAGTGCCGTGATTTTACCAGTTTGGCCCATTTGGGAGTAGATTTTTCTCCATGTGGCCCCCGATCTAAAATGAGTTTGACACCCCTTTGGTTTCAGTCTGCTAGTAAACAAATGACCACTAATGAAAATCTCACATGATTAGCAATATAAATGAACTCTGCTTATACTATTTTGGCCCCAAAACAATGTCTGCTATGTGGATTTTTTTTGGACAGTGCGGTTTGATGGACAGCGCTCCTGCAGCGCAGAAGCTATGACATCATATCCTCTGCATGAGGTCCAGCAGCTTCCTGCTTGGGCATCGTATGACGTTGTGTAAATAAATGCAGTAAAAACACATAAGTGAGCGCACACTGCTTGGCCGTTCTAACACACTCTCGGTGAAATAAAGTTTCAAATCCACTCTGCCCTCTCTAATATCGAGCCCTCGGCGCTAGTTATTTTTTTGTAAATTTCAAATGGCGCGTTGTGTGTGACCTCAGACTCTCATTCTTCCCGTCTGAGAGAGGCTTTAATTGAAGCCGAGCCAGGAGGTCATGTGGGCCGCGTTAAATAATCCTCATTTAATACAGAAATGGACTCATCCATCTCTGGTAATATGCAGATTGATTGCTTTTGTCTTATCTTTGCACATGTTCTTTTGGGTTTGGAACAATGTGGCATTTGTGGATAATTTACATCCAATTTATTGCGGCGAGATTTAATTCGGTTTTACAATCTTATGTTTAAATTAAAAACATGCCTTTAAGACATATGAGGATTTAATATATTAAGTGTAGATTAATTTCATTACGACAGCACGGGCTCATAGAATGCGATTGAGTTCTGGGGATGTCAATTGTATTTGTGCGTTTGAGCGTGTGTGCACACACAGAAGATGGAATATTCATAAAATCAATGCATGCATTAATTTGTGTGCCAGCCTGTGTGTATTCATGGGTAGGGACGCCACGCTGGCCTCAGAGCAGCTGGATTTTGCAGGTTTCAGTGTTTTTTACGAACGGCATGAATAATTATCCAGGTGTAGCTGCCAACTCTGGGGGGGGGACGTGACAAAGTTTGCACGGTCACAGGCGGCAGCAGACAAAAAAAAAAAAAAAAAACTCCACTGAAGCAACAACATAGCCCTTCCTGCTCACACCCATTTTTTTTTCAAGTCCTTCTTTCTTTTTCTGTAAATCACCGGCTTTGTTTTTCTTCTCCCGCCGTCCACTCCGGTTCTCTGTTTGTTTTTCCTCATTGCTCCGACACACAAAAAATGAACCGTTTCACGAGTGGAAATGATTAAATAAGATTGGCACCGTCTTGGAGTCAAATTAATGTAATCTGTCAATGATAAGAAAACAAACGCCGCCTTTAGGTCCTGTCACATTATATAGGTGTGACTAATTACTGAAAGCTTGTGCCCCCCCCCCCCCCCCCCCCCCCCACCCACCTTTTCTTCAGAATAGTTTATTGTGAAATGGTGAAATATATGTTCATGGACGGATTAGGGAATGTCCCAGTCTTAGCTGCCTCCTCCCTTTCACAAACACATCTTTCCTATTTTCTCCAACCTCACTACACCGCCAACCAATCCCATCCGACTCCAGTTGGCCCCATTTCTCATTGGTTCGCCTCATCAATGGAACTCACGCCATTGGCTGGAGTACCGGCTTCGTTAAGCAGTTTTGAATTTGGGGAACCAGTACAACTTTTGTTGTCAAGGGTGGGGGGATTTCCTCCTGGTTTAATTACCTTTAGTAAATCCGAATATGTTTGTGTGTGGGTTTTATATTAAAGGGTCACATTTAATGTCGCATCAGCTTATTGTGCATGAATTATTCAACACTTTTCCCCCCCTGCATTGACCACGGGGCCTCATAAAAGCCTTTCCGATGCAAGTTTGTGCTAATCTACGAGCGCTCATGCTTTGAACTGTTGTAGCCTTTTGTCAAATACCAGCTTTTTCATTCACTTGACCTTTTCTCCCTTCACACATACACAAGCTGTTTACTTCATCGCTATTCAGTATGTACACATTCATGAAGACCTTTAAAACAAGGCATATGATGCCATTTTATCTCAAGTGCAAAGGTTTATTTGTGCACGTTGACTCTCAGCGTGCTTTACATGTGTGCTTACCACATGTATGCTTACCCCCCATACCCCCATGCTGCTGCCTACGGTATATGTCAAACCTATGGTGCCAACAGCAGTGCTCACTGATCTCAACGCCCGGTGTGATCTTGTTTTCTTTTTAGCCTCCACCGTGACATTTTGCACCCCGTCTCCGTGGAGTCCGCCTGGAATGTCAGTCCTCCACTACCTTGCACTCCCGCATAACTTGAAAGCGTGTGTAGTTGTGTTAAATTGCTTCATTTGTTTCTTAAAGTGGTCGGGACAGAGATTTGTACTAAAGGATTAATTTTGCCCCTTCTTAGGAGGGTTTCCACATAGGAGAGCTTGATGATTCAAAATGAAAGGAGCAGAACTAAAAAATTATTTGATAAATAACTTTTAAAATACTTCTCATCAGAGAAAAAACTAAACTATATAATGAATGAATAGTCAAATACAATATAAATATACTGTGTTTAGTGATGGGTAAATTGAATGAATGAATGAAATAAGTTTATTTCGGTCATATAATTAACCATCAACCATTAACCATTTTGTGTGACCAGTTTAAGAGTACAAATTATACATATATAACAATCATACACATTTACACACAAAAAGAAAAGAAAGGAAAAAGCATGACCGAAAAAGGAATAAGTTAGTTAATTATATTTATTTAGGCTGAAGCCGAGGCTTATATTTGCCTATCCTATACCTTCACTGAAAATAAGATTACCTGGAACATCAACGTTAAAAAGAAAAAAAAATCAATGGGATGAAAGTAATCGTTGCTATATTTTATAATTTTCAATTATTTCACCTTTCAATGTTTTCTTAAACCTTAACAAAGAAGTACATGTCTTCAGCTCATCACTGAGCTTGTTCCACCATTTAACTCCTAAAACTGAAATACATCTGTATTTTATATTCGTTCTTGCTTTACCAATTTCAAAAATCAATATCCCCCGTAAATTGTAGTTTTCTCCTCTTAATTGAAATAACCTAAGAATACAAGCTGGAAGGCTGTTGTTCTTTACTCGAAACATAATTTCCATTGTTTTTAAAAACACAATATCTGAAAATTTTAACACATTAGAACTTATAAATAATGGATTGGTATGTTCATAGTAGCACGCTTTGTGCATTATTCTAATGACCCTTTTTTGAAGTTTAATTATTGGGTCTACGTTTGTTTTATAAACAATTCCCCAGACTTCAACACAATATGTTAAATATGGAAAAATAAAAGAATAATATAACATATGCAGACATTTCTTATTCAGCATGTGTTTTACTTTATAAAGAATAGCAATGGATTTGGATATTTTCCCCTTTATATATTCAATATGCGGTTTCCAACATAATTTATGATCAATTATTATTCCCAAGAATTTAGTTTCATATACTCTATCAATTTCCACTTGATTTAATTTTAATTTTGCTTCACAATTTGTCCTTGCACCACTAAACAACATAAACTTAGTTTTCTTATCATTTAATGATATCTTATTAATATCAAACCATTTTTTTAGCTGAATCAACTCAACCTCTATTATCCTCAACACTTCCTTCAAGTCTTCTCCTGAACAATATACATTTGTATCATCTGCAAACATAATAAATTTCAATTAGACACTGAACAAATATCATTTAAATATAGTATAAATAACTTAGGTCCCAATACCGAGCCTTGTGGAACCCCACAAGTTACTAATCAAATTAATATTGATTCTTATTATTATTTTTTTTATTTTTTATTTTTTTTAATTTTTATTAAATCAACTAGAATAAACACACTAGTGCATCAACCCCCCCAAAAAACCCTCCCTCCCCCATTCACACTCATCCACACCCACTCACACAAAAGGGGTTGTTTCTTTCTGCTACCAATATTCTGGTTCCCACAACATGGACAACACTTCTGCAAGTGACACAGTCCCTGAAGCACACGTGATTGTATGTGCTGCTGGTCCACTAACATTTTCATTAATTACTATTTTTTTTAATGTAATTATTTTTATATTGTTTTACTTTCTTTTTTATCCAAGAAAAAATTTATTTATCTTATTTAAAAAAAAAAAAAGGACCTTATCTTCACCAGACCAGGTTGTCAATGAAATTAGATTTGTTTAAAGGGTGATTCTTATTTTTTATAATTCTAAATCGATATCTAATAAAAAAAAAAATATATATACATATTTTTTAAAATTATTTTCAAAAATACATTTACACGTAATACTGTGTAATACATCTAAATCGATATCAAATTTAAAAAAAATTAAAAAAAATATTTTTAAAAATGATTTTCAAAAATAAATTTTTTAGACCATCATAGTGCTCACTTGCGGCGTGTATACGTCAAATAATACATTTGTTTGAATCGAATCGTCAGCTCCAAGAATCTGAATCGTAAATTGTTGTAATTGATTCCCATCCCTAGAAAATGGCGCCCCAGTGATTATATAACACACTCACTAGCTGTATTGACACTGGACAGACTCTTGTGTTTAATAATGGTCATCCACCATCGACTGGAATAAAAATGTCACTACAGTTGACCTGCAAATACAATTAATAGTTAGCAAATATAATTGTTTTAGTTTTTTCTTAAAACAAATAGCTGTGCAAAAAAGAATAAATAAACATTTACCTTATTTTTAGTGCTGTAAAATCAAAATAATTACACATTTTGGAATTCTTTCTTTTTCTTGGTTCTCTTTAAGAGGGTGATAGTGATGAAAACTGATGTCAAACGCGGCACACCTCTCCTGCAACTTTTTAGTACAAGCTGTCAGTTGAAGGAGCTTATTTATCCACATAATTTGGTGCTTGACAGTCAAATGAAACAGCTGCTCTATCGATTATATTTTTTTCTTAAAGTGACACACACATCGAGGCTTCAAGGGACACAGTATCACTTCTTGTGTTTCAAAAGGAAAATTCTGTTTTACTATTGTTTGATCCATCACAAGCGTTGATACTATTACATCCATCCAATTATTACCTCCGCCAGGATGTTACAGTGTGTATTCGCTGGGGTTAGTTAGCTAGTTAGTTAGCAACATAACTCAAAAAGTTACATGTGGATTTTAATGAACATTTTTAGGAAATGCTGAAAATGGGATAAGGAACAAGTGATTAGATTTTGTAGGTGATCAGGATAATTTCTACTGCCTCACCTTAAGATTACTTTATGAGGCTGAACTTTTCTGTGTGTGTGTGTGTGTGTGTGTGTGTGCGTGTGCGTGTGTGTGTGTGTATGTGTGTGTGTGTGTGTGTGTGTGTGTGGGGCCATTAGGGACATTATTCAGAATTACCTCTTATACACACTACTGAAATGCTCTCACATAAACAACTGACATTTTTTTCTCTCTCACACATTACTGAAACACTCTCATACACACTATTGAAACACTCTTATACACACTACTGAAATGTTTACATAAACAACTGAAATGTTTTCTCTCTCACACACACTACTGAACCAGTCTCATACACACTACTGAAACACTTATACACACTACTGAAATGCTCTCACATAAACAACTAAAATGTTTTTCTCTCTCACATACTACTAAATCACTCTCATGTACACTACTGAAACACTCTTATACTGTACACGCTCTGAAATGCTCTCACATAAACAACTGAAATGTTTTCCTCACACACACACTACTGAAACACTCTCATTAGAGTGTTTCAGTAGTGTGTGTGAGAGAAAAACATTTCAGTTGTTTATGTAAGAGCATTTCAGTAGTGTGTATAGGAGTGTTTCAGTAGTGTATAAGAGTGTTTAAGTAGTGTGTGTGAGAGAAAAACATTTCAGTTGTTTATGTGAGAGCATTTCAGTAGAGGTAATTCCGAATAATGGCCCCTCATAACTGTGTCTTGGTCACAATCGAGTATGGTGGTGGTAATCTCATGGTCTGGGGCTGCAAGAATGCTGCGGTTCATGAAGGGAAATGTGAATTCCTGGGACATTTTGCATCAGGGCATGAACCCTTCAAATTTTTAACATGTCTACATTTATCAAATTGTGTGCATTCATTGTTGTTTGACACAATCAAACATACCTTATCTTGTTTTATCTTACTTTTGCAGCTGCGCAACTTAACCGTCCTGGACCTGCGGCACATCTCCGAACTGAACAATGAAACAGTGATGGAGTTGGTGAGGATGTGTCGCAAACTCAGCTCCCTCAACCTCTGCCTCAACTGGAGCATCAATGACAGGTAGGTCAGGCCGGTCTTCTCGTTGACTTACAGTTCTGCACACTGTCACATCATTACAAACATTACTGCATGTTACAAATGGTAATCGTGGTTCGTCCTCACACAATTATACAAGGAAAACATTTAATTTTACCATCACTGATTTTGAATGGAGGCCCTTACACTACTGATATGTTCTACATCAGGGGTGTCCAAAGTGCGGCCCGGGGGCCATTTGCGGCCCGCAGCTAATTGTTTACCAGCCCGCCACACATTCTGGAAATGCTATTGCAAAAATTTAAAAAAACATTTAAAAAAGTGGAATGAGGTGAAATCTAACTAGAAAAAGTTGCAATGTTGACACAAAGCTGCCAGGCAGGCTGTTTTTTTTCCTTTTGTCTATCTTTCTTTTTCTTTTTTTTGCCATTTCTCAAAGAAAAACAAAAAATCAATGTTATAATGAATTATTGACCTACTCAAGGCTCCAATTATTTCAAATATTTCCCTTAAAAATGTTTTATGTGGAAAATATTGCAGAAAATATTGTGTGGTTGCCATACAAAAACATCAACGTTTTCTTTGACTAAAGAGCATAAAACAAACAAAATAATAGTTAAAAGGTAAAATCGACAGATATATCTGAAGTTGATCTTGTAACTTAAGTGTTTAAAGTTAAACAAAAACTAATAAAAATGTATCACTTTATATGAGTGGATCCCAAATATATTTAATGGGATTTTATTTATCTTTTCACTGTGATTACTCAAAAATAATTATGAATTAAAATCAATGGTGTCCTGCATTATTGATCTTTTTAAGGCTGTAATTACTTCACATCAAACATTGCTTTCTGAATGTTTTGGGCAGTGGGGGAAATACTGCATATTTCAGTTTTATTATAAAAAAACAAAGTTGTCTTACAGAAAAGGCATAAAACCTTTTTTTTAAATTTTTTTTACATTATATCAACCTGAAGTTGATATACTGAAGAGATTTACGGTAAGCGTTAAATAAATAATAATAATAATAATTTGACTTATTTTTAACATTTTAATGACTTAGCCCTAAAGGTAAAAAAAAATAAAAATCCATATATTTTGTTATGGTTTGAAAATTAAAAATATCAAAATGGCCCCCACATGCTTTAATTTTTCCGTGTGCGGCCCTCAGTGGAAAAAGTTTGGACACCCCTGTTCTACATAGTGTAGTATCAATACAACATGCATTTCAATCCAAACACTGAAAACAAAACCATTCAATACAATACCATTACATGCCTATACTTGACCAGAGCAATAGACCATAGAGAAAAACAAATGACACAGATGCAACAAATCAAACTTAATAAGGTAAATAGATTCAATGGTGTTCCATAATCTTTATTGTTCCAGTGATTAATACATTGATTGACGAACATGTCAACTGTGTAACAATTACAAAGGACATGATCCATTAATACAATATTCTTATCCATGCAGTATTGGAAACTAATAACTAAACTAATTTGTTTTTGTTTGTCAGCTTGTTGATTATTGGATACAGTATTCTGGTTAAAGCTGCTGTATGGCACGGTTAGGAAGATGCTAGAGGGTGCTCGCGTTCCAAAGAGCTGTGATCTTTGTGAACCGCAGCCCTCTTCCTGGTTCAAACCGTCTAAAATACACCCTAAAGCAGGCCTGGGCAATTATTTTGACTCGGGGGCCACATTTAGAGAAAAAAATTTGTCTGGGGGCCGGTATATCTATTTTTATGAACACTAATACAAAACCTTACAATAATGTCTGATTGAATGCTAAAAACGTTATGACAGACCGCCTTAAAAAACATAATAAAATGTTATGTTTTTCTATGAAGGATAAAACACTAAACATCTGAACAATTTCCCATGTGGATCATTAAAGTTTTTCTAAGTCTAAGTCTAAGTCTTAACAAAATATAAACCCCCTTTCGATCAACATATTTTACAATCAAGTAAAATGCAACACAAATGCAACAAACAGTGAAATATGAACGCGAAGGGTACGAAATAAACCCACCGACAATCTGATACATCTGATGTATCACTAAGCTTTAGAACTTTGTTGTGAAAATCTCCTTCTGCGTCTGTGGAAACGCTTCCCGCCCACACTGCTTGGTGCCTAGTCTGGGCTGCTGTGACGTAGATTACCATAGTAACTAATTAGATGACCAAAGTAACTAATTAGATTACCATAATAACTAATTAGATGACCATAGTAACTGGAATTTTATCCCAAAGCGCAGATTCCAACCATTGAAATACTTTGTATAGTTGAAGACTTACGGTCATTAGAAAACATGACTGCACATCATAATGACTGCTACACTTTCCATCTTAAAGATCTAAAACAATTATTTGGGAATGTCCGGCGGGCCAGATTGAAAAGCTCAACGGGCCGCATGTGTAAAAAGTGTAATCTTTAGCAGTGACAGACAACACCTTTTAATTAAATGATGTTATTGGTACATACATTTGGCATTTACACTAAAATGTGTAGAAACACATACACACCTGTTGAAAGCTAACACCCAGTCACACCTGAGAAGAACCCTTGTGAGATTGATCACTGAAACCCTAGTAAAAAAAAGAATCAAAACACATTTTCTTTGTCTCACTGCTCCCATGCACCCTCTGCTTTGAGAGAAGCGACGGATAACGGTAGCGCAACGCGAGTAAACCATCTCCTCTTTTATTTATTATCCTGTGTTTTATTCATATCTTTCAATTTAATCTATCGATTTGTAGTCACGCTTGTTGCTCCCTCCACCGACCGCGCTCCCAGTCTGGCTGCTCAGGAGTGTGAACACAATATTTAATACAGCATCGTGGTGCACTGTGTGCGTGTGTGTGTGTGTGTGTGTGTGTGTGTGTGTGTGTGTGTGTGTGCATGTATGTGCGTGTGTGCATGTGTATGTGTGTTCTTGTATTTCTACCCTTCTTGAGACATCAACAAGGAAAAGTACCTTCCATATGAGGACCAGTGAACAAGTTAGGAAGAAATTGAAATGCGCCTCCTTTGGCCAAAATCAATGAAAAAAATACAAATAGACATGTATATAGAGCAGTGGTTCTTAACCTGGGTTTGATCGAACCCTGGGGGCAGAGGTCAAGACACACCCGACTCATCGTGTCAAATAAAAACTTCTCCCTATCGGCGTATTACGGATACGGCAACAGCAGAAGTCACACTGATTTGCAGGTGTGTAATTTGTTGTGAGTTTATGCACTGTGTTGGTTTTGTTATTTGAATGTTCCCCTAGTGTCCAAAAAACTCTGAATTAAGTCTCTTAGTTACTTAGAAAATGTTCCCCATACTAAAGTGTTACCAAAAACATATAACTTTGTCTTGAATTTGAAAAAAAAAAACATTTTATTTTTCACTAAAGAAGGGTTCTGTGAATGCGCATATGAAACTGGTGGGGTTCGGTACCTCCAACAAGGTTAAGAACCACTGATATAGAGACATACTGTAATAACTTGAAGTAAATAATGATTAAAAACCCATTACAAACAAAAATTTAAAAAAAATTTTAAATGAACTAAAAGCATTTTTTCTCTCACAATGTCTTGACTTTTTTCTTATAAAATTGGGTTTCTGCAATATTGCGATATTTTCTCGTAAAATTATTACTTTTCTATGTAAAATTATTACTTTTTAATGCAAAATTGTGACATTTGTCATATACAATTATTACTTTTATCACAATATTGCCAATTTTATTGTTGTTCTTGTAAAAGTCACAATTGTTTGAGTAAAATGATGACTTTTGTCATAATTTTCCCAATTAAAAATCTGATTATTGTTTTAATATTGCTAAAATGTTAAAGTTTTCTTATAAAATTGCGATTTTCGTCCAGTAAAATTACGACTCTTTTCATAAAATCGCCAAAATTTAAAGCTGTTTCTTGTAAATTTTTTGACTGATATTGAGTAAAATTCCAACTTTTATCATAATATTGCACAGATGTTCAGTTTTTCTTGTAAAATTTTGACTTGCGTTGAGTAATATGACGACCTTTATTATAATACTGCCAGAATTCTACGTTTTTCTTGTGACATTCCTACTCATTTTTCACAACAAGCTTTTTTATATTTGCATAGTATGTATATATTATTAATGTTGTAAATACAAATCTTTATGTGTCGAGAAAGGATGGTCCTGAAGAGGGACGCATTTTTCGGAGGTCTCAAGAAGGTAGAAAATACAAGAGTGTGTGTGTGTGTGTGTACAGTGTACGCATGGCTGCATGGGCTTTGTGCGGCACAACCTTTGACATTCATTGTGTGGGCATTTCTTTTTCTGGGCTACACCACAAATATGCTGTGTTTGTGAGATCACTCTTGCAGCACTGGTGTGTGATGGGAATGTGACGTTCTTGTCCTACCTGTCATCAAAAAAAAAAAAATGGTAGTCGGTCAAATGCACACACACACACACTGATCATTTTATGATATTTACTGTACTGGCTCTTGGGCTGAAGACCTGCGTGCGTCTGACTGGATTTGTCAAGATCACCTGTGGGAATATTGGAATTTCGGATTGGTTGTGTGCATGCATTCATACGTGCGTCATCACACGGTATTGCGTGTTGTAGCTTAAAGGGTGGATGAGGTGGTCAGCCATTCCTGATTAATTTTCCACCCTCCAAGCTCCCAGAGGAGGGCGTTGGAAATCCACAAGATGTATGCGTGAGTGTGTGTTTTGTGCTTTGTGTACATGCTGACTGCAGCTCAAGGACTCGAGGCAAATAAAAGCCTTCCAGTCGTAAGATGCGTTATTGATACTCTTTACAGTCACACAGCACCACGCAGGGAGGAGGGTGAGGCGCTCGTATTTGTGTGCAAGAGCGTGCACGCATGCGTGTGTTTGACAGAACAGTTTGGATTTAAAGGTTTAATAAGTATAAACCGCCACACCAGGTGGTTATATATTTAGTGTGTGTGCGCGTTATTGCGTCATTCTAAAAGTGTGTTACGGTGTTCAAAACCATCCATCCAAAGAAGAGTGTTTTTTTTTTCTTTTCTTCGCCCGCCAGTGGTGTCAGGTGTGCATGGTTTGCATCATGCTCATGCCCATGACGGGAGCTTGCATGCCACTGTGTGATGACACCATGTCCAACACACCTTGGAGGCACAACCTTGTCTAACACCTCGCAAATTATATTCAATGCCTAACTACTGACAATACTGTATTTATTTAGTGGGTACCATGTAAAGTCACTTTTTAGACTTAAGAGTTATTCTTTCATGTTATCAGTTTGAACATGTTTTTGTTGTTGTTTTCTCTTTCCCTTTTTCCTTTCTTTTATTGTAACTGGATTTGCGTATGTTCTGTACCGTATTTTTCGGGCTATAAGTCGCTCCGGAGTATAAGTCGCACCGGCCAAAAATGCATAGTAAAAAAGGAAAAAAACATACTGTATATAAGTCGCACTGGAGTATAAGTCGCATTTTTGGGGGAAATTTATGTGATAAAACCCAACACCAAGAATAGACATTTATAAGGCAGTTTAAAATAAATAAAGAATAGTGAACAACAGGCTGAATAAGTGTACGTTATATGAAGCATAAATAACCAACTGAGAACGTGGCTGTTATGTTAACGTAACATATTATGGTAAGAGTCAATTCAAATAACTATAACATATAGAACATGCTATACGTTTACCAAACAATCGGTCACTCCTAATCGCTAAATCCCATGAAATCTTATACGTCTAGTCTCTTACGTGAATGAGCTAAATAATATTATTTGATATTTTACGGCAATGTGTTAATAATTTCACACATAAGTCGCTCCTGAGTATAAGTCGCACCCCCGGCCAAACTATGAAAAAAACTGCGACTTATAGTCCGAAAAATACGGTAACTGGATCTGTGTACTGTTTTTTTTTTTTTGATTTTGAGAATTTTCTTTTTCTTTTCCTTTTTCCTTTCTTTTGTTGTAACTGGATCTGCGTATGTTCTGTAACTGGATCTGTGTACTGTTATTTTATTTTATTATTTTTGAGAATTTTCTTTTTCTTTTCCTTTTTCCTTTCTTTTATTTGTAACTGGATCTGTGTGCTATTATTTTACTTAGACATTTTGAAAAGGACCCCAGGAAGACTAGCCTGGCGTTTGGGGATCCTCAATAAACAATAAACCAGGAGCAATCTACTCTGACACAATAGCTGTTATTTATTGATAATAAATCATTTGTTAATTACTTATGTAGTAATACAGTAAATACATATTTTTAAATGAATGTATTTGAATTATATTTTTTATATAATGTAAATAATGTACAATATTATTTATATATTACTTTATGTCTTTTTTTGTTGTTGTCCTGTCCAGCTACTCAGGCAAATCATATAGTTGATGTTGATGCCCATATACGCTGTACAAATGTAATTTACAAAGGAGAAGTGTGGGATACTTCTCTTGTTGCCTTATTTGTATTTGACTTTGTTAAATGGATTTATATTATTATTTGGTGCAGCCGGACCGGAGCAGGAGGGGATAGAAAGAGAAAAAAAAGGAAGGCTGAGGTGGAAATTGCGGGGACACGAGGGGGATAAGACGGAGGGAAAACAGCAAACACAACAACAACAACAGAACAACATCAGCAAATAGGATACGTACAAATATGATGGTAAACGTGATAGCAAAGAAACAGTTAGTGAAATAAATAAATAATAATACAGAAATGACAATGAACATTATTACACTACATATGGAGCAATACAAATACCAATAGAAATAGCACTATTGATAATAAATAATAACAATAATTACCTCTATTTTCAACAATACAATTGTCTTTAAGTAGGGATGTGACTCTTACGACTCACGGTTAACTTGATAATTCCTGAAAAAAAAAAATATTTTTTTGTCCTTTGCTCTTTCCACTAATAGTATTAAATGTAACACTTTAGTATGGGGAACACATATTCACCATTAATTAGTTGCTTATTAACATGCAAATTAGTAACATATTGGCTCTTAATGAGTCATTATTAAACATTTATTAATGCCTTATTCTGCATGCACTGCAAAAAGTCAGTGTTCAAAAACAAGGAAAAAAATACAAAAATTAGGGGTATTTTATTTGAACTAAGCAAAATTATCTGCCAATAGAACAATAAAATTTGGCTTGTCAAGACTTTCCAAAACAAGTAAAATTAGCTAACCTCAATGAACCCCAAAATACCTTAAAATAAGTATATTCTCACTAATAACAAGTGCACTTTTCTTGGTAGAAAAAAACAGACCTTTTTGCTCAATATGTTGAAAAATATTCTTAAATTAAGTAAATGCTAGTGCCATCATCTTGACATAATGATATGCGCTCGGCATCATGATTTTTTTTTTTCATGCTTGAAGTAAGAAATGATTACACTAAAAAAGTACTTTTATACTTGTGAGTGTTGATGACACAGCTTTGCAACAGTTGATATTCTAGTTTCAAGCATGTTTTACTCAATATAGGTCATAAAATCTCAGCAACAAGCTGTAATATCTTACTGAGATCATTTGGGACCAAAACCCTTAAAACAAGTAAAACACTCTAACATAAAATCTGCTTAGTGAGAAGAATTATCTTATCAGACAGAAAATATGCAAATATCACCCTTATTTGAGATATTTAATCTCACTTAGATTTCAGTTTTTGCAGTGTGGCCTTATTATACAACCAGTAAGCCATTAACTAAGAGTCTTCCCTCAATAACCTCAGAATTATTGCTTATTAGTAACCCTAACTCTAACCCTTACCCTTATATCAGGGGTGTCCAAACTTTTTCCACTGAGGGCCGCACACTGAAAACTCAAAGCAAGCGGGGGCCATTTTGATATTTTTTTAATTTTAAAAACCAATACAATATATGTATAAAAAATATACATTAAGGCCTCCACTCAGGCTTAATCCAGGGGACCCCAAAGGGTTTTGGTCCAAAAAATATTTAAAATGTATTATTATGTCTATATCAACATTAGGTCTATCTGTCAATATAACGTTTTTAAAGATTTAAGTCGTACCGTATTTCCTTGAATTGGCGCAGGGAATATAGTATTCGCACGTCTAGAATTACTGCCGGGTCAAACTCGTTTCTCAAAATAATTAACGCATGCTTGGCCTTATCGCCGGTTTATTATTGAAGCTGGATCAAATTCGTTTCGCAAAATATTAATTTTATTATCGCATGTCTATAATTTTTACCGGGTCAAACTCGTTTCGCAAAATATTTAGCATATGGCTAGAACTTCCGCCGGGTCAAATTCGTTACGTCACGAGTGACGCATCTGTCCTCATTTTCAAAATGGAGGAAGCTGCTTTCAGTAGTTTACAATCGCACAAAGGAAAAAAGATAAAGAGCTATTCAGTAGGATTTAAGGGCCAAGCTATTGAATACCGGTACAGTATGCTAAAGAGAACAGTAAGCAGCTATGTTTTATTAATATACCGTATCTGCGTGTGTCAAATACTGTATAAGTCATTAAATGACTCCCGCCTCCTGGTGGTAGAGGGCGCTGCCGCGCTAGTGATCCTTCTTGCGACTTCCGGTACTGCAGAAGAAGTGAACACACACAGCAAGAGATTTTTTTGTCTTCCTTTTAACATGGAGGATTACATACCGGTATCTAAAATAAAACAGTTTTCTAAACTGGACTTTCAATGGAAGCAGGAGGTAATAATTAAAGGAATATCTCCATCGAGACAGAGACTTTTAAAACGGAAAAAAGAAAATAATGAAGACTTCTATAAACAAGTTATCGATGCTTTTGGTCAGAAGGAGCTGCAAATGGACTCCATTTATAAGTACAGGTAAGACCATAATAACGTGTTTTTTAATTAAATGTGCTTTTCATGATGGTATGCTTACATCACACTCAAAGCGCACGTCTAAATTTTATGGATTCCTCTTGGTAAACGCCGGAGTGAGAAGAGGTTTTAAAATAATTACCGCATGCACGGCCATCCCGCCGGTTTCCGGTAAACGCAGGAGTGACAGGAGGTTTTAAATTAATTAACGCCCCTGCGGCTATTCAAGGAAATACGGTATGCTCTTTTTGAAAAAAAAAACAAAAACTGTTTTTTTAATGGAAAAAACACAAAATATGCAATATTTTCACCCAATAACATTTTTAAGAGGAATATTTCAGATTATATAATAATTAGAGCCTTAAAAAGGGCAATAACTCATAACACCATTGATTTTATTCCATTATTATTTTTTGAGCAATGACACTTAAAATTAAATCACACAAAAATGATTGGGGAACCAAAAGGGTCCTACTCATTGAAGTGTTAAAAAATAAATTATACATTTTTTTTACTGTTTACTTTTAACACAATAATCTCGAGATCAACTTCAGATCTATCCGTCAATTATACGTTGTATTGTTGTTTATGTTTTTTGTTTGTTCGTTTTAGGCCCTTCTTTAAAAAAAAAAAAAAAAAAAAAAAAAAAGCTACATTTTTTATATGGCAAACACAAAATATGCAACATTTTCCCAAAAAAATATCTCAAAGTGCAATATTTAATGTGATGTAATTGGAGCCTTGGATAGGATATATGTTCCCCTAGTGTCCAAAAAACTCTAAATTAATTTTAATAAGCAACTAATTAATGGTGAATATGTTCCCCATACTAAAGTGTTACTGTATTAAAATATGTTGTTATCGGTTGTATGGTTTTTATGGTGCAGCTTTAAGGGTGTGCCTTTCCCTTCATTCTTTAAAAAGTCTGCAACATGTATTTATTTTTGTTCTTACTTTATACGGAGATGCTTGTTTGTATACGTTTACAACATCCCCATCCTGTCGTCGTACTGAGATCCATTTCAAGGTTCTAAAGGCCACGTGTGTCATGGCTGCTGTGCCACTCATTGTGGCAGTGACACGAGCAAACGTCGCTTACTTGGTGTCACAGTAAAGACCAAAATGAGTCCTCTGAGGGCACAGTGGGGTCACAAGCAGTGTGAAGCCTCCAATGAGATGCTCGGGGCGCGTAAACAGGCAGGTGGAGGAAATGACCCCTTATTTCCAGGATCCATTTGTCCCCTGATAAGAGGCCATTGGAGAGATAGAGCCCTGTGGGTGGTAAAGTACTTAGGTCATTTTTCTTTTACACGCCTCTTTATTTTTTCCCCCCACTTTTTTTTATTTTGTGCGAAAAGAAACACTGCACCCTCTGGATCTCCCCATCCTTCTCAGTAATGGCTGTAAATAGCGTCCATGTAAGAAAGCGAGGCGCAAATCGAGACTTCCCCTCTGTCGCGGACCAACGGGCAGATTGCGGCGGTCGGATGTCAATTTTTAGGCACTGTCATTTCTCGGCGTGAGAGGATACAATGTGCTGCTATTTGTCTGTATTCTTTATTGCCGTGATGGCAGTCCAAAGAAGAGGCAGACTTTTATTTTTTCAAATTTCACAGTTTGAGAATTGTGAGAGAGCCACAATCAAAGTGAAATGGCTGAATAAATGGCAGTTTTCGCTCTTTTCTTTGAGGTGTCTTTCATCTTCAGCCTTTGTGTTAGTGTGTTTGTCTTTGAAATAGAGGATTTATTGTGGTCTCTGTTCATACAGTCTTTGCTATTTGTTGTGTGCGCATAAAGATTTATCTGGAGACCAGAATTACTTATAGAAATCAGACTTAATACATGTCTTGACGATGTACAAGGCCCCCATTTATAAAAGTGTTAAATTTAAGTCATGTATCAATATATATTATTTTACTTTCGTTGTTTAAATATCAAAATCAACTTCAGATCTATACGTCAATTATAATTTTTATTATTTTTTGAGCAATCTCAAAGACTGCATGGCAGATTTGTGTCTAATATAGTTAATATTGCAACTTTTCCAGTTACATTTCACATGTGTGCTCTTTTTCTGTTTCTTTTTTGTAATAGTGTTTTTTAAATATGCCGCGGGCCGATAAAAAATTGACTGCGGGCCGCAAATGGCCCCCAGTGCCCACTTTGGACACCTTTGCAATACAACAATAATGTAACAACGTAAACAACAAATCACTAAAGAAAAAAACGAAAAAACGTATTTGTGAAAAAGAAAATAAAAACATTTGTGAAAAATAAACTTATTTTTAAAAATAAACATATTTGTGAAAAATAAAAAAAAATCCTTTGTAAAAATAAACATTTGTGAAAAATTAAAAAAGACAATGTATTTTTAAAAATAAACATTTGTGAAAAAAAACAAAAAAACACATTTGCAAAAAATTCGAAAAACTTTTCTGAAAAAAAAAAAAACGTTTAATAAAAAATTAAATAAAAACATTTGTGGAAAAAAAAAGTGAAACATACAAAATATATTTGTCAAAAATAAAGATATTTGTCAAAAATTAAAAATATTTGTGAAAAATTAAAAACATTTTTGTAAAATTAAAAATAAATAAATAAATAAATAAACATATTTGTGAAGAATACAAATAAAAACATTTGTAAAAAATGTTTTAAAAAACATTTATCAAAAATAAATAAAACATTTGTGAAAAATATAAGAAAGCCAGGCGCAAATCGAGACTTCCCCTCTGTCGTGGACCAACGGGCAGATTGCGGCGGTCGGATGTCAATTTTTAGGCTCTGTCATTTCTCGGCGTGAGAGGATACAATGTGCTGCTATTTGTCTGTATTCTTTATTGCCGTGATGGCAGTCCAAAGAAGAGGCAGACTTTTATTTTTTCAAATTTCACAGTTTGAGAATTGTGAGGGAGCCACAATCAAAGTGAAATGACTGAATAAATGGCAGTTTTCTCTCTTTTCTTTGAGGTGTTTTTCATCTTCAGCCTTTGTGTTAGTGTGTTTGTTCCGTGTTTGGTCCGTAAATGATCACATTGATCGTGTCATTTCAAAACAGGTTTCAAAGGCTCCTAAATTGCATGCTAACGTGTGTGGTAACATATTGCATAATTTCGGGTTGAATTATTTTTTCAAAACTATCATCCATCCATCCATCCATCCATCTTTCTCCGCTTATCCGTGGTCGGGTCGCCGGGGGAGCAGCCGAAGCAGGGAAGCCCAGACTTCCCTTTCCCCAGCTACTTCGTTCAGCTCCTCCCGAGGGATCCCAAGGCATTCCCATGCATAGGCATAGACATAGGCCCCTTCTACACTAAGGTTATCCACGGTATATACCACCTAACCGTATGCCGGCGCTACGCGACCTAGTACGCATGCGCAAAAAAAAATGCGTTGTTACTTCTGACCTGGAAGTGTATTCTTACCCTGTGTTTCAATGTAGACTATTGCCACATTTCTCTCAACAGTAAACCTTGCTTGCCTCACCATCAGCAGCTGTTAGACTATTGTAGTGAATCAAACCTAAGCCATCATACATGAATCATATCTCTAATGGACGTGTGAAAGTAAACAATGTGATAAAGAACATTTTACAACAATCAATCTAGGGATCCAGATATCTGTTCAGGACACTGTGCTTGTAAGCTGAAATTGGCGGTCGTATCTGACGGCTTCAACCACTTCATGGCTTCACAATAGTTATAGAGTACAAAACTAGATGTTGAGTAATCGCTCGACATACATGGCGGACAATAACTGATAGTCTTCTTTGCCAGTCCAAATGCATTCGCTGTTTTCCGTAGTACTCCCTTGTCCATGGGAGCCCACATTCTCGTTGTCTCCCGTTCGACAAATGGACAAAGTTTTTCGCAGAATCACAGCTGACCTGGACATTTGAAAGTTCTCTTGCCGTTCCTGTGGCACAACACAATCGTTGACAAACATATCCCACCAGGCTGCCGTTCTTCCAGGGCTTATCCAAAACCGTCGCTCAACATTGCTATGTTGCCTTCTGAAATGTGTTGTGTCCGAAATAGCTGCAATTGCGCGTTTCCTTCTTTTAAGGTATTCATGTGTGATTTCCACAAGCGTCTGTTATGAATCTGGCTGTGGCGCGTTCTTTCTGACGTCACTTCCTGTGTGGGGCGCAGTCTTTCTGGTGTCACTTCCTCTCCGAACTCAGTTTGTAAACGATCGATGAGTCCATACAAAGCTAAGAGCCGGAGATTCAGGAAATACACGGCGCACTTACCCGTGTAAAAAAATATCCAAGGAGGGGAACCTTAAACAATGGTTTAGTGTGGCTGAAACGGGGCTTAGGCTAAATAATTATTCATTTAAGGAGTTATCCGGCTTAATGTAGACAGGGCCATAGTCTCCCCAACTTGTTGTGGGTTTCCCTTGTGGCCTCCTACTGGTCGGACGTGCCCGACGAAGTAATTCGTAGGAAAAACAATACCTAGCTATGCGTTGCTACACTCAGAATATAACTTTTGTTGTTGTTGTTTTTTTTTCTCCTGTCCAGCTTCTCAGGCAAATCATATAGTAGATGTAGATGCCCATATCGGCTGTTCAGATTTACTTTACAAAAGAGAAGTGTAGGATACTTCTCTTGTTGCCTTATTTGTATTTGAATTTATTAAATGTATTTATATTATCATTTGGTGCAGCCAGGCCGGAGCAGGAGGGGATAGAAAGAGAAAAACATTGCTTTTTAAATTGACCCTCAATTACGTCTCCAAATCCGTTTGACTGTCGCGGTCATCATTAAGGATATCTGTTATCATTGAATACGTGACAGGAACTGCTGCAGTGATATCTCAGCGTAGTGGTCTTATTGTTCTTTTTTATATGGTTTCTTATAATATTTTTTTTTTCTATTTCAAATGCTCTTCATGTGTACATTGTGAGTGACTTTGGTGTAATTTAGGTCAACCATATCTGACTCACACTAAAACTTGGCATAGGACCTTAAAGGCCTACAGAAACCCACTACCACAGACCACGCAGTCTGATAGTTTATATATCAATGATGAAATCTTAACATTGCAACACATGCCAATACGGCCGGGTTAACTTATAAAGTGCAATTTTAAATTTCCCGCGAAATATCCTGCTGAAAACGTCTCGGTATGATGACGTTTGCGCGTGACGTCACGGATTGTAGCGGACATTTTGGGACACCATTGTGGCCAGCTATTAAGTCGTCTGTTTTCATCGCAAAATTCCACAGTATTCTGGACATCTGTGTTGGTGAATCTTTTGCAATTTGTTTAATGAACAATGGAGATAGCAAAGAAGAAAGCTGTAGGTGGGAAGCGGTGTATTAGCAGCCGGCTGCAGCAACATAAACACGTAGCGGCTACGTCGTAGCCGGTGTTTCATTGTTTACATTCCCGAACGATGACAGTCAAGCTTTACCATTGGCCTGTGGAGAACTGGGACAACACAGACTCTTACCAGGAGGACTTTGAGTTGGATACGCATGCTTGTAGAGAACTGGGACAACACAGACTCTTACCAGGAGGACTTTGAGTTGGATACGCATGATTGTGGAGAATTTGGACAACAGAGACTCTTACCAGGAGGACTTTGAGTTGGATACGCGTTACTGTGAGTATGCAGCTGCGGCTTCCAAACATTTGATTGCTTGCCCGTACGTGCGTGCCGCTATGTGCATGTCACGTACGTAACTTTGGGGAAATATATGTGCTGTATGAACTTTGGGGAGGTGAACGGTACTTTGGGCTGTGGGATTGAGTGTGTTGTGCGGGTGTTTGATTTGTATTGGCGGGTTATATGGACGGGAGGGGGGAGGTGTTTATGTGGGATTAATTTGTGGCATATTAAATATAAGCCTGGTTGTGTTGTGGCTAATAGAGTATTTATATGTCTTGTGTTTATTTACTGTTTTAGTCATTCCCAGCTGAATATCAGGTCCCACCCGCCTCTCACAGCATCTTCCCTATCTGAATCGCTTCCACTGCCCTCTAGTCCTTTACTCTCACTTTCCTCATCCACAAATCTTTCATCCTCGCTCAAATTAATGGGGAAATCGTCGCTTTCTCTGTCCGAATCGCTCTCGCTGCTTGTGGCCATGATTGTAAACAATGTGCAGATGTGAGGCGCTCCACAACCTGTGACGTCACGCTACTTCCGGTACAGGCAAGGCTTTTTTATCAGCGACCAAAAGTTGCGAACTTTATCGTCGATGTTCTCTACTAAATCCTTTCAGCAAAAATGTGGCAATATTGCGAAATGATCAAGTATGACACATAGAATGGACCTGCTATCCCCGTTTAAATAAGAAAATCTCATTTCAGTAGGCCTTTAACTTGGGCGAAAATCAAATGTTCTTCAAACCAGTTTTACTGTTTAAAGAGTATTGAATATTGCAAAAGTGTTTCTTTTTGAGCCTGTTTTACAACTTTTCTTGCGGTTCAAACCGATACTTGTGGTTCGACTGTGCAAAACCTCATCCATAGATGTCCAAGGTAGCAGCCAGTAAAGCTAAACTTCCATGTACAATGGTGTACTTCAGCAATGCGAGCATCTTATTTTTTTGTTGTTTTTTTTAAAGTTGTTTTCTAAATGCCATGGAAAATGTCAACAGAGCCCTTACCGGGAAGCGACAGACATTTGTCTTTGTCTTGTTACTCCGCCATCTGTCTCTCCAGGTTTGAGGAGAGGTGCTGAGAGGCGTTCCCATGTCTTTGTCACTTCTCTTTCTCGCTCCTCTGATACTTCCTACTTCTTGCTCATCAGGGATTCGTGCGTCCGTTGCGGGGAAGTTGTGACATGACTTTGCATTAATTTATCAATTAAAAATCCAGGTGGTTTTCTTTATTAATTCCTGACACCTGTGGTGACATGGCAGATTGACGGAGATCACAGTTCTGCGAAGCAGACACACTCTTGAGGGCTTATGTTGCTCGCTTGTTAGACATGACAGTAAGATTGCACACTACAATGAAAGTCATGTCGCATTTCCTCGCTTCTTCCTGTTTGGTCCTCAATCTTGTTTTTTTTCTTTTACACTTCATCTCTTCTACCGTTGCCTTTCTTATGTTCTTTCTCCCTGGCTGTCAACAACTGCAGTGATTATATTTGGCAGGCTTTGTGTGAAGGTGCGCTACGACACACTGCTTAATTTTGAGTAATGGCAGCGTCAACATCCAATACTTTGATAAGTGTTTGGAGATGGAGGCACAATGAAAGCAAGCAGTTGAAAGAGCTCGGAGGAAAGCATCCGGCATCTTTTCTTAAAGCCAATTAGCTTTCAAAAGGCTGACTCTTTGCTATACTGCATAGTAATGTTATGCTTGAGGTTGACCACCTCCTTTTCACTCCAGACCCTTCATTGTAAATGCAATGCATGTATTTTAATGAATGTATTATATAATGTAGGTATTTATATACATAACGTATACGTGTGTGGGTGTGTATACAGTCGTGGTCAAAAGTTTACATAAACTTGTAAAGAACATAATGTCATGGCTGTCTTGAGTTTCCAATAATTTCTACAACTCTTATTTTTTTGTGATAGAGTGATTGGAGCACATACTTATAGCTCGGTATAGCTCGGTTGGTAGAGCGGCCGTGCCAGCAACTTGAGGGTTGCAGGTTCGATCCCCGCTTCCGCCATCCTAGTCACTGCCGTTGTGTCCTTGGGCAAGACACTTTACCCACCTGCTCCCAGTGCCACCCACACTGGTTTAAATGTAACTTAGATATTGGGTTTCACTATGTAAAGCGCTTTGAGTCACTTGAGAAAAAGCGCTATATAAATGTAATTCACTTCACTTCACTTCACTACTTGTTGGTCACAAAAAACATTCATGAAGTTTGGTTCTTTTATGAATTTATTATGGGTCTACTGAAAAGGTGAGCAAATCTGCTGGGTCAAAAGTATACATACAGCAATGTTAATATTTGGTTACATGTCCCTTGGCAAGTTTCACTGCAATAAGGCGCTTTTGGTAGCTTCTGGTTGAATTTTTGACCACTCTTCTTGACAAAATTGGTGCAGTTCAGCTAAATTTGTTGGTTTTCTGACATGGACGGGTTTCTTCAGCATTGTCCGCATGTTCTCAAGTCAGGACTTTGGGAAGGCCATTCTGAATCCTTAATTCTAGCCTGATTTAGCCATTCCTTTACCACTTTTGACGTGTGTTTGGGGTCATTGTCTTGTTGGAACACCCAA
>NC_084747.1:32123215-32368215 GCF_033978785.1 Entelurus aequoreus | reverse complement strand
CAATGGGTCCCATTTTTATAATCTTTGGTATGGCTCGGCCGGGGTTTAAACTCACGACCTTCCAGTCTCAGGGCGGACACTCTAACCACAAGGCCCCTAAGCAGGTCTGATAAAGGGACAAGTGTGATCAAACACAGCTCATTAGCATTAAAGCTACATGTTGAGACACACAAAACAGTGTGTTCCCAATAGGGCTTTCGATAAGCACTTGTAGCGTGCGTTCACACTTATGTTTGGTTCAGTTTAAACAAACGTTTGTGCGTTTGCTTTGCTAGTTTAGCCAGTAGAAGCATGCAGAAATGACTGCCAATTCAATTCCTTGTATTATGGGTAGCCTTTGTTGCCATGACAAAGAAAAATCATTGTTAATGTTAAAGTCCGTACTAGTGTTGTCTAGGGAAGCAACTAACGATTAATTTGATAATCGATTAATCTGTCGATTATTACTTCAATTAATCGATTAATAATCGGATAAAAGAGACAAACTACATTTCTATCATTTCCAGTATTTTATTGAAAAAAAACCCCAGCATACAGGCACCATTCTTATTTTGATTATTGTTTCTCAGCTGTTTGTACATGTTTCAGTTTATAAATAAAGGCTTATAAAAAAAAAGGACAAATAAATAAAAATGTAAAAAAAAATTAAAAAAAATAAAATAAAAATTGCCTCCGCGCATGCGCATAGCGTAAATCCAACGAATCGATGACTAAATTAATCGCCAACTATTTTTATAATCGATTTTAATCGATTAGTTGTTGCAGCCTTAGTGTTGTCCCGATACCAATATTTTGGTACCGGTACCAAAATTATTTTGATACTTTTCGATACTTTTGTAAATAAAGGGGACCACAAAAAATTGCATTATTGGCTTTATTTTAACAAAAAATCTTACGGTACATTAAACATATGTTTCTAATTGCAAGTTTGTCCTTAAATAAAATATGTTTCCTTAAATAAAATAGTGAACATACAAGACAACTTGTCTTTTATTAGTAAGTAAGCAAACAAAGTAAGCTAATATGCAGTAACATATAGTGTCATTTTCCATTCTAATATTTTGTCAAAATTATTAAGGACAAGTGGTAGAAAATTAATTGTTGATCTACTTGTTCATTTACTGTTAATATCTGCTTACTTTCTCTGTTAACATGTTTTATCTACACTTCTGTTAAAATGTAATAATCATTTATGGCTCCAGCACCCCCCGCAACCCCAAAAGGGACAAGCGGTAGAAAATGGATGGATGGATGGATGGATGGATGGATGCTTTACATTAGTTTTGGTTGATACCACAAATATGGGTATCAATCCGATACCAAGTTGTTACACGGTCATACATGGGTCATATTCAAAGTTCTCAAGTGTCCAGGGACATATTTCCCGAGTTTAAAAACATAATATTAATTTTTAAAAAGGAAATACGGTTTTGTGATGCTAAAAAATATCGATGTAATCATAGTAGTAACGACTAGATACTCTCCTGTACGTGGTGTCATTACAGTGGATGTTAGGTGTAGATCCACCAATGGTGTTTGTTTATATTGTAGCGTCCCGGAAGAGTTGGTGCTGCAGGTAATTCTGGGAATTTGTTCTGTAGTGTTTATGTTGTGTTGCGGTGCAAATATTCTCCCAAAATGTGTTTGTCATTCTTGTTTAGTGTGGTTTCACTATATGGCACATGTTTATGACAGTGTTGGCGTTGTTCATACGGCCACCCTTAGTGTGACATGTATGGCTGTTGACTAAGTCTGCCCTTCATTCCTTGTGTGTAGTGCGTTCAAAGTCAAGATAGTAGATGGCTAATGGTCGGACATCTTGTCTTGATTTTTGCCGACTATAGATAATTTCCATCACATCCAATACTATGACTCCGGTGTGCTGCGGAATGTAGTGAAGCATGATTAGTTAGATGATGCTTGAAATAAATGTACCATCTTTGTTGTCATGTAGCCAAGGATTAGTGATTTAGAAGTAGTTACAATACTGCGAATAGACATTAGCCACTAGCTAGCCATGTCTTGGATGTGGGGGTGCCTTCTTCCGCCATCGCAGCCGTTGTGGTAGGTCTTACATCTACCGTCTTCCGCCTGCTCCGCCGTTGAGGTCTTCACCGTATCCCTGGCTAGGGGGCAGTCAGGTACTAGGCCTTTGCCAATGGCCACCTGGGGTAACAGTAGTAAAGGGGTTAACCTCCTAGTGCCCCAAGACCCCATAGCAGTGGTTCTTAACCTTGTTGGAGGTACCGAACCCCACCAGTTTCATATGCGCATTCACCGAACCCTTCTTTAGTGAAAAATATATATACCGTATTTTTCGGACTATAAGTCGCTCCGGAGTATAAGTCGCACCGGCCGAAAATGCATAACAAAGAAGGAAAAAAACATATATAAGTCGCATTTTTTGGGGAAATTTATTTGATAAAACCCAACACCAAGAATAGACATTTGAAAGGCAATTTAAAATAAATAAAGAATAGTGAACAACAGGCTGAATAAGTGTACGTTATATGACGCATAAATAACCAACTGAGAACGTGCCTGGTATGTTAACGTAACATATTATGGTAAGAGTCATTCAAATAACTATAACATATAGAACATGTTATACGTTTACCAAACAATCTGTCACTCCTAATCGCTAAATCCCATGAAATCTTATACGTCTAGTTTCTTACGTGAATGAGCTAAATAATATTATTTGATATTTAACAGTAATGTGTTAATAATTTCACACATAAGTCGCTTCTGAGTATAAGTCGCACCCCCAGCCAAACTATGAAAAAAACTGCGACTTATAGTCCGAAAAATACGGTATATATATATTTTTTTTTTTCAAATTCAAGAAAAAGTCCTATGTTTTTTTTACTGCTGCACAAAATGAACCGTGCATGGACATCACCTTGTTCAAAGAACAAAACCAACACAGTGCATGAACTCACAACAAATTATACACCTTACCATGAATTGATTAACGGGGACTTAAACAAGTTGAAAAACTTATTCGGGTGTTACCATTTAGTACGGAATATGTACTGTACTGTGTAAACTGTACCGAGTATTCTCTTCCTTTGCAATCTGCTCGTAAAAGTTTCAATCAATCAATCAAAAACCTGTTAGAGGGAACATTGTATGGGGGTATCCATAATACGCTGATAGGGAGACGTTTTTATTTCCACAATAATTCGGATGTCTCTTTACCTCCGTGGCGGAGGCTCCGCCGAACCCCTGAGGCCGACTCACCGAACCCCTAGGGTTCGATCGAACCCAGGTTAAGAACCACTGCCCCATAGAGGAGCCTCCACTGCCGGATGCACTTTAACGTCATGCCCAGGACACAACCCTAGTCCATACCATAGTACTCAACTACAGGTGTGAACGCAGCCTTGTACTGTCTACATTTCCAACATCAAGGTTAGAGTTTGTCCTAAACACTATGGTGATGCATGCACGTACCAGGATTGTTGTGTGCAGGTTGTTTGGCTTACAGGTGGCAAACGGCGTGGTCCTTGGCTTACTACGGTCGTCCATACTGTGGGGTCAGAGCGCCGCCTGTGTAATCTAAATGGTAAAGAGACTGAAGGGCTCGGCTGCCCTTGTTCCACCATGTTGGAGACCTGGCATTTGGCCCCCGTTTGAAGACCAAAGCTGTAATTTTCCACCGTGCTCTGTTCTCCAGGGGCCTCGTGTTGAAAAGTATTCTTTTTATATGCTTATCCTTTCATGTGTTCTGTCTTTATCATCAAATGTGCACATGTCCCCGTGCCCTTGTTCTGTCCTGCCAGCATGTGGTATGAATTTGCCTTGTTCTTTATTGTTTGCTGCTTTTATTGATACCATCCCTCCCCTTTTGTCTTCCTTCCTTCCTTCTTCCTTCGCCATCCTCTTCATCTATTAACCCCCCGTTCCTCCCCACAGCGCTCGCACTCATCGGTATGATCTCCGCCTTCTTCTTCACCCACGGCGCATCCGCCGCCCCGCAAATGAGAGTGCGAGCCGAGCCAAAGGGAGCGCGTGATGCTGGGGGCCCAAGGAGCAGGGTTTAATGAAGCCAGCCTAAATGAATTTACTGCTTCCCATTGAGCCGCTCGCTCCCAAGGGGCTTACTCAGCCGTTGTGTTTTCAGGCGGCCACTCCGTCCTGCTACCTGTTTGTCACACCTCCGTAATTAGCCGCCGCCATTGAAGAGAATAATTGCGTATTAGAGGCATGGTCTTTTATGGGAGCCTCAAAAGCGAACATTTTCATGCAAATTCGGGCGTGGGGGGGGGAGAATGAAGAAAATTCCAGAGGTTGTCAAATGTGTGTGTGGAGGACGAGGGGGAAACACGGAGATCGTTTTCCACCAAAGCAAGAAGAAAGGAAATTGCGAGTACCGTTTAAACGAATAGGGGACGTCTGCTTAGATTTGTTCACTGGGATATTTGTATACAAGTCTCTGGGGGATAAACAGAGACAATGTTTTTTTTTTGGTTGCTCCGTGGCTAATTTACCGTTTCAAATTGTTGTTTTAAACGTCGCTCTGTGACGGGGAGTTTGGAGGCAAATTGGACTTATTATTAACTGCTGCTGTTGCTCACCTGGTTTGTGTTAAAAGTTCCTGGGGACAATTGCTGTGCTCATTGCTATTCCTAGTCTTTACTCCATACCGTGTGTGTGTGTGGTCTATAAAAAAAAAACATCTCGTCAGCTGTTAGTTGCAACCCCTCCGGTTTACAGGGAACTCAGCAACAGACTTGTTAATAATTACTGAAGTCTAAAGTTTATTAGTCTTTACTGGAGAAGTTTGCAAACTAGTGGGCGACCAAGTCGAGCTTTCAGTATCAACGTGGAGGCTAGAGATGGCAAAAAAAAAAACTCGCTGACCATTGACCATCATTTTAGAATTGTCCAATTTAAGTGTAAAGTATCATTTAAGGTCATCCCCCATTATAAGGGACTTTTTGTGTGATGTTCTAACACAGGGGTGTCCAAAGTGCTGCCCATATTCCGACCTCAGGAAAAATTTTTAACGACGTGGCGCACATTTTAAAAATGCCATTACAAAAACACATAAAAAGTGGAATAAAAGAGCAAATGGTAAACCCTGAAAAGTAGGGTTGCACAATGTAATGTCTTAAAGGCCTACTGAAACCCACTACTACCGACCACGCAGTCTGATAGTTTATATATCAATGATGAAATCTTAACATTGCAACACATGCCAATACGGCCGGGTTAACTTATAAAGTGCAATTTTAAATTTCCCGCGAAACTTCCGGTTGAAAACGTCTATGTATGATGACGTATGCGCGTGACGTCAATCGTTGAAACGGAAGTATTCGGACACATTGTATCCAATACAAAAAGCTCGGTTTTCATCGCAAAATTCCACAGTATTCTGGACATCTGTGTTGGTGAATCTTTTGCAATTTGTTTAATGAACAATGAAGACTGCAAAGAAGAAAGCTGTAGGTGGGATCGGTGTATTAGCGGCTGGCTGCAGCAACACAACCAGGAGGACTTTGACTTGGATAGCAGACGCACTATCTGACGCTAGCCGCCGACCGCATTGATGATCGGGTGAAGTCCTTCGTCGCTCCGTCGATCGCTGGAACGCAGGTGAGCACGGATGTTGATGAGCAGATGAGGGCTGGCTGGCGTAGGTGGAGAGCTAATGTTTTTAGCATAGCTCTGTGAGGTCCCGTTGCTAAGTTAGCTTCAATGGCGTCGTTAGCAACAGCATTGTTAAGCTTCGCCAGGCTGGAAAGCATTAACCGTGTAGTTACATGTCCATGGTTTAATAGTATTGTTGATTTTCTGTCTATCCTTCCAGTCAGGGGTTTATTTTTTTTGTTTCTATCTGCTGTTAAGCCCAATGCTATCACGTTAGCTCCGTAGCTAAAGTGCTTCGCCGATGTATTGTTGTGGAGATAAAAGTCACTGTGAATGTCCATTTCGCCTTCTCGACTCTCATTTTCAAGAGGATATAGTATCCGAGGTAGAATCCAATGAGCCAGCTTGTACCTAAGTTACGGTCAGAGCGAAAATAGATGCGTCCTGCACTGCACTCTAGTCTTTCACTCTCACGTTCCTCATCCACAAATTTTTCATCCTGGCTCAAATTAATGGGGTAATCGTCGCTTTCTCGGTCCGAATCTCTCTCGCTGCTGGTGTAAACAATGGGGAAATGTGAGGAGCCCTTCAACCTGCGACGTCACGCTACCTCCGGTACAGGCAAGGATTTTTTTATCAGCAACCAAAAGTTGCGAACTTTATCGTCGATGTTCTCTACTAAATCCTTTCAGCAAAAATATGGCAATATCGCGAAATGATCAAGTAAGACACATAGAATGGATCTGCTATCCCCGTTTAAATAAAAAAAAATCATTTCAGTAGGCCTTTAATCTCAGTGTATCTACAAAGCAATTTAACTGTAAATCACAGTCCGTCCAGGATTGAACAAAAAACAAAATAAAGCAGAAATAAAAACCCTTCTATGTTATATTTTAAGTGGGGTTACCAACTGTTTATTATACTTCTGTTTGTTTTGCGTTGAGTCGAGGAGTCGCAGCCCCACTTTACCGTGTACCTCTTGCTTGGTATGCTTGCTCACCCCGGTATAAACTATTTGCTTGCCTAACATAATTGCTATTGTGACATCCAGTGGACACATTCAGAACAGCAGTTTCTTTAATTTAAAAACGCAGCTCAATTTTACACTTTGCAAGCTCAGGGTTTTGTTGGTTCTCTTTATTGTATGAGGAGCTTGGTTCTACAGTAAACAAGCTCCACATATAGAATAACTTCACTTAAAAAGTTAAAGTTAAAGTACCCATGATTGTCACACACACACACTAGGTGTGGCGAAATTATTCTCTGCATTTGACCCATCACCCTTGATCCCCTCCTGGGAGGTGAGGGGAGCAGTGAGCAGCAGCGGTGGCCGCGCTCAATTCCAACCCTTGATGCTGAGTGCCAAGCAGAGAGGTAATGGCTCCCATTTTTATAGTCTTTGGTATGACTCGGCCGGGGTTTGAACTCACGACCTACCGATCTCAGGCCACTGAAATAATAGAAAACAACCAAAACTATATTAATTAATATTGTAATATTGCTACTGAAGTCGATAGTCAAGAACAATGTTCTGTGCTGTTGTCCATCTTTGGAAACGTATTGCAATTTTTTTTGTGTGCAAAAAAATCAATGAACACTGATGCGTTATTGCTTTCTTGGAACTGAAAGGTGACATTTTCCAGACACTCCCTGGAAACATGGGCAAGCTTACCTCTTCCTCGGAACTTCTAACGACCTCATTTTACTGAAGTCGTAATTTTTTTCGACATTCACGCCTTCTCACATTAAAAAGGAGAGTAATAAGTTAGTGTGAAGAAAGCATTGTGGCTACACTTGTCTTGCCAAAGATCGCATGGCTCTAAGTTTTATTTATAGCTAATACCGTTGTTTTGGCAGAATCACCATAGCTCTAAACCATCTTTAGAGAGTTGTATGTTATACTATGCTTTGAATGAATATTAGTTCACGTTTGACAAATCGGGAGTGTTAAAACGTGTCAGATGGTTTGAATGTTTACCGTTAGACCTGGAGTGGACTTATCTATAACACTCTTGAAGTGTGCCAAGCTCCTATATTTGATGTCCACTTCCATTACCTATTAAGCCTTCGCCAGATTGCAGGACTGTGAATCGAGCGCCAGTCGCTGTTGGTAACACTGCTTGCAGTCTATTCAGCTCATGCCGCCATCCTTCAGAGACCACTAATAACTATTTGCTCAGACTTATACATTCTCACCCGCCTGACTTAATTTTTCCTTCCTCTCTCTTCCCATTCATCTTTTTTAAATCCATATTTTCTTTCCCTTTTTTGCCCTCACTCCATCCTCCTCCTCTCTGGCGTCATATTTTCTTTCGTTAAAGCAATAACTATTTAAACCCTCCTTTGCTCCAAGGTCCCGTCAGATCCCTTCCAAGCCAAATGCTATTAAATAAGGTCTCTGGAGCTCAGCTGGAGAGCCAGTGTGTGTGTGTGGATACTGTAAGTGTGAATCTTTGCTTGGGCATTTTAGTATGAAGCCACAGCTATGTGGGAATATTGTTTGTTCGTTCACATTGGTGTTGAGGTTATCTCCTTTTTTGGTCTTCAATAAGACTGGACTCCATTGGTGGAGGAGTCAAAAGAGGCTTATGAAAATTCAACCGAGAGCTTCGCAAGAGCCAGCTGTGACCCGGAAAGAGTGCAAATCTAAATATTGTTGTGTCAATGACCTTGCGGTATGGGCTTTTGCGTCCCTTGAATGCGCTGCAAAGCCAGATGCGACAAGCGTTCAAGTATTTGCTTCAACCCAAACAAAAAGAATGAACACACACAGACCTTCTGGGGGCTTGTTTTTTGCTCATCGTGAGAAAAACTTTTCATTATGTTGCAAAAGCTGGAGGAGGAGTTGTCACACCAGAAATGTCTCCACTTGCACTTCTGCTAGATCTGACTTAGAATGTCGACTTCCTCAGCCTGAAGTCTCCACATACCATTGAGTCAGCCACCACGGCTATTTTTTTTTCATCCGTCAGTCAACCGTAGCTTGAGGGTGGCTTGTCAAGTCTTTAGAGGAATCGTTTTGACTTTATCTTTTACTTCTAATATTATTTTCTGTCTGTCAATGTATTTTGCTTTCAATGGTTCACAAGAAACACTCGGCATTCCCTATAATTTTAGAGTTGATTGCATTTAATGTGAAGCAGCAGCTGTTTTGGTTTGCTTTCATTACAACCTCTGACCTACCATAATTCAGTGACTAAAGAAAACTGAATTGCTGCACCAAAGGCCGAACCACATTCACTGTGGAAAGAGGATAAAGCCGCAACTGGCGAAGGGGGAAAAAAACCAGCCAAATTGAATTCTGGACTGGAATATAAACTTAATCTAAGGTGCAGGTTCCTCAATTTGTACTGTTCTTAGACACTATACACCGAAAATTGTTTGCTTTACTCAAGCACGGTAGACACCGTTGGTTCCAGCACGGTTGAATTGTTTGCTCATGCACGGGCACAGACATGGGGTGAGGGTGAATCAATAGGTTTGCTCCACAACTCAAAACATTTTTACAAAACCCAAAATCAGTGAAGTTGGCACCTTGTGTAATTCGTAAATAAAAACAGAATACAATGATTTGCAAATCATTTTCAACTTATATTCAATTGAATATACTACAAAGATAATATATTTAATGTTCGAACTGAGAAACGTAATTTTTTTTTTGCAAATAATCATTAACTGTAGAAATATGGGGAAATAATTACAAAAGTACACTTCATTCATTAACGGTGTTACAAAAAAGATCAGTTAGAATAATACATAATGTTGGATATAGAGAACATACAAACCCTTTATTTATTGAATCAAAAGTACTGAAATTCCACGACATAGTGAATTTGCAAACAGCTAAAATTATGCACAAAGCAAACTATAACCTGCTACCCAAGAATATACAACAATTCTTCTCAACAAAAGAGGAGAAATATAATCTTTGAGAAAAATGTCATTTAAAACATTTGTACGCACGTACAACACTTAAGACCTTCAGTATATCAGTATGTGGAATTAAATTATGGAATGGATTAAGCAAAGCAATCAAACAATGTACTAATATGATCCACTTCAAGAAACTCTTCAAACTTAAAGTGTTTACAAAGTACAAAGAAGAAGAACCATGACAAACATTTTCAATTTATTTCATCCATTCATTCATTCATTCTTAAAGTAATCTTACTTATCTCATCATATGAAATATGACTTTCTTCACCAATTATTATTATTAAATTCTTACTATTATTTATTTATTAATTTTTATTGTGATTACATATGGAGTTTATTGTGAATAAATTGAGAACAGGAAGTGAATAAAAAAGTTTCAGCAACTGTTATGTAAAGAAAAGGGGTAGGATTAAATAAGCTCTGCTTCTTCCTACTCCTTTTCGAACATGTTGAAAAGAGAAACTGGAAATTGTGATGTATCATGTTGTATGCTTGCATGTTCGAAATAAACTCAAACTCTAACTCTAATTCTAACTTAGAATTTAATGGCAGCAACACGTTGCAAAAAAGTTGGCACGGGACATTTTTACCACTGTGTTACATGGCCTTTCCTTTAAACAACACTCAGTAAATGTTTGGGAACTGAGGAGACTAATTTTTGAAGCTTTTCAGGTGGAATTATTTCCCATTCTTGCTTGATGTACAGCTTAAATTGTTCAAAAGTCCGGGGTCTCCGTTGTCGTATTTTACGCTTCATAATGCGCCACACATTTTCAATGGGAGACAGATCTGGACTACAGGCAGGCCAGTCTAGTACCCGCAATCTTTTACTACAAAGCCACACTGTTGTAACACGTGGCTTGGCATTGTCTTGCTGAAATAAGCAGGGGCGTCCATTAAACGTTGCTTGGATGGAAACATATGTTGCTCCAAAACATGTATGTACCTTTCAGCATTAATGGTGCCTTCACAGATGTTTAAGTTACCCATGCCTTGGGCACCAATACACCCCCATACCATCATAGATGCTGGCTTTTGAACTTTGTGCCTATACCAATCCGGATGGTTCTTTTCCTCTTTGGTCCGGAGGACACAACGTCCACAGTTTCCAAAAACAATTTGAAATGTGGACTCGTCAGACCACAGAACACTTTTCCACTTTGCATCAGTCCATCTTAGATGAGCTTGGGCCCAGCAAAGCCGGCGGCGTTTCTGGGTGTTGTCGATAAATGGCTTTGGCTTTGGCTTTGCATAGTAGAGTTTTAACTTGCACTTACAGTTGTAGCGACAAACTGTAGTTACTGACACTGGTTTTCTGAAGTGGTTCTGAGCCCATGTGGTGATATCCTTTACACACTAATGTCGGTTTTTGATGCAGTACCGCCTGAGGGAACGAAGGTCACGGTCTTGCCGCTTATGCGCAGTGATTTCTCCAGATACTCTGAACCTTTTGGTGATATTACGGACAGTCAATGGTGAAATCCCTGAATTCCTTGCAATAGCTTATTGAGAAATGTTGTTCTTAAATTGTTCGACAATTTGCTCACACATTTGTTCACAGAGTGGTGACCCTCGCCCCATCCTTGTTTGTGAATGACTGAGCATTTCACGGAAGCTACTTTTATACCCAATCATGGCACCTAACTGTTCCCAATTAGCCTGTTCAAGATTTCCGCAAAGCATTCTTCCTGGCACGAGGGAGTACAAAATGCCCCTCACTAGATGCCCTGGTATTATGATTATGTATAGTGCTACTGTGAACTATTTGGGCCATGAAAAAAGCAGGCGTTTTACTACCGGTTACTGATTTAAACAATATTAGAGTATTAGAGTCTTGACGCCATGTCTGCGTGCGGGTCAGATTGCGTTCACATTAGACAGCACCTTTTTTTTTTGGTAATGTGAACAACAACAACAAAAAAGATCGGATTTGACAAAAAAACAAAAAACAATCCAAATTGGACATACTACCCTGCAATGTTTTTATAGCCTTAGTGTTGTATTGTTATGCAAGTGAGAGTTAAACAGAGAGGGAGACCTGTCTTATTAGCAGATTAAAACTGCTTTAATGTGACGGCTACCAGGCATAGCAACTTAAATATGATAGGCCGTTAGCTATTCAGCCCTGCTGCACCATTATTGCACGCTACATGCAGAGCCCCTCTTCGATCACATAAGACTACATGCTGAGATTGTGTGAAGAATGAGATAGTTAGAGGTGATGGTGTGAGGTAGATATCCCTCCCCCTTCATCCTCCTGTCCTTTAGTTGCACGCAAATCAGTTTTTGGCCTTACGCGTTTGTCAGCACTGTATCTGCTTAATTTAAAGATGTCATGGTTTATGGCCGACGTGTCATGGCATGAGGGGAGAGACACCGTGGGGCTTGTTAGGTGGCTCTCTTGCCTGGATTTGCATTTGATCTGAAGCCTTCACCTTTATCACCAGAGAAGTATTCAGCAGAGAAAAGGAGCAGAGTAAATTAGAATGAATGTAAGCTGTAGATGAGGGATCCTACTTGATGACTTCAGGCTTTGCGGGTTTGTTGGAAAGCTGATCTACCAATTCTGTCCTGTTTTGTTTTTTTGATGAAAAACTATCTTGACTCTGCTATTGATCAGGTTTTGCATCATTCTGGGTGGGAATTGGCTCTTCTTCTTTGTCAGCCACTTTTAACGATTAAACTTGACAACAAACTTCCCCCCGAATTAATTTAACAATGCCTCATAAAATTCACTACAGACATCGAAAATGTTTATTAGCATATTCATGCAGTGAATGGTGATACATAACATTTTAAGTTAATAAGCTTTTTACTATGCAACTAGAACGCGACTGATGCTCTGTTTTTGCCAGCTTGGAAAGTATGCAATTCAGCTTCACTTTAAAAGTATTGTAAATGACCACAACCAGATATTTTCTAAATGAAAATACCACATGGCTGTCAAATTCAACTTGTTTCAGATGAGAATTAAAGGTGTATTTACGTTTTAGTGCTCAATTAGCGCAACTTAAAATGTTGTCCTTAGACCATAAGTTGTTATTTCCTTAGGCCCCTTCTTCACTAATCGGCAACTATTTTTATAATCGATTTAATCGATTAGTTGTTGCAGCCCTACTTTTGACTAAGGTTATCCAGGGTAAATCCCACCTAACCTTATCCTTGTCCACACACACACAAGGGTTGTTTAAGACTCAAGAAGTACCTATTCACACAGTAAAATCTTTTGACTAGGGCGGCAACTAACGATTAATTTGATAATCGATTAATCTGTCGATTATTACTTTGATTAATCGACTAATAATCGGATAAAAGAGACAAACTACATTTCTTTCCTTTCCAGTATTTTATTGAAAAAAAACCAGCATACTGGCACCATACTTATTTTGATTATTGTTTCTCAGCTGTTTGTACATGTTGCAGTTTATAAATAAAGGTTTATTAAAAAGAAAAAAAAAAGAGAAAAAAAGACAAATAAAAAAAAAAAGCCTCTGCATGCGCATAACATAGATCCAACGAATCGATGACTAAATTAATCGGCAACTATTTTTATAATCGATTTTAATCGATTTAATCGATTAGTTGTTGCAGCCCTACTTTTGACCAATTTTTGCTTTATTATTATTTTTCAATAACTAAAATGAATGGACACCATGTTAGAAAATCCCATTATTTTGCATTGTTTATGTTTCTAATGCTGAGTGTTTTAAGATTTAGTTTAAGGGGTCATATTACGAATATTTTTTCTACATATAAACACATCCTTGCAGTCTATATAACATGTAATAGTGGTACTTTGGGCAACATTTTGCATCGATTTTATTTTACAGACCATCTTCAAACCACTTTCTCACCGTCACCTCAGGTTGTGCCATTTTGTGGTCGGTCTTATTTACGTGCCTCCACTCCAACTGCGTCTTCTCCCAGTCAGCCGTGTTGTAGTTTTTAGCACTTCTCTATTGAGTCTACTGACAGATATAAGTTTGAACTATTTACTATTCTGTATTAGAAATTGCAACAGCGGAAGATTTTAGCATGTTTGTGCATGTACAAGTCAGTCGGTCCCACAACAAGAGGATAGAGAAAAAGAAGGAACTTATTGATTACAACCGAACAAAAATGGCAGACTTGCGCATATCTGTGACACTTTTGGAAAAACGTCACAGGTTGTGCAAATTCCAAATGGCTCGTTTGGAGGAAGTATGAAGGAAGGCAAGATTGTTTTATAAATATGTCTGCCATGCCTTTATGATGCCTTAATATCCGGTACGCCCTATAGTCCGGAAAATACGGTACAACATTGGACTCACGTAAAACTCTTTGGGTAAATGTCTATGTGGAGGTCTTGCTCCTCCGGGTTCTTCAGGCCATCAATTACCGACATGCCAGGCTCTACCAGGTTGACAACACTGTTCTATTTTTCAATAAAAGTGCAAAGTCTTTTCTCTCAAGTGAGCACACGAATGGTTTCTCTGCTCTCCCTCTCGCTCGTGCTCCGACTCGTGTTCCACCATCAACAACTCTTCCTTTCTCCTTCCCGACTGCTGCCTTTAACAGAGCGACAGGTGATCAGACAAACACTCACAGCTGTGTCATCTACGCCAGTGTTTTTCAACCACTGTGCCGCGGCACACTAGTGTACCGTGAGATATTGTGTGGTGTGCCGTGGGAGATTATGTAATTTCACCTAATTGGGTTGAAAATATTTTTTGCAAACCAGTAAATATAAACTGTTGAGTGTCTGTGCTGTCTAGAGCTCGGCAGAGTAACCGTTTAATACTCTTCTATACCAGTAGGTGGCAGCAGGTAGCTAATTGCTTTGTAGATGTCGGGAACGACGACAATGGTTTGCAGGTAAAAAGGTGTCTAATGCTTAAACCAAAAATAAACAAAAGGCGAGTGCCGCTAAGAAAAGACATTGAAGCTTAGGGAAGGCTATGCAAAACTTAAACTGAACTGGCTGCAAAGTAAACAAAAACAGAATGCTGGACGACAGCAAAGACTTACAGCGTGTGGAGCAGACTGCGTCCACAAAGTACATCCGTAAATGACATGACAATCAACAACAAAATAGGAGCGTAAGACAAGAACTAAAACACTACACAAAGGAAAAGCCAAAAAAACTCCAAATAAGTCACAGCGTGATGTGACAGGTCGTGACAGTACACCTACTTTGAGACAAGAGCTATAGTGATGCATGCTTGGTTATGGTTGGAATTCATATCCAACAATTGCGAGAACGACTTTTTATTGTCAATATCGTTCCTGGGTTTCATTTTTTTCAAATGTTTTCTGCTGGTGGTGTGCCTCTGGATTTTTTCAATGAAAAAAATGTGCCTCAGCTCAGAAAAGGTTGAAAAACACTGATCTACGCACCTGTCCCTGATCTCGAAGCCGGTTCTGGCACACCCCGCTTTGCTGCAGGTCCGCAGGCCGCGCCCCCCCACAATCTACTTTATAAGGGAGCATTTCGCTGACGTAAGTAAGTAAGGCAAAAGACGTCACTAAAGTCTCAAATTACCACTGAATCATTTGGGGCAAGTTTGGAAGAAGGCAACATTGTTTAATACAGTATATGTCTCTGCCATGCCTCAATGGTTTGATTTCAAGCTTTCGTGGACTCATAGGCATCCCAAATACACAAAAAACAGGTAAGAAATGTTTGCTTTGCATAATAGGACAAACAAGCAAATGTCTGTAAAATTTGAGTAAGAAATATCTTTACAACGTCACAGGCGTGAGTTGGCGACTAATTGTCAGTAAGTCATTGATCATTTGTCTAAAGATTATAAAACTTTGAGGATTTCAGTATTACAGTACATGTATGTTATCATGTCTTCCTTAGCATTTTGAGCACAATGAGACTCATTACATTTTTTGGGAATCATTCGTACACAGAACCAAGCTTACAATTAGCGTCCAATCTTTAAAAAAAAAAACATTTCAATGACTCTACTTAGATATACTTGAGGCCTACTCAGTAGATATAGCTAACTGTTAAACAAGGACCTTCATATTTTTCAATTTCAAACAGAGTACATTTTCCATACAAAAATGTCAACAATTGATGGATGTCAATGCAAATTTCCATCATGCCTTGAAAACCTAATCCTAAAGTGCTCTCTGCAAAATGGTGTGTTTTGCCAAGCCTGCAGCGAAGTCGAGTGGGCAGCTTCAAAGCTACATGCAGCATATGATTACAGAAAAGGTTAGCATAAGTTTAGAGGAACTTAATGGCGTTAGATAGCTGCTTGTCAATTTGTTCTCCGACCTGCCAGCGAAACTTCTTCCGCTGCTCGTCTTCCCACGATTTTTATGCAAACGTGCAACAATGTCACTGACATCAATTTGCCCCTAAAAGCTGTGCAGTGTGTCGGGTTATTACACGGTCGACACTATCACAGGTTGTCTTCGGGGAGAGAGTGAAAGAGAACATGCAAAAACAACATGCAAAAACAATTTTGTCCGTTAAGTGCCATAGCTTTATCATCATATGCAAAATGACCAATATAGAATATATACTACCATGGTTTCATACACCAACATATAGCTTTGTCTGTGTTTTACAACTATACATTTTATCCTATGTTCTCAACAATATGCCCTTCAGACAATAGCTGGGTATGAAAAGTGTTGGCCCTGCGATGAGGTGGCGACTTGTCCAGGGTGTACCCCGCCTTCCGCCCGAATGCAGCTGATATAGGCTTTAGTGCGACCCCAAAAGGGACAAGTGGTAGAAAATGGATGGATGGATGGAATTACATATGAAGACTTAATTGATCGGCTCTTGATTGTTTCGTTGCGTTATTGATCGTAATACAAACCCTGTTTCCATATGAGTTGGGAAATTGTGTTAGATGTAAATATAAACGGAATACAATTATTTGAAAATCCTTTTCAACCCATATTCAATTCAGGATGGTTCTTTTCCTCTTTGGTCCGGAGGACACGACGTCCACAGTTTCCAAAAACAATTTGAAATGTGGACTCGTCAAACCACAGAACACTTTTCCACTTTGTATCAGTCCATCTTAGGTGAGCTCAGGCCCAGCGAAGCCGACGGCGTTTCTGGGTGTTGTTGATAAACGGTTTTCGCCTTGCATAGGAGAGTTTTAACTTGCACTTACAGATGTAGCGACCAACTGTAGTTACTGACAGTGGGTTTCTGAAGTGTTCCTGAGCCCATGTGGTGATATCCTTTACACACTGATGTCGCTTGTTGATGCAGTACAGCCTGAGGGATCGAAGGTCACGGGCTTAGCTGCTTACGTGCAGTGATTTCTCCAGATCTTCTGAACCCTTTGATGATATTACGGACCGTAGATGGTAAAATCCCTAAATTCCTTGCAATAGCTGGTTGAGAAAGGTTTTTCTTAAACTGTTCAACAATTTGCTCACGCATTTGTTGACAAAGTGGTGACCCTCACCCCATCCTTGTTTGTGAATGACTGAGCATTTCATGGAATCTACTTTTATACCCAATCATGGCACCCACCTGTTCCCAATTTGCCTGTTCACCTGTGGGATGTTCCAAATAAGTGTTTGATGAGCATTCCTCAACTTTATCAGTATTTATTGCCACCTTTCCCAACTTCTTTGTCACGTGCTGCTGGCATAAAATTCAAAAGTTAATGATTATTTGCAACAAAAAAAAACGTTTATCAGTTTGAACATCAAATATGTTGTCTTTGTAGCATATTGAACTGAATATGGGTTGAAAATGAGTCGCAAATCATTGTATTCCGTTTATATTTACATCTAACACAATTTCCCAACTCATATGGAAACGGGGTTTGTACTTTAAGGCAACACTCAGTATGTTGGATCTGCAGATTGCAAAAAAGCAAAGCCCATTTGACTGCAGCGACGCATGCACTTGTTTTGGAATGAAACGACTTCTCCCTTGTTGTCGTGTGTGCCAAAGAGAGAAACTGGGGAGACAGTAATTACAAACAGATATGACACTGAGGCATCTTCAAAATGCAAACATGCATGAGTTAAGAACCTCAATCTGTAATGTTCGTCAGCATGGTTACACTAATGGTGCTTCCCTAATTGATGTTTGTGTCCATGTACGCCTGCCGTGCATATATCCACTTTTAAATGGTGTGTTTGGATTGCATGTGAATTACTGTTTGCCTACCAACGAGAAAGCACATTAACTCCTTGTTGGAGTGTGTGTATGAGTTACTGTATGTGTCTCGTGCGCTTTCTCATCCCCAACACCACAATGTTAGGATTAGCGAGCAAGACAGCATTTGTCTTCCTCCTTTTTATTGCTTTTATTGTGACATCTAAAAAACCCTTTGTTAGAAGACGGTTGCTTGTGAGAGCTTGGCACTGTTTACCTCACACCTGCCAATTCAGCACAAAAGTAATATCTGCTAATTTAATCATCCCAGAAAGTCTATTTCTTTGTGACTCTTCACGGCCAATTATCACCCGTTTTTGGCTCCGTTTGTGGCATATGTCAAGTCAATGTTATTTATAAGATGCCAATTCAACAGAAGTTAGGTCTGTACTTTACAGCAGTGGTCCCCAACCTTTTTGTAACTGCGGACCGGTCAACGCCCGAAAATTTGTCCCGGGGGTGGGGACACTGTATCTGCTTACGGACTGTATCCCTGCAGACTGTATTAATCTATATTGATATATAATATAGGAACCAGAAATATTAATAACAGAATGATTTAATTTAAAAATATTTTTTTAATTTTTTAATTTTATTTTTTCTTGTGCTGCTCGGTACCAATCGATCCACAGACCGGTACCGGGCTGCGGCCCGGTGGTTGGGGACCACTGCTTTACAGGGATCAGCTTTAAGCATAGATCTATGCTTCACATACAGTGAAGGTCCCTGTTATACAAACTTTGTTACGGTGTTCTAACTGTAAAAGGAGTCCCAAGCTAGTGTTGTCCCAATACCAATATTTTGGTACTGGTACCAAAATTATTTAGATACTTTTCGGTAATTTCGATACTTTTCTAAATAAAGGGGACCACAAAAAATTGCATTATTGGCTTTATATTAACAAAAAATCTTATGGTACATTAAACATATGTTTCTTATTGCAAGTTTGTCCTTAAATAAAATAGTGAACATACAAGACAACTTGTCTTTTATTAGTAAGTAAGCAAACAAAGGCTCCTAATTTAGCTGCTGACATATGCAGCAACATATTGTGTCATTTATCATTCTATTATTTTGTCAAAATTATTAAGGACAAGTGGTAAAAAACGAATTATTAATCTACTTGTTCATTTACTGTTAATATCTGCTTACTTTCTCTTTTAACATGTTCTATCAACACTTCTGTTAAAATGTAATAATCATTTATTTTTCTGTTGTTTGATACTTTACATTAGTTTTGGATGATACCACAAATTTGGGTATCAATCCGATACCAAGTAGTTACAGGATCATACATTGGTCATATTCAAAGTATTCATGTGTCCAGGGACATATTTCCTGAGTTCATAAACCTAATATAAATAACCAAAAAACGAAAGAAGATGTTGTGATGCCAAAAAATATCGACGTAATCATAGTAGTATCGACTAGATACGCTCCTGTACTTGGTATTATTACAGTGGATGTTAGGTGTAGATCCACCAATGGTGTTTGTTTACATTTTGACGCCGGTGAGCTGCGGTTTGTAGTGAAGCATGTTTATCTATTCCTCGTCCTGCAGGGATGATACTTGTAAGAAACTTACCTTATTTGTCGCCATGGAGGCGAGGATTAGTGATTAGTTAAAACACTGCAGACTGGGACTGGACTTTAACCGCTAGCTAGCTAGCCATGTCTTAAAGCACCTCTTCCGGTGAGCGTATCAGTGTTATAACTTCACCTTTATTGTTACTTTTTAAGCCAAAATGCATTTGTTCTCCCTTTTCTGTCTACACACTGTGTCTGCTTGTAAGTACTCCGTGATTGTGCGCTGCCGAACATGCTCGTGTGCCCGACGTGACGACGACGGGGGCGGACTGGTACTTTTCAGAGGCGGTATAGTACCGAATATGATTCATTAGTAGGTGGCGACTTGTCCAGGGTGTACCCCGCCTTCCGCCCGATTGTAGCTGAGATAGGCTCCAGCGCCCCCCGCGACCCCGAAGGGAATAAGCGGTAGAAAATGGATGGATGGATGGAAGTATCGCGATACTATACTAATACCGGTATACCGTACAATCCTACACCAAATGTTAAACAAAGCCGATCATTGCCCTTTTTAAAAGAAGAGGCACTTAGATCGCTTTTGAAGTTCTGGGTTTTCATGCCATCATGAAGGAACATTTTTCTTCATGGATGTCTCGAGCTGGGTAAAATAATCGATTTAATCCATCATGGATTGATATCTTTTACATTTTGCAGTATCTATTGATTACCCCCTTTTACCCCCCTTTCTCCCTAGAAGCCGCAACAGCAGCAGTGACTACGTTTCCATGCACTAAATTAGTCTGATTTCTCAAATAGTCTTTTATTTTTATTTTCACACCTACAGTTCATGTGAAGTCCAAGTGTCCATGCACACTCTCTAATGCGACTATTGGCCATTTGTTGTGTGGAGGCACTTATTTTCTTGTCAACAGCACAATTTTTGTTGTACCTGATGTCTGTAAAATTGGCACAGCTTACAAATCCATCCATCCATCTTCTTCCGCTTATCCGAGGTCGGATCGCGGGGGCAGCAGCCTAAGCAGGGAAGCCCAGACTTCCCTCTCCCCAGCCACTTCGTCCAGCTCCTCCTGGAGGATGCCGAGGCATTCCCAGGCCAGCGGGGAGACATAGTCTTCCCAACGTGTCCTGGGTCTTTCCCGTGGCCTCCTAGTAGTTGGACGTGCCCGAAACAACTCCCCAGATGCCCGAACCACCTCGTCTGGCTCCTCTCGATGTGGAGGAGCAGCGGCTTTACTTGGAGCTTCTCCCGGATAACAGAGCTTCTCACCCTATCTCTAAGGGAGAGCCCCGCTACCCGGCGGAGGAAACTCATTTCGGCCGCTTGTACCCGTGATCTTGTCCTTTTGGTCATAACCCAAAGATCATGACCATAGGTGAGGATGGGAACGTAGATCGACCGGTAAATTGAGAGCTTTGCCTTCCGGCTCAGCTCCTTCTTCACCACAACGGATCGATACAGTGTCCGTGTGGAGGTTGCCCTCCCGGGGGTTCTTTGGACCACCAAACATCGACATGAGAGCCTGGTTCAGGTTCACAATACAGTTTTTTTTTCCAAATAAAGTCACTGTGTTGCTTTTCAGCAATTGTCTTTTTAGTGATTGTCCGTCTTGCTCTCCCCAAGCTCCAACAATGTCTCTCCTCCCGGCTGCTACTTAAACAGAGCGACAGGTGATTAGATAACAAGGTCCACCTGGGCCATCTACGCACCTGTCGCTGACTTCGAGGCCGGTCCTGGCACACCCCGTTCTTCTGCAGGCCCGCAGGCCACGCCCCCCTCCACAGTCCGCATTACTGAAGACGCTGCACCGATCCGCCTGTCGATCTCACAATCCACTCTTCCCTCACTCGTGAACAAGACTCCGGGGTACTTGAACTCCTCTTACAAATAGTACGTCTCTAATGGCTATGCTGATGTTCAATAGCAGACAGCATCAAAACATCTCACATTGCGCTACGAACATGACACTGCTACCAAGAAGGTCTCGGAATTGCTGGGTTGAATGCGGAACAAAGACTGGTGGGAGAGAGTTGTTAAGAAGGAATTTTCGGACATAGAATGGAGAGAAAACTTTCGAACGTCTCAAAGTTCATTCGATAAGCTCTGTGGATTGATGAAAGGATGCCACTTCAGTTGAGGTTCGCTATTGTTCTGGACAACCTTGCCAGTTGTGCGGCATACAGAGTTATTGGTAATCAGTTTGGAGTGCATAAATGCAGCTTGAAGAGGTTTGTGTACGCTTTCTTCTTGCCTAATGTACCTGCTTCTCTTCCATCTCACACTGCAAAAAGGCAGTGTTCAAAAACAAGAAAAAATAATACAAAAATTAGGGGTGTTTTATTTGAACTAAGCAAAATTATCTGCCAATAGAACAAGAACATTTGGCTTGTCAAGACTTTCCAAAACAAGTAATATTAGCTAACCTCAATGAACCCAAAAATACCTTAAAATAATTATATTCTCACTAATAACAAGTGTACTACTATATGTGTACGTATTTTCTATTGTTTCATTGAAAATAAAACAGCAAAGTCCATCTGGCTGTCATCTGTTTTAATAAGAGACACAATTGTGTCAAAGTCATGATTTTTTTTTTTCATGCTTGAAATAAGAAATTATTACTTTAAAAAAGCAGTTTTATACTTGTGAGTGTTGATGACACAGCTTTGCAACAGTTGATATTCTAGTTTCAAGCATGTTTTACTCAATATAGGTCATCAAATCTCAGCAACAAGCTGTAATATCTTACTGAGATCATTTAGGACCAACACACTTAAAACAAGTAAAACACTCTAACATAAAATCTGCTTCGTGAGAATAATTATCTTATCAGACAGAAAATAAGCAAATCTCAGCCTTATTTGAGATATTTAATCTTACTTAGATTTCAGTTTTTGCAGTGTATTATGTGACTTTTGGGGGCCTTGGTGTTTTCTGAAAGACCCTTTGCACATGTCTTATTATCAAATGTAGAATACTAAAAAAAGGCTGTTGCATAGTGTCAAGGTCTACCTCTATTATTTCACATGTATGTGTACAGTTTTGTATTTAGTGTAAAAGAGCTTTTGTATCTGGCTTTGTGTGTTCGTTTCGCCGCGCATTACTAATATTTCATAGTACACGTGGTAGAATTTCAGTTTTTGCAGTGCATTCATTTTTGTTTGAATGACGCTGGCATTCTCTATTTCCTTGGCTACCTTTTTAAATAAATTCTCCCATCGATACACTTCAAAATGTTCCGTTCTTTTTAATTTGCGAAGCAACTGCACAGTCTCCTCTTCTTTCTAGTTGTTGCCTATGTTTTTATTGAAAAGGATCAGCTTTTGCGTTATTTATCCCACGCGTTGAGACTGGTGCATGCGGCGGCACACACCCACTCCAGAGATCTGGTTTTCAATCACATAATCTAGGTGCGATAGTCTGACTTTTAAAGCCAAACACGATCAGATTAAGTTGTTTCCATGCTTCCTTTGAGCTGAATTATTTGCGAAATCAGACTAATTTAGTGCATCTAGCCAGTGTGACGCTGACTATGCTGACGTTAGCTACTAACAGCCAGTGATGGGCAAGCTACATGGAAAATGTAATGAGCTAAGATACAAGTCACTCTCGATTAAATGTAGCTAGGCTACAGGGGAAGCTATCCCCGGAGAATTGTAGCAAGCTACACTACAAGCTACAAGGCAAAAGTAGCTTGCTACATTAAAGATACATTGAACGTCATTTCTATCTATGGGCCCACATGTATAATATCAATGTTAATGTAACTGAGAATGTGGCCCACTAAGGGTCCATTACTATTAACCATCTGTTATTTAGCTGGGGACACCCTACAATTACCTCACTGTATTTACCTATTTAGTTGTTTTTTAGTTTGCCCAGCCCTATAATGTTATTCATTTTCTCTACCTACACCTAAAAAGATATATATGTATATATATATATATATATATATATATATATATATATATATATATATATATATATATATATATATATATATATATATATATATATATATATATATATATATATATACATACTGTATTGACAAAACAACAAAACAATGACTTGTGTGTTGTTTGGGAACAATTGGTAATGGTTATGAGCAGTAAAACTTTTCATTAACACAACTCACCTTAATGTGTGTTCCTTAATTTGTCTTAGATAAAGAGAGCAGTTATGATTTTGGTTTAGAGAGTAAAGAACTGAAAACTAAGGTTTTGGATAGAGATGTCCGATAATATCGGGTTGCCGATATTATCGGCCGATAAAAGCTTTAAAATGTAATATCGGAAATTATCCGTATCGGTTTTGAAAAGTAAAATTTATGACTTTTTAAAATACACGGACGTAGGGAGGAGTACAGAGCACCAATAAACCTTAAAGGCAATGCTTTTGCGTACCGGCCCAATCACATAATATCTACGGCTTTTCACACACACAAGTGAATGCAAAAGCATACTTGATCAACAGCCATACGGGTCACACTGAGGGTGACCGTATAAACAACTTTAACACTGTTACAAATATGCGCCACACTGTGAACCCACACCAAATAAGAATGACAAACACATTTCGGGAGAACATCCGCACCGTAACACAACATAAACACAACAGAACAAATACCCAGAACCCCTTGCGGCACTAACTCTTCCGGGACGCTACAATATACACCCCCCGCTACCCACCAAAACCCCACCCCGCCCACCTCAACCTCCTCATGCTCTCTCAGGGAGAGCATGTCCCAAATTTCAAGCTGCTGTTTTGAGGCATGTTAAAAAAAATTATGCACTTTGTGACTTCAATAATAAATATGGCAGTGCCACGTTGGCATTTTTTTCCATAACTTGAGTTGATTTATTTTGGGAAAACCTTCTTACATTGTTTAATGCATCCAGCGGGGCATCACAACAAAATTCGGCATACTAATGTGTTATTTCCACGACTGTATATATCGGTATCGGTTGATATCGGAATCAGTAATTAAGAGTTGGACAATATCGGAATATCGGATATCGGCAAAAAAGCCATTATCGGATATATCTAGTTTTGGACATTGTTTTCTCTGAACACATACGCATTTCTGTGGGTTTCCTGAACGTCCTCTTAATCATTTAAGGAAAATCTAACCTGCGGGGGAGTATCTCTCTGCCATTTTAAAGAATGTTTTTTTGTTTGTGTTATCCGCTTGAAGCATCCCTCTGTCTCCGAGTACCTCATCATCACGTGTCATGAGTGTGTTATGATTTCGCTTACTAGTTTCGATGACCCGCCTTATCTTGCCTCTGATTGGCTAGTCTGTAATGTTTCGCCCGAACTTTAGCCAATTGTGACTCATCATATGAACACCAACCAATCATAACGGATTTTCTCCTTATGTATGGATGTTCTCATTTATCCAGGTCGTTGTATTTTCTCCATATTTTTTTGGCCTGGATTCGCAGTCCATTTTTCTCTCTTTGGAGCTCGTAGCTTTGATGTTCGCTACCTCGCTACATGGGTCTAAAAGTAGCTAAGCTACAGGAAAAGCTACTTGTTAAAAAAAGTAGGTAAGCTACCGCCAAGGTACTGGAAAATGTACCGTATTTTTCGGAGTATAAGTCGCACCTGCCAAAAATGCATTATAAAGAAGAAAAAAAACATATATAAGTCGCACTGGAGTATAAGTCGCATGTTTTGGGGAAATTTATTTGATAAAACCCAACACCAAGAATAGACATTGGAAAGACAATTTAAAATAAATAAAGAAGAGTGAACAACAGGCTGAATAAGTGTACGTTATATGTCGCATAAATAACCAACTGAGAACGTGCCTGGTATGTTAATGTAACATATTATGGTAAGAGTCATTCAAATAACTATAACATATAGAACATGCTATACGTTTACCAAACAATCTGTCACTCCTAATCGCTAAATCCCATGAAATCTTATACGTCTAGTCTCTTACGTGAATGAGCTAAATAATATTATTTGATATTTTACGGTAATGTGTTAATAATTTCACACATAAGTCGCTCCTGAGTATAAGTCGCACCCCCGGCCAAACTATGAAAAAAACTGCGAAAAATAAGGTAGTTAATAAACATGTAGCTTGTTACTGCCCATCACTGCCAACTGCAAGCCGTCTGGGGCAAAATAAAATAAAATGAGGGACTGACTGGTACAACATTATCACCCGAATCTCCGTTGACCATGAAGATTTTGAGTAATAGAAGCCATCAAAACTTTTGTTGGCTCCAAGTGAATCACACTATGTCATGATCATGCAATGTAAACATCTGACTGAAACAGTTATTATTGATTATATTTGTAATTTCGACTTAGACTTCCATTTATTGTCATTCAAATTTGAACTTTACAGTACAGATAAGAACAACATTTTGTTGCATTAGCTCGTTGTAGTGCAGGATAAAAGAGCAATAAGGTGCAGATATAAATAAATAGATTACTGTACAAATAAATATATTGCACTTTTGCATATGCATCAACGTTTATGGATGTATGTTATATTGTCTTTATATTCCAGCGAGTTAATCAATTTTTGGGGGGAATTGAGGGGATTATTATGATGCATTCAAGAGTCTTACGGCCTGAGGGAAGAAGCTGTTACAGAACGTAGAGTCCTGTAAGATCACCACTGAAGAAAGGACGGCAACCGTACTCAGAATGTACTTTTATTCTCATCTTCATCTCTTTGAATGCAACACCAAGTGCACATTTTTCGCTTTCACAATAAAATCGAGATACATACAGGACTGTCTCAGAAAATTAGAATATTGTGATAAAGTTCTTTATTTTCTGTAATGCAATTTAAAAAAAACAAAAATGTCATACATTCTGGATTCATTACACATCAACTGAAATATTGCAAGCCTTTTATTATTTTTATATTGCTGATTATGGCATACAGCTTAAGAAAACTCAAAAATCCTATCCAAAAAAATTTGAATATTTCCTCAGACCAAGTAAAAAAAAAGATTTATAACAGCACAACAAAATCAAACATTTGAAAATGTCAATTAATGCACTCAGTACTTGGTTGGGAATCCTTTTGCACAGATTACTGCATCAATGGGGCGTGGCATGGAGGAAATCAGCTTCTGGCATTGCTGAGGTGTTATGGATGCTTCAATAGCGGCCTTTAGCTCATTTGCATTATTGGGTCTGGTGTCTTTCAGCTTCTTCTTCACAATACCCCACAAATTCACTATGGGGTTCAGGTCAGGGGAGTTGGCAGGCCAATCGAGGACAGTAATGCCATGGTCAGTACACCAGTTACTGGTGGTTTTGGCACTGTGGGCCGGTGCCAGATCTTGCTGGAATATGAAATTGTCATCTCCATAGAGCTTTTCAACAAAAGGAAGCATGTAGTGCTCTAAAATCCCTAGAAGCGTCTGACTTGGGCTATGGAAAAGAAGCACTGCTGGTGTTGGTCCACTGTGTTTCATCAAGTCCAGAGTCAATGCAGCTGTGTACCAAGATACCAAAAGTTGCGATCTTTATCGTCGTTGTTCTCTACTAAATCCTTTCAGCAAAGATATGGCAATATCGCAAAATGATCAAGTATGACACATAGAATGGATCTGCTATCCCCGTTTAAATTAAAAAAATTCATTTCAGTAGGCCTTTAAAACATGCACTTTTGTGACTGTTGAGAAAGTTTAAATTGTCCAAAGTGGCTTTTTGTGATGAAAATATTTGAGATATTGAAGTCTAGATTGTATAGAACTCCACATTTTTCTTCCAATTTCGCCTCCTGTTGGTTCGAGTGCTATTAGAGGCAGCGCAGGCTGTTCCAGGACACCGATGAGACATCCACTGGGTCCAAGGGGGAAGGAAAAATATTATCACACCAGGAGCAAGAAGTACTTATGTTGGAGTTTGTCTAACTACATGTGCAGGTGACTCGCCTCTGGGGTGTCGTTCCAATGAAGCGGTGGAGATGATTACGCCGAAAAAGGTCACATTTGTCCTCTGCTCAATTAATACATCAGAGAGCGTGAGACAAGACATGGCCAATACTGTAGTGATACATTAACACCTTTTACACTGCCTGTTCAAGCCAGCCGGGGTCCAGCTTTTCGAATTAGGATCACAGCCTTAATAGAGACGGTGTAACAGAGTGTGTTCAACGTACCGTATTTTTCGGAGTATAAGCCGCTCCGGCGTATAAGTCGCACCGGCCGAAAATGCATAATAAAGAAGGAAAAAAACATATATAAGTCGCACTGGAGTATAAGTCACATTTTTTGGGGAAATTTATTTGATAAAACCCAACACCAAGAATAGACATTTGAAAGGCAATTTAAAATAAATAAAGAATAGTGAACAACAGGCTGAATAAGTGTACGTTATATGAGGCATAAATAACCAACTGAGAACGTGCCTGGTATGTTAACGTAACATATTATGGTAAGAGTCATTCAAATAACTATAACATATAAAACATGTTATACGTTTACCCAACAATCTGTCACTCCTAATCGCTAAATCCGATGAAATCTTATACGTCTAGTCTCTTACGTGAATGAGCAAAATAATATTATTTGATATTTTACGGTAATGTGTTAATAATTTCACACATAAGTCGCTCCTGAGTATAAGTCGCACCCCCGGCCAAACTATGAAAAAAACTGCGACTTATAGTCCGAAAAATACGGTAATAACGTAATATGTATTCTATATGTACTAGTCTAATTCCGTAATGCCATGCTGTGTAAAAGCACTCAATGCTGCGGTAATTTCCAGTGTTGCTGTGTTTTGTCTGAAAATGGCTTAATTCCGAAATACAGTAATTCCTCGGTAATTGTTGGTAATTGTTTTTCAGGCCTGACCATGGTATATTAATTTCCGCAAAGTACAAATTATTATTCATAAATATAATATTTCCATAGTTAAAACATAAAAACTTGTCTACGTAAATAAATGTTTAGACATGAAATAACAACCAAATAGTCACATTTGCACTCGTCGAGTATAGTACTGCTGCCTGAGGCTGAACCAATCTGTGTCCACGGTACTGAACAGGGCGCTCTGATTAGTTTGGTTAGGTTAAGTCACCAAAAAAATTCCCGAGCGCGGCCACCGCTGCTCCCCTCACCTCCCAGGGGGTGGAACAACGGGATGGGTCAAATGCGGAGTGTAATTTCTCCACAGTTAGTGTGTGTGTGACTATCAGTGGTACTTTAACTTTAACTTTAGTCTCATCTCGTGCCCAATACTACAATGGTATTGATATTTTTAGTCCATTTTTAACAATTGTTATGTTTGAAAATGCTTAATTTAAGCTAAAAATATAAAGAATATGCCAAAAAAAAAAAATCTGCGATGAAGTAAAGCCGGACTCTCAAAGCATGGCGTGGCAAAGGAATGACTGTACACATGTGACACCAACAAGTCTTGCTAAACGACTTCTCCACATGCGAGTCAGAGATTTTCTTCCTGTCGCTCACACCCAACAGTTACCTGGAGAGATGCAACTGTGACACTGAATCCCACTGTGGCGAAAATGTGTCCCTAAGGTTGTTAGCAAGTTAGCAAACATCAGAAGAGTTATGATGCAAATCCCAACATAATGGTGATCAATGAACAGCTTAGAGATGTAAAATTGGTGCTATTATAAATATGATTAAAAAAATAACAAAAATAAATGAAAAGTATTTGATGCGTATTTATATATTCAGGATTGTCTTATATTCAGGTCAATATATTATAGCTAAAGCTTACTGTATGTATCATATTGTATCTGTATACATGTTCCTTAGTCTGTACACTTCTGAGGTCCACCTGAGCAATAACCCAGTGCTCCAAGGCTACACCCTTGACGTAGCTGTCTCTCATATAACATGAGTTTAGTACCACTTGTGCACAGCTTTTATTGTCTCAACTGTTTTTTCTTTGCGGTTTTCAGTCAAACAATGTTTGTACGGTGGAACCTCGATTTACGAACTTAAATGGTTCTTTAACATGTTTCGCCAACCATGTAAACATGAATAATTGGTTCGAGCCTCGACAAAAGTCCCTATTTTGGAAAACAACACACTTTAAAGACACTTTAACGTGTGTGTATATATATATATATATATATATATATATATATATATATATATATATATATATATATATATATATATATATATATATATATATATATATATATATATATATATACAGTCGCGATCAAAAGTTTACATACACTTGTAAAGAACATAATGTCATGGCTGTCTTGAGTTTCCAATAATTTTGAAAACTTATTTTTTGTGATAGAGTGATTGGAGCATAGAGTGATTGGAGCACATACTTGTTGGTCACAAAAAAAACATTCATTAAGTTTGGTTCTTTTATGAATTGATTATGGATCTACTGAAAATGTGACCAAATCTGCTGGGTCAAAAGTATACATACAGTAATGTTAATATTTGGTTTCATGTCCCTTGGCAAGATTCATTGCAATAAGGCGCTTTTGGTAGCCATCCACAAGCTTCTGGCAAGCTTCTGGTTGAATTTTTGACCACTCCTCTTGACAAAATTGGTGCAGTTCAGCTAAATTTGTTGGTTTTTTGACATGGACTTGTTTCTTCAGCACTGTCCACACATTTAAGTCAGGACTTTGGGAAGGCCATTCTAAAACCTTCATTCTAGCCTGATTCAGCCATTCCTTTACCACTTTTGACGTGTGTTTGGGCTCATTATCCTGTTGGAACGCCCAACTGCGCCCAAGACCCAACCTCCGGGCTGATTATTTTAGGTTGTCCTGAAGAACTTGGAAGTAATCCACCTTTTTCTTTGTCCCATTCAAAGCACCAGTTCCATTGGCAGCAAAACAGGCCCAGAGCATAATACTACCACCACCATGTTTGATGGTGGGCATGGTGTTCCTGGGATTAAAGGCCTCACATTTTCTCCTCCAAACATTGCTGGGTATTGTGGCCAAAAAGCTCAATTTTTGTTTCATGCGCCAAGACATGATCCACACACAGAGACATATTTGGTGCGATGTAAACATTCGTAAATCAAAAAGGATGAAAATAGAGGCGTTCTTGAATCGAGGTTCCAATTTAAGCACTAAGACTAATTTAATATTGGAAACATAAAAAATTAACGCAATTTTTCTGTTCACATTGGGCTCATCGTCTACAATGTACGAAAAGTACCGCAGGACCATAAATGACTTGCTAAACAATTCCTAACTATATTAAAGTACTGTCTTGGAAAATGATATACAATCAATAGTAGCAATTTAGGACTCAAATTTTAATTTCAATATAGCCTGTCTTTAAAAAAAGATACCCTTAAGCTTTACCGGTAAAAATATAAAACCTATTATGACTATTATGTTACTTTTGGGGGCCTTGGTGTTTTCTGAAAGACCCTTTGCACATGTCTTATTATCAAATGTAGAGTAATAAAAAAAGGCTGTCGCATAGTGTCAAGGTCTACCTCTATTATTCCACATGTATGTGTACAGTTTTGTATTTAGTGTAAGAGAGCTTTTGTATCTGGCTTTGTGTGTTCGTTTCACCGCGCATTACTAGTATTTCATAGTACACGTGGTAGAATTCCTGTAACTGCTAGTGAAGTGTGTGCCTTACACATATGATATCTTTGAAATCATTAGTCAATCATCAAGCTCCTGTGCTGTATATATTTTGGTAATGGCAGCTTCTGACTAATTTTTTTTAAAGAAACATTGCTTTGTTCTCGTTCTCCTCGTCAGGGAACATGTGACAGATTGTGTCAGGTGAGATGCCACTCCGGTGAAAATTTGGAGCACTTTTTTGACAGTTCGTCGTCAGGATTCCTCGATGACAGAAACGAGAATAAATTGGACCAGATGGAAGAGGGGGGGAGTCTGAATTTCAAACCGCTGAGGATCACTTGAAAAGTCTTCACAGTGGAGTGGTTGACATTGCGTTTGGCGTTTGCATGAAGGATGTTTGAATCGACGCTCTTTTTGTCAAGGATTCTTCTTGACTGTGAAGTTAGCGTTTGCATTTAATCAACGTTTTACAAGGCTCGAACTTGTGGCCTGTCTACCTTGTGAGAGGTGCACATGAAAGTCAACATGTTCATGTTTCGCTGTGCAGAGAAACGTCCGGTGGTTTAGGTTTTAAATGAGTGATCCAAATCTTAAAAAATTTCTAGTTCAGTGGTTCTTAACCTTGTTGGAGGTACCGAACCCCACCAGTTTCATATGCGCATTCACCGAACCCTTCTTTATTGAAAAATAAAATGTTTATTTTTCTTTTCAAATTCAAGACAAAGTTATATGTTTTTTGGTAATACTTTAGCATGGGGAACATGTTCTAAGTAACAAAGACTTAATTTAGAGTGTTTTGGACACTAGGGGAACATATTCTAAGTAACAAGGACTTAATTTAGAATTATTTGGTTAGGGTTAGAGCAGGGGTGTCCAAACTTTTTCCACTGATGGCCGCACACGGAAAAATTAAAGCATGCGGGGGCCATTTTGATATTTTAAATTTTCAAACCATAACAAAATATATGGATTTTGTTTGTTTTTTACCTTTAGGGCTCCCGGGGACCATAAAGGGTCTAAGTCATTAAAATGTTAAAAACAAGTCGAATTATTATTTTTTTTATTTATATAACGCTTACATTAAATCTGTACAGTATATCAACTTCAAGTTGATATAAAGTTTAAAAAAACAAAAAAAGGTTTTATGCCTTTTCTATCAAAGACAACTTAGTTTTTTTATAATAAAACTGAAATATGCAGTTTTTCCCCCACTGCCCAAAACATTCAGAAAGCAATGTTTGATGTGAAGTAATTAGAGCCTTAAAAAGATCAATAATGCAGGACACCATTGATTTTAATTCATTATTATTTTTGAGTAATCACAGTGAAAAGATAAATAAAATCCCATTAAATATATTTGGGATCCAAAAGGTGCCCCACTCAGAAAGTGATACATTTTTATTAGTTTTTTTTCAACTTTCAATACTTAAGTTACGAGCTCAACTTCAGATATATCTGTCGATTTTACGTTTGAACTAGGGATGTGCGTATCGATCCTGTGTTATCGCTATATCGATACTCACACGCTACTCATTTGGCATCACTTTTCTGAAAAAAGTATCGATATAAACCAAAAAACGGCGTGTGGGGGGTGCAAGAATCACTTTCAGATGTTTTTGATTACTTACTTAACTTACTATGTGCTGGGACACCCCTGTACCTGGCAGAGTATAGAGCTGGCCCAGTCACGTCACAGGAGACAGCGAATGAGCGTCGTCAACGTGCAACACACACACAGCCAGCCGACAGCGTTGTTACTTTTCCTGAACAGCAATCTGAGACTTCAGTAAAGTGTGACGTGTGACGACATATCTCGAGTACACTAAATGTGTGATGGTGTCAGACATTTTTGTAGATAATTCCAAGTTCATTTTCTCAGGGAACTGTCTTTCGTATGCAGGTTTATAGGACAAGGAAATCCTAGTTTATTGTGATAAGGAAATTATTGACTTTGCTTCAGAGAAGTGTTATAAGTTTACTTCCACAAAGAGGTTTGAAACATATAATTGTTTTTTTAAGCTTTTTCTACCAAGACTTTTTTTTTGAGGAATAAGAAAAGTGAAAATGTGTATATTTTTGTTTATATTTAATTTGTTTTTCATGTTTATGTTATTTATTTTAATTTTACTTTTATTATATATTGACCATAAATAATGTGGTATAAATGGTCTGTATTTGTCTTGTGATTTGTCTTACAGTAAATAATAACAATAGTAATAATATTTTTGACTGACAAAAATTGCCAATAAGAAATTAATGGTATCGGTATCGGTATCGGTATAGATGAAAATGCAAGAAAAAGTATCGGTATCGTATCGAATCCTAAAAGTGTGGTATCGCCCATCCCTAGTTTGAACTATTATTTTGTTTGTTTTATGCTCTTTTGTCAAATAAAATGTTGATGCTTTTGTATGGCAACCACACTATATATGCAATATTTCCCACATAAAACATTTTAAAGTGAAATATTTGAAATAATTGGAGCCTTGAATAGGTCAATAATTCATTATATTATTGATTTTTTTTTTTTTTTGAGCAATGGCAAAAAAGGAAAAAAGAAAGATAGACAAAAGAAAAAAAAAGCCTGCATGGTAGCTTTGTGTCAACATTGCAACTTTTTCTAGTTAGATTTCACCTCATTCCACTTTTTTAAATGTTTTTTAATTTTTGCAATAGCATTTCCAGAATGTGTGGCGGGCCGGTAAACAATTAGCTGCGGGCCGCAAATGGCCCCCGGGCCGCACATTGGACACCTCTGGGTTAGCGGGTTAGGGTTATTATAAGGCCATGCCGAATAAGGCATTAATAAGTACTTAATAATGACTAGTTAGGAGCCAATATGTTACTAATTTGCATGTTAATAAGCAACTAATTAATGGTGAATATGTTCCCCATACTAAAGTGTTACCATGTTTTTTTTACTAGTGCACAAAATGAACCGTGCATGAACATCACCTTGTTGAAACAACAAAACCAACACAGTGCATAAACTCGCATCAAGTTACACACCTGCAAATCAGTGTGACTTCTGCTGTTGCCGTATTCGTAATACGCCGATAGGGAGAAGTTTTTATTTACACGATGAGTCGGGTGTGTCTTGACCTCCGCCGAACCCCTGAGCCCGACTCACCGAACCCCTAGGGTTCGATCGAACCCAGGTTGAGAACCACTGTTCTAGTTTGAAGGCAGGTTGCGCCGCATCATCTTGTGTTGTCTTGACAGCCACTACCTCATTTTTTCCTTTCAATTCTTCAGGGAGAAGGCCATATTCCCATCTCCTCTCATGCACGCACACAGGGCTTTAGACCACTTGACCTTGGTTGCTATGATCGGTGTGGTAAAGCCACCTCTGTGTGATGTTTGACGTGTCCCGCATGCTTACCAGCCCCCCCGGCCCACCTGTGTTCGTGTTTGAGTATAATGATGATTAATACCTTTGTTTTGAAAGCCAGCAGAGAGTCTGTGTTTGTTTGCATCCTTGCCCCTGCGGGGTTTTTTTTACACTTTTCTGTGCATCGGTCGCTCTCTGAACTGTCAGAATTGTGATTGTTCTTTGTAGTTTTGATATCGTGCACCATGTCCCCATGGTTCATCAACCTCTTTCTATATTTGTTAGACGTTTCAGACTCAGGATGTGTTCATACATGACAGTTTTTTTCAAATGAACTTGGAAAAGTGTGAAGGCTATGATGTTAACCATGGTGCATGCCAAAATATACAAATTCAACAAGCTAATGAATGTCAATCTTGAAACACTGTCAAATGGTTGTGGTAAACTGTTAATGGACCATGGTTACTCTGAGTCACTCTTGAGTCCGCATCATCTCAAATGAATCATCACTGTTTGCAGTGTTTTTAGTGAGTTTGCTAACTCGTGTCAGTTAAACAATTCAACATCTGAGTTTATCAGCGGTGTTTCTGGTGAGTCTACTATTGTCAGGCTTGTCCCTGACAGTTTGGTTAAGTTTGAGTTTTTCCTCTGTTTGTTTTATTTCCTGTCAGCACTCTTATTTTGGTTCAGTTTCCTGTTTGTCTCTCTGAGTGCTGTCCCCTCAGCTGTGGCTGATTGGCACCTGGCCACACCTGGTGTCAATCAGCCAGCTGCTATTTAAACCTGCCTTCCCCTCCAGTCAGTGCTGGATTATTGTCGTTCCGACCTGTCGTGTCGATATCAGTGTAGCTGTATGCGGTAAGCTATATTTTGTAGCTGTTTGTAGCTTACTGTCTTTTTGTTCCTAGTCCCTGTTTGCTGGATGCCTGTTCACTGTTTCCAGTTTGTCCATTCCTAGTTCCTGGTTTGTGTCTTTTCTTTATTTTTTATATTTTGGACATTAAATCATGTTTTCTCGCACAATGCCTGCCGCCTTCTCTGCATCTTGGGGTTCGTCACCAACAAACTCTGACAACTGTCTTTCTCTGATTCTGATTGAGTCGTCTCAGACTCATAATTCCTGATTCAGTTTTAAGATTCGGTTCATTAACCTTGGTGGTTCAGAAAACAACTCTTCGATCAGATTGCAGCTTTGGCACTTTTTCTGCTGTGGAATTGTTGGTCTGCAGTGTCAGTGAAACCACAACCAAATTTGTGTTGAATTATTTTATTTTTTTTTTTTGCCTTGGTCCAAACAATTAAACACCCCCTCCAGGATTTTGCAAGGTCGAGGTTGCGCCTATTCCAACAAATCTTCCCGGATTATCCTCCCTGCACAATTTGGCCAATCAGCGTAACTATTGCCAATGGAATTAGTCTCTCAGTGTCGCTGAAACGTGCACGTCAACGGTCTAATCAAATTGTTGTTTGTTTGTTGTGGAGACGAAGCAGTAAAAGCAACGAGTATAACTAAATATTAACTAAATATCAACTATATCAACCCAAACAAACGAAATAAGCCTGTTTCGAAAAATGTGTTGCTTTCCGTAACTCATATTTTGTATTAAAACTGTATTTCAGTGTATGTTTTTCTCACAAAATGAAACAGAAGCATGAATGGTGTGAAATGATGCTCAACATTAGAAATTTTACTCACTGACATGTTGCAAATCAGACTTGTTTACATCTGTTGAACACAACTTGAAATTATGAGGCGTTCTGTCTTTTAATGGAATACACACACACACACACGCACACACACACACACACACACACACACACACACACACACACACACACACACACACACACACACACACACACACACACACACACACACACACACACACACACACACACACACACACACACACACACACACACACACACACACACACATTCTTGTTTTTGTTACCTTCTTGAAACCGCCGAAAAATGCCTACCTCTTTAGGACCACCCTTTGTAGATATATAAAGATTTGTATTTACAACATAAATAATATATACAAACTATGCATATATAAAAAAGCTTGTTGTGAAAAATGAGTTAGAATTTCACAAGAAAAAGGTCACAATTTCACAAGAAAAACTTTAAATTTGGGCAGTATTATAACAAAAGTCGTAATTTAACTCGACTTAAGTCAAAATTTTACAAGAAAAACTGAACATTTGTGCAATATTATGATAAAAGTTGGAATTTTACTCGACAAAAGTCACAATTTTATAAGAAAACTTTAAAATGTTGTCAATATTATAATAATAATCGGAATTTTAGTTGACAAAAATTATGACAAAATTATGACAAAATTCATAATTTTACTCAAAAAATTTCACTATTTTAAAAGAACAACAAAACAATTGGCAATATTGTGATACAAGTCAGAACTTCATATGACAAATGTCACCATTTTGCATTAAAAAGTAACAATTTGACATAAAAAAGTAATAATTTTAGGAGAAAACATTGCAATATTACAGAAACAGAAATACTATGAGAAATTGTTCCCAATGTTATCAGAAAAAAGTCGACACATTGTGAGAAAAAGACTGCTTTCAGTTAATTTATTATTTTTTTGAATTTTTTGTTTGTATTGGGTTTTTATTCTTCATTATTTACTTCAAGTTATTAGAGTATGTCACTATATACATTTTCATTTTATTTTTTAAAATTAATTTTGGCCATAGGGGGCACATTTAAATTTCTTACACACACTTGCTATTTCATATGTTAACCAGAGGGGGAGCACTTTTAAAACCGACACACAGTCAATTTGAAAAATCCCTCCTTTTTGGGACCACCCTAATTTTGATAGATTTCACCACCAGGGGTGCACATGAGACATTCTCTATTAGATGCAATGGTTTTCCGTATTGGGACCATGATTTATGTCCTAACTTGTTCACCGGTCCTCATGTGGAAAGCACATTTCCTTATTGATGTCTCAAGAAGGGTAGAAATACAAGAACACACACACACACACACACACACACACACACACACACACACACACACACACACACACACACACACACACACACACACACACACACACACACACACACACACACACACACACACACACACACACACACACACACACACACAATTTGACTTTACAATTGACTTAAAAGCTGCAAAACTCTGTATTTTTCTTATAATTCATCCCAACTCAATGACATTGTCACACCTGTTCAGCATATGACAAGTGTTAGGATTTTTTTTTTTTAATTCTTAGTTAACTTTAGAAAATGTACCTTAATTAATGTAACACACTTTCACCAATGGTTGTTTAAAGCAGCAAACGTGCCAGGGCATGTCCCAATAATTCTAGGAGAAAAACATTCATGCTCATTTTATTAATACAAACATCACATGAGCACTGATACATGGATAAGTAAAAGTCCTACATAACGTTATTCTATAGTCGAATGTTGCGATGCTTGTGTTTGAATGGGTTTAATTTGAGCTTTACTTTTTCCTTCACATGTATTCAGTGTGATTAAAGTCTGCATATACATGTGACACCAAACTCAAGGGGTAAGTTCAACATGATAAACCAGTATCTGAAGTATAAATATACCTACAAGCAGCGATAAAGCCTCACTTTCGAGGGAAGCTCCTAATGCAGACACAGATACAGGTGGAGACTATAATTCATTGATTGATTGAGCTAGCAACATTATATACACTTCACATTTACAATACGTTCTTTTACAACAATCACGTTGAAGTAAGGCCAGCATTTTCATGCTGAAACTGTTGCAACTCCATAGACTGCTACCGATGGTTGGTTGGTTGGTTGGTTGGTTGATGACGAACAAAATACTTTTTGAGTGGCTATCAGTAAACCTTGGGAAGGGATCCCCAATTATTATTTTATCTATTTGTGCCAATTAGTACTCATTGTCCAGGTAAAATAGCCAGTCAAAAGATTTGATTGTTGACCGCGTATAGCAGCTGTTTGCTGTGCATAATAACGCGTCACATTTCTAGAGCCTTCTGGCGAGCTACTCCGAAAGGCACAGCACAGGTTGGAGACCCTTGGCTTAAAACCACACAGTACATATGGTCATTTCAATTAAAAAAGAGACTCCATGGGGGGACTGTAGACAGAAGAAACAAGCTGCATTGTGAAATACTGGTATTTAGCTAACTTTTACTCGGACCAAAATTGTTCAATCTCTATATAAACGACATTTGTAAAGTTACAAAGGACTTAAAGTTAGTATTACTTGCAGATGATACAACTGCATTTTGTTCAGGAGAGAACACACAGAAGCTAATATACAAATAACAGAAGAAATGAACAAATTCAAAAGATGGTTTGATAAAAACAGACTTATCTTTGAATCTCAGTAAGACTGAAATAATGCTATTTGGTAACAGTAGAAGGGAAAGTCAAACACAAATACAGATAGATGGAGTAGATATTGAAAGGTTCAAAGAAAACACATTTTTGGGTGTAATAATAGATGATCAAATGAATTGGAAATCTCATGTAAAAAATATACAACATAAAGTAGCAAGAAACATGTCAATAATGAATAAAGCAAAACATGTTGTAGACCAAAAATCACTTCATATTCTCTACTGCTCACTAGTGTTACCATATCTGAGTTATTGTGTAGAAATATGGGGAACAACTACAAATATGCGCTTCATTCACTAACTGTGTTACAAAAAAGATCAACTAGAATAATACATAATGTTGGATATAGAGAACATACAAACCCTTTATTTATTAAATCACAGTTATTGAAATTCAACAATTTGGTGCATTTGCAAACAGCTAAAATGATGTACAAAGCAAACTATAACCTGCTACCCAAGAATGTACAACAATTCTTCTCAACAAAAGAGGATAAATATAACCCTAGAGGAAAATCTAATTTAAAACATCTGTATGCTCGTACAACACTTAAAACCTTTAGCATATCAGTATGTGGAATTAAATGATGGAATGGATTAAGCAACGAAATCAAACAAGCACCAATATGATTCAGTTCAAGAGACGGTTCAAACTACAAGTGTTCACAAAGTACACAGAACAAGAATTATGATGAACATCTTGAACCCTTTTTTTTTTTTATTGAGACAAATATTTATGTATTTAATATTTGTTTGCTTACTATGGTATATTATTTATTTATTATTTATTTGTTACAGAGAACAAGGAAATTGGATACAATTGCTATGGTATGAAAAGGGGTTGGATTAAATAAACTCTGCTTCTTCCTACTCATTTTCGGACGTGCTGTAATGAAACAACTGGAATTGTGTGATGCATTTACATTGTATTTTATGCATGTTCAAAATAAACTGAATTGAACTGAACTGAAATGAAAGTGACACACTTTTTTAACTGGTATTTAAAACTAAAACTACGTTATATGTTTACTGTAAATGCCTTATTTTTCATGTCTACTTGAATCATCCAAGCATTTTCCGTTGATGTGCACAAGACCAAAGGACTTCCTATTATTTATGGCAAACATGAATGAGAAGTTTTTGCTTTTAAAACTATTTCACCCAAACATTTGGGTGTTGCTATGGAAATGAAATACCGTCGTCTTTTTTTCTCTCTCTCTCCTCTCCTTTTCCCCTCCCCTTTACTTGCTTTTCCTCTGACCCTGATCTGATGGACTCCATATTTCATGCTTCACTTAGGTCTGTTGGATTCTCATGAAAATAAAATGTAATAGATTCTGCATGCTGCTGTTTTGACGTAATAGCTCTTTATTCCTCTCGTCTGGTTCTGGTTCGTTCTCTACTTGCTGTGCTGTCAAGCTAAGACAAGGGAAGTTTCTTTCTCAACTTGTGTCCTACCATGTTTTTGCTTGAACCCTTAGGTTTGTCGTTGGGACTGTGCCAGTGTTTGTGTGCATGTAGGAGTTCTAAGCGGGCAATTCTACAGATGCTGGGCGTGTCTCGATTTTGCTTGAGTTGTGCTTTGGCATTGAGAGTGTCCAGTTATTCAGAGCACACGGCATTTTTAGGGGTAATACGATTAAAAGAGAAGGAAATAGAATTTTTTCGGAGAGCATAGAGCGGATAATCAAACACCCACATTCAACAAATTGGGATTATCGTCAATCAGGAAAATAGATCCTATCTCTTTCCAGGTCTTCATTCTGCTCCCTTGTGAGTTTATAGAATGAGGAATTCTCTTATGGGTCTATTACTGCTCCATTTCCACCTCATCCTAATACACTTTGTTCTACAATTGTAATCAGTTTAAAGGAATTCCTATCAAACTCTTTGACCAGGAAATACCGACTTGTGATTGACAAGCATTTGTTATCCCGTCATTTGTTGGCTTATTTACTCCTTTTATTTCTAGTTCTGCCTTGTCAACTAGAATTGATGAGATGTAGACCTGTAAAGGCCTTTTCCTTCCTAGAAAACTTGGTTTGTTGCCCTATTGGCTGCATTTGATAGTAATTTAACATGGTATAGTTAAATCCGATTCCAGAATTTACCGTTACTGATCCAGCTATCCATCTGGTCTGTCTCGAGTTATTCTCATCTCATCAGCTTTGAAAAATCAGTTGTTAAATATTTTTTGGCCCAGTCTTGACATTGTTTCGTAGTGCTGTGCTTTCAGCCTGAGCACTGAACACCTTGTGCTTCTGAACACTCCAGGTAGGTTGCACTTCTGGAATAGGACAGTACTGTATTATAATGGCTTCCTGGTAGCCTTACCTTTGATAATGCTTAAAATATTTGCCACTTAATTTGCCTTTTTTCGTTTCTTGTTACTATTTGCAGGAAACCATTTAGTTCTGATGTGTTTAATTGCCAATATCTTCATAATTTGATAAGTGCTGCATCCCCACAAAACACACGTTTTGACTTTTCTAGAGTCAATACATTTTCATGGCCTGTTTTTTGACTAAAAATTCTACGCACTTTGCCACTCTCTTCCTCATTACCAAAAAACACCAGATAGGCTTAAATCCAATTGACAGTCTGTTTGTATACACTACCGTTCAAAAGTTTGGGGTCACCCAAACAATTTTGTGGAATAGCCTTCATTTCTAAGAACAAGAATAGACTGTCGAGTTTCAGATGAAAGTTCTCTTTTTCTGGCCATTTTGAGCATTTAATTGACCCCACAAATGTGATGCTCCAGAAACTCAATCTGCTCAAAGGAAGGTCAGTTTTGTAGCTTCTGTAATGAGCTAAACTGTTTTCAGATGTGTGAACATGATTGCACAAGGGTTTTCTAATCATCAATTAGCCTTCTGAGCCAATGAGCAAACACATTGTACCTTTAGAACACTGGAGTGATAGTTGCTGGAAATGGGCCTCTATACACCTATGTAGATATTGCACCAAAAACCAGACATTTGCAGCTAGAATAGTCATTTACCACTTTAGCAATGTATAGAGTGTATTTCTTTAAAGTTAAGACTAGTTTAAAGTTATCTTCATTGAAAAGTACAGTGCTTTTCCTTCAAAAATAAGGACATTTCAATGTGACCCCAAACTTTTGAACGGTAGTGTACATCTGAGAGTTTAAGCATATTTATGCAGATAATTATAGTGTCAAAAATACATATTTCTCTAATAGTTGATTTGCCTAATGCAGTATTTTTCAACCACAGTCTGGTGCGCCGTGGGAGATTGTCATTCCACCTAATTGGGTTTAAAAATATTTTTTGCAAAGCAGTAATTATAATCCGCAAGAAAAGGCATTGAAGCTTAGGGAAGGCTATGCAGAACAAAACTAAAACTGAACTGGCTGCAAACTAAACAAAAAACAGAATGCTGGACGACAGCAAAGACTTACAGCGTGTGGAGCAGAGACTGCGTCCGCCAAGTACTTCCGTACTTGACATGACAATCAACAATGTCCCAACAAAGAAGGATAGCAACAACTTAAATATTCTTGATTGCTAAAACAAAACAGGTGCGGGAATAGCGCTCATAGGAAGACATGAAACGGAAACAGGAAAATACCAACAAAACAGGAAAATCCACCAAAATAGGAGCGCAAGACAAGAACAAAAACACTACACACAGGAAAACACCCAAAACTCAAAATAAGTCACGACGTGATGTGACAGGTTGTGACAGTACACCTACTTTGAGACAAGAGCTATTGTGATGCATGGTTGGTTATGGTTTAAAGTCATATCCAACACTTGCGAGAACAACTTTTTATTGTCAATATCGTCGACTGAGTTACATTTTTCAATGATTTCTGCTGGTGGTGTGCCTCAGGATTTTTTCAATAAAAAAAAAAAAGTGTCTTGGATTACCAAAAAGGTTGTAAAACACTGGCCTAATGGACGCTTCTAACTTTTCCCGCTAAGCCGCACCCCCTTGGTTAAAGGGAAACTGGACTTTTTTTTGGAATTTTGCCTATCATTCACAATCATTATGAAAGACATGACAATGGATGGATTTTTTTTTTTTAAGGCGTTCTAACTTGTAATTAAAATCAAATAAACGTCAGTTTACAACAGAGCCACTCGGAGCTCCTCTATTTCGCCCATATAATCCAATAAATAACCATTCAAAAAGCACCAACAATGCTCCATTTACATTTTGTGATATGAATATTAACCAAGTATTACTGATATTGTTATTATAAGCGCTAATGCAGACAGACTATGTATAGCGGCACCGGGATCACTACCGTGTGTGCCTATGTTTACATCATCAAGTGGTCTGCTGCTTCCTTGCTTCCTTGCTCCCTGTAAGTTTATTCTAGATCGTAAATCATGCATTTCACCTGGACAGAAGACGTCTGAGTAGGTATTCCGACAAGTTGGTACACTTCGACAGCCATTTAGGACTTGAAACCATTGTAAGCCAACTTTTGATTGCATGTATTTAATATTTGAAATGCAAAAAGAATAAAAATAACATCCACCGTCATGTCTTTCATAATAATAGTAGGCGATAGACAAAATTAAAAAAAAAAAGTTAAGTTCCCCTTTGATGATATCATGACACACAAGCTTTTGTCAAAGATGGTGGATGATCAGCAAGCACTCAATCGAATTTCAGACAAAATTATCACATCTTTCCTTTTTGATGCTGAAAATCAGTGGCAGCGATCACCTAAGAGGGGCCAAAACTACTTTATCCAAAGATACATTCATGAAACTCGTGTTTCGGGAAGCGGAATTGAATTAAACTGCAATGTGCGTGTAAGTGCTGGCTTTTAATGCAGAAAAAGTAGCCGCCACATAGACTGCACATTTGAATGTTGTTGGAAAAAAATAGAAGATTCCTTATGCTATCATTGTTCCTAACCAAATATGTAACAATATGAAAAAGTCATACTGTATCATGGTTATTGTTGAATGTGCTCAAAATATATTCATTCAGCCAAATTGTATTTTAAAAATAAAATACAATAGATTAAATAGCTACACAACTTTCTTGACAGAAGTAACATGTAATATAATATTATTGTTCTGACAAATTAAGAGCCATATTATTTTTAATGTTTAAATACGTTTATCTTTTTCTGTTTTAATCTGTGAAAGCTGTAGTGTTTTTTTTAATGATACAGAAAAATTGACCCTCAAATTCACTTCCTGTTGTCAGTTGCTTCGAGTATTGATCAATCTTGCTGTCTTAAGAAAGCACAGCCTGTGGGTTTAATGTGTACAAAGGAATATCTTAGTTGCTCAGGCAATAATGTGTTTATACAAGTTTAAATTGGGGACTGTCATTTTTTGATGGGGTAAGGCATCGATATCTGTTGTATTTATGTTATCATTGAATTTAAAATAAGCAGTGTCACCGGTCCTAGAGTTTATCAAAGTGTTTTCAATCACTATTTTACGATAATTTTAATTTAAAACAGTAATACTAATTAACCATGGGGAGTTTTACCGCTGTTCATCATTATAACGTTTATTGTTACGTCCCTACTAACCATAATCGCCCTGGTAGATAGCCACATTAAAGGAGAGCTGTTTCAATCCACCGCAAGCTACCTCTGTACCATTCATTTAAAAAAAAAAAAACGTTTATTTTGTAGGCCTGTAGGTACAAACGTGTCATCGATGAGTAAAACAAGTCCTATATTAAGCTACCTTTTATTGTTTACCATTCACAAAAAAGCTATATACTTCTTCAGTAGGCCTGTAGATACACACATAGGCCTATGTGTCGTCGAAAATCTTAACAACTACAAAGGAAAGTAAACTGTGCATTCCTTTGTATTTATGGAAACGGTGTGACTCAGTTGGTTGAGCGGCCGTGACAGCAACTTGAAGGTTCCAGGTTCGATGGCAGCGTCTGCCATCCTAACCTGTTGTGTCCTTGGGCAAGACACTTCACCACCTTCCACCCGGTGCCACTCACACTGGTGTATGAATATGAATACATTTTGGGTGGTGGTCAGAGGGGACGTAGGCTCAAATTGGCAGCCACGCTTCCGTCAGTGTACCCCTGGGCAACTTTGGCTACAAATATAGCTTACCACCATCAAGATGTGAATGTAGAGTGAACTATTGGTGGTTTCTCAGTTCTTTGTGAAGCACTTTGAGTGTCTAGTAAACCGCGATATAAATCTAAGCCATTATTATTATTATAAAATATGAGATTTCCTGAATGTACATTTTGTACAACAATTGAAAAAATATACGGAGTTCTTTGGCTGCGGTTCGCTTAGCGTTCACACTGGTATTTTTGTTTTGGGACCAAATGCTTCACAGTAAAGAACATATGCATCAAGTCAGGACATGATTGGGCAGCTTTCGTGACGTGATTACATCACGTGTGTGACGACCTGGGCGCATAGTGATGCGAAATGGTTCTCTCAGGGATGCAGACGGGCTTCGGACACAGCTTGCAGGTACAAAAATGATTTATTTAAGAAATAACTAATACTGGAACAAACAAAAACGTGCTCATAGCACTTAAGGTAGAAACAAAAGGAGCTAGCGTGGGAGCTAGAAGGTAAACACTAAACATACAGAGCCTTTAGCGTGGGAGCTAGAAGGTTACCAGAGCAGGAACAAAAGTCGTCATCTGTTGTAAGGAAACAAACTACGAAGCCAGACCGACTGGCTGGGGAGGCAGGCTTTAAATAATAATGTCAGTGATGACCAACAGGTGCTAGTCGGGAACACCCGCGGCAGGTGAAAGTAATCAGTTGCCATGGTAACAAACTCAGGTGCATAAACAGATACTAAAAAGGAGTCCAAGACTAGCAGAAAAACACAAATGACCCGAAAACCCAAACAGAAATATGATCCGGGCAGCGGATCATAACAACGTGACACAATTCAAATATTCCAAACCAAATTGCCATCTGCTGGGTTAACATAAGGTACCGTAAATGGTCTGTTATTGTTTATGCTGTGTGCTGTGACCGGAAGTACAATTGCTGTTCGGTCTTCTAGCTGTCCATAGCGATATTACTCGTATGGATTCTTCATTAATCAATCCAAGCAACATTTGTAAGGTTTACTGTCATGTCTTTTGGATCATGTTTTGTTTTGTTTAAATATGTTTGGTTTTTGGACTCTTTAGTTTCTGTTTACGCTCCATTGTTTTTGTTTCCATGACTACTGATTGGTTTCACCTGTCATGCATTTGGACTCAGGTAACCGGACTCATTTGGACACACGCACCTGTTGTAATCATGTCACTATTATTTAAAGGCCTACTGAAATGAATTTTTTTTATTTAAACGGGGATAGCAGATCTATTCTATGTGTCATACTTGATCATTTCGCGATATTGCCATATTTTTGCTGAAAGGATTTAGTATAGAACAACGACGATAAAGATTGCAACTTTTGGTATCTGATAAAAAAAAGGCTTGCCCCTACCGGAAGTAGCGTGACGTAGTCAGTTGAACATATACGCAAAGTTCCCTATTGTTTACAATGATGGCCGCATGAAGTGAGAGAGATTCGGACCGAGAAAGCGACAATTTCCCCATTAATTTGAGCGAGGATGAAAGATTTGTGGATGAGTAAAGTGCAAGTGAAGGACTAGTGGGGAGTTGAAGCTATTCAGATAGGGAAGATGCTGTGAGAGCCGGGGGTGACCTGATATTCAGCTGGGAATGACTACAACAGTAAATAAACACAAGACATATATATACTCTATTAGCCACAACACAACCAGGCTTATATTTAATATGCCACAAATTAATCCTGCATAAAAACACCTGCGTGTTTGTTATGCTAGCTCCTAGCTCCTCTGCTAGCTCCTAGCTCCATAGAACACGCCAATACAATTCAAACACCTGATCAACACACACCATCACTCAGCCCAAAAGACCGTTTACCTAACCCAAGGTTCATAAAGCTTATATATTTTTAAAAAGTTACGTACGTGACGCGCACATACGGTCAAGTTATCGAATGTTTAGCAGCCAAGGCTGCATACTCACGGTACCTGATATTCAGCTGGGAATGACTACAACAGTAAATAAACACAAGACATATATATACTCTATTAGCCACAACACAACCAGGCTTATATTTAATATGCCACAAATTAATCCTGCATAATAACACCTGCGTGTTTGTTATGCTAGCTCCTAGCTCCTCTGCTAGCTCCTAGCTCCATAGAACACGCCAATACAATTCAAACACCTGATCAACACACACAATCACTCAGCCCAAAAGACCGTTCACCTAACCCAAGGTTCATAAAGCTTATATATTTTTAAAAAGTTACGTACGTGACGCGCACGTAGGTACGGTATGTGTTATGCTAGCTCCTCTGCTAGCTCCTAGCTCCATAGAACACGCCAATACAATTCAAACACATGATCAATACACACAATCACTCAGCCCAAAAGACCGTTCACCTAACCCAAGGTTCATAAAGCTTATATATTTTAAAAAAGTTACGTACATACGCAAAAAAAAGCCAAAGCTGCATACTCACAGTAGCACGTCTGCGTCTTTGTCATCCAAATCAAAGTAATCCTGGTAAGAGTCTGTGTTGTCCCAGTTCTCTACAGGCGTCTGTGTATCCAAATCAAAAGTCCTCCTGGTTAGAGTCTCTGTTATCCGAGTTCTTCCATCTTGACTGCATCTTTCGGGAATGTAAACAAAGAAGCGCCGGCTGTGTACTGTTGTGGCTGACTACGTTCGAAAAATACGTCCATTTCGCACCGACAACTTTCTTCTTTGCTTGCTTGGCTTCCTTCTCCATAATGCAATGAACATGATTGAAACAGATTCACGAACACAGATGTCCAGAATACTGTGGAATTATGAAATGAAAACAGAGCTTTTTCGTATCGGCTTCAATGTGGAAGGCATACCCGTGTTCGCCGGGCTACGTCACGCGCATACGTCATCCTCAGAGGCGTTTCGAACCGGAAGTTTAGCGGCAAATTTAAAATGTCACTTTATAAATTAACCCGGCCGTATTGGCATGTGTTATAATGTTAAGATTTCATCATTGATATATAAACTATCAGACTGCGTGGTCGGTAGTAGTGGCTTTCAGTAGGCCTTTAAGCTTTCAGTTGCCAGGCAGTCTGTCTGGCGACATTATCTTAACTCTGTTACCCTTGACTTTATTTATGCTCTGCTCTATTGATGGTCCTTTCATGCTATTGCTCGTTTCATGGTTCATGCCTTGTCAAGTAAGTTTTGTATATTCATGCCACAGTTAGCGACTTTTTGTTCATATCCATAGTTATGCCTTTGTGCTAGTATTTTGTTTTCATTAGCCAAGTTTGTACATCCGCATTTGTGCGCGCCTTTTGTTTATTCCTTTTGTTAGTGTTAAAATAAAGATGTCCTTACCTTCACGCCTTGCCCGCTCCAACTTTCCTTTGCATTCCGGGAAAACAAACCCTCACAGTCGACGCATTGACATTTACAATATAACTAAAACAATTCTTACTTACTAAACCGTCCTGTGTGATGTCTTCAGGAGTGTTTTCATGCATATTTCTACTTGCTATCATAATTCAATGTTGAGGCTGAGTGTCTTTGTTAGTGTTATAAACTTACAACTATTTTTTTTGGTGAATTTACAAAGCTGAAACAATACAAAAACGTCATTGTGGACTTATTGAGTCTGTTTAGCTGATTTGAGAGCTTGCTTCCGCAGTTTGTGGGTCCATGACGATGTCTTCTTTTTTGTTTGATCATACGTTTTACTGACACCGCTTGGAAACAATTAAGGTACGTAAATAAACATTTAGCAAATATTTATGTGTAAATAACTCATTTGACAACATATACAGTACAGGCCAAAAGTTTGGACACACTTTCTCATTCAATGTGTTTTCTTTATTTTCATAACTATTTACATTGTAGATTGTCACTGAAGGCATCAAAACTATGAATGAACACATGTAGAGTTATGTACTTTTGTTATGTTTTATATTCTAGTTTATTCAAAAAAGCCACCCTTTGCTCTGATTACTGCTTTGCACACTCTTGGCATACCTCTTGAGCTTCAAGAGGTAGTGACCTGAAATGGTTTTCACTTCACAGGTGTCATAGTTTTGATGCCTTCAGTGACAATCTACAATGTAAATAGTCATGAAAATAATAAACGCATTGAAATGAGAAGGTGTGTCCAAACTTTTGGCCTGTACTGTATATCTTTGGCTTATACTGTAGTCCTGTGAAGCTAATACATGGAAAATATTTTTTCTTCTAAAAATGAGTGGGTACGGCTTATATCCCGGTGCGCTCCATAGTTGCGAACATGCGGTAGTTGTTTTTATTTTCTGCTATAATTACCGTAAACAAACTGACTAAAAATCTCTCCTATTGTACATGCACGTGACATGATTTCAAAAGTAGTAGCTCCATTGCGTTGTTATTCTCCTTTACTGTTCTGCTTCTTGTCACATGGAGTGGGAGAGCACAGGGAGAGTATTATAAACAAAACTGATACAATGGTTAGCTCATGATTCATTGCACCCCTAAATTTATGAACACACCTCTCCTCTCACCCTTTGCTTTGTTGTAATCTGATGATGCTTTCATAGAGTTTGCAGAGGTGAAAGAGACGACGTGGGCGAGAGCTAATGTTCTCTGTGATGTGTGTTTGCTCTCAGTTCGCAGTCCAATCATAACAACTTGAATCATCAGTTGAGGGGCAAGTGTTTCCAAAAAAAGAGCCTACCAATCATTGGAAGCAGAAACGCGGCCAATAGGAGTCACTTTTATAACTCAGCATGTCCGCAGTCAGACATGGGGAAATATGTGCGGTCTTGGCCTTTTTTGTTCGTTGGTGGAGTGCGTACGTGAGTGTGTGAGTGTGTGTGCAGGTTTATTTGCTGTACAGTATCTGCTTGCCTTTGAATGTCCCTGTCTGTGTACTGTATTTTCATGCAAGCGCCGTGGTTTCTCACACCGGTCTTAGGAGCTCATAAAACAGCCAACGAGCGCTTGATGTCATCCACCCATTCACGGATACACCATTTTGAACCTTGCTAACCAAAAGACGGCCTGGTTTTTGGGGTTTTGCTGAGAACTCATCCGGCTCGAGGACAGGATCTGTTGACCCCTATTAGAGGACACCGACAACCGTTCTTGCTGCTGTCTGACTTGACTGTTTCCCCCGAGCCAAAGAAAACAGCACAGCAGCTATTAAAAAGACTTTGGCCTATTTATGTGCCCCTTTAATGTTTTTCATTGAAGCCGCGGTGTCCAGTTGAAGTTTGTCTGCTGTATCATTTAAAAAAAAAAAAAAAAATAGCCTCACCACATCACAACTAATGCATGTGGCCTCTGCCCTGACTGGGTGTGTAACAAGCAATTACAGTTTTCTGTTTTCTCTTAGGAATAGGTGTACTTAATTAGGGATTACCGTATTGACCTGCATATAATACACCATTTTTTCCACTAGTACGACAAAAAAAGTCTGAAAAAGACGTTAACGATTGTATTCGGGGTCTGGAGATTTATACATGCAAATCAACAGGTGGTCCTAAAGGAAGGAAGGTCAGAGCTTTTATGCCTATATATATACACTACTGTTCAAAAGTTTGGGGTCACCCAAACAATTTTGTGGAATAGCCTTCATTTCTAAGAACAAGAATAGACTGTCGAGTTTCAGATGAAAGTTCTCTTTTTCTGGCCATTTTGAGCGTTTCATTGACCCCACAAATGTGATGCTCCAGAAACTCAATCTGCTCAAAGGAAGGTCAGTTTTGTAGCTTCTGTAACGAGCTAAACTGTTTTCAGATGTGTGAACATGATTGCACAGGGGTTTTCTAATCATCAATTAGCCTTCTGAGCAAACACATTGTACCATTAGAACACTGGAGTGATAGTTGCTAGAAATGGGCCTCTATACACCTATGTAGATATTGCACCAAAAACCAGACATTTGCAGCTAGAATAGTCATTTACCACATTAGCAATGTATAGAGCAGGGGTCCTCAAGTACAAATCTTGAAGGTCCACAAATGTTATTTTGAAACAGGCTGGGTCCGTTTATTATCGATCAAGCTTATATAGTAGCAGGAGGTAGGTAGTAGTTTAACATTTTCTTAAAATTAAAAAAAATAAAATAAATATCCAATAAAATACATGAACGATTTTCTTTGAAACCAAAATAAATAAGAACTTCAATAAAACTTTCAGTTTTAACAAAAAATAAATACTTTTGAACACAACCCTCCTATCCCTGGTAAACAAATGACCTCAACAGATCTCATTCATGTGCAAATATAACTACACAACTGTGTGCCTGTAGCGAAAGGTTCCATGCATGTTTCATGAGCGCTGTATGACCCAGGTGGTAACGGCCTATCAGCGCGTCGTTGTGATATAGATGACACCCATATTCTGATTGGCTGATTCCGCAGCCAATCAGAGTGGCGTTCTCTCGCTCTCACTCCGTCTCTCTCTCTTTCTCTCTCTGAGCAATAGAGAGAGAGACGGAGTGAGTGAGACACGGAGAACTTAGTGTAAACGAAACGTGGAGATATTTGACTAAAAACAACAAAGAACGTTGACTTGCGCTAGCGATGACTCAAAGATAAATACAATTATTATATTTTTTTATAATAATTATAATTATAAAAAAAAACAAAAAACATTTTTTTATTTTTTTATTTTTTTTACTATAATTCGTGCTGGACACGTCGCTGGGTCCGGACATGGACCGCGGTCCGCCTGTTGAGGATCACTGGTATAGAGTGTATTTCTTTAAAGTTAAGACTATTTTAAAGTTATCTTCATTGAAAAGTAAAGTGCTTTTCCTTAAAAAATAAGGACATTTCAATGTGACCACAAACTTTTGAACGGTAGTGTATATATATATATATATATATATATATATATATATATATATATATATATATATATATATATATATATATATATATATATATATATATATATATTAGGGGTGTGGGAAAAAATCGATTCGAATTCGAATCGCGATTCCCACGTTGTGCGATTCAGAATCGATTCTCATTTTTTAAAATTTGTATTAATCAATCCAACAAAACAATACACAGCAATACCATAACAATGCAATCCAATTCCAAAACCAAACCCGACCCAGCAACACTCAGAACAGCAATAAACAGAGCAATTGAGAGGAGACACAAACACGACACAGAACAAACCAAAAGTAGTGAAACAAAAATGAATATTATCAACAACAGTATCAATATTAGTTACAATTTCAACATAGCAGTGATTAAAAATCCCTCATTGACATTATCATTAGACATTTATGAAAAAAAAAGAACAATAGTGTCACAGTGGCTTACACTTGCATCGCATCTCATAAGCTTGACAACACACTGTGTCCAATATTTTCACAAAGATAAAATAAGTCATATTTTTGGTTCATTTAATAGTTAAAACAAATGTACATTATTGCAATCAGTTGATAAAACATTGTCCTTTACAAAAATCTACTACTCAGCTTGCATGTCAGCAGACTGGGGTAGATCCTGCTGAAATCCTATGTATTGAATGAATAGAGAATCGTTTTGAATCGGGGAAAAAAATCGTTTTTGAATCGAGAATCGTGTTGAATTGGAAAAAAAAAAAATCGATTTTGAATCGAATCGTGACCCCAAGAATCAATATTGAATCGAATCGTGGGACACCCAAAGATTCACATATATATATATATATATATATATATATATTAGGGCTGTGAAGTTTGGACACACCTTCTCATTCAATGTGTTTTCTTTATTTTCATGACTATTTACATTGTAGATTGTCACTGAAGGCATCACAACTATGAATGAACACATGTGGGGTTATGTACTTAAGAAAAAAATGTGAAACAACTGAACACATGTTTTATATTCTAGTTTCTTCAAAATAGCCACCCTTTGCTCTGATTACTGTTCACTACACACCGTAGCTCACCGGCGTCAAAATGTAAACAAACGCCATGGGTGGATCAACACCTAACATCCACTGTAATGATACTAAGTACAGGAACGTATCTCGTCGATACTACTATGATTACGTTGATATTATTTGGCATCACAACATCTATTTTTATTTTTAAAAAAAAAAAAGTATATTATGTTTATAAACTCAGGAAATATGTCCGTGGACACATGAGGACTTTGAATATGACCAATGTATGATCCTGTAACTACTTGGTATCGGATTGATACCCAAATTTGTGGTATCATCCAAAACTAATGTAAAGTATCAAACAACAGAAGAATAAGTGATTATTACATTTCAACAGAAGTGTAGATAGAACATGTTAAAAGAGAAAATAAGCAGATATTAACAGCAAATGAACAGGTGGATTAATAATTCATTTCACTTGTCTTTATTAATTTTGACAAAATAATAGGATGGAGAATGACACAATATGTTACTGCATATGTCAGCAGCTAAATTACTTAAACTTACACTATTTTATTGAAGGACTAAATTGCAATAACTAACATATGTTTAATGTACCCTAAGATTTTGTGTTAAAATGAAGCCAATAATGACATTTTTTGTGGTGCCCTTTATTTAGAAAAGTACCGAAAAGTACAGAAAAGTATCAAAATAATTTTGGTACTGGTACCGGTACCAAAATATTGGTATCGGGACAACATTAGTACAGTCCTACGGATTTTGTAAGAGAAAGTTGATTAATTGTGTCTTATAGCAAAGTCAGATGAATGGAGTGCAGTACTCGTCTGCAACCAGCAGAGGCGCTGCTGACTCATGCAGATATCTGTAAATGCAGGTTATATTCTGCCCTATACAGCACTTTAAACATTGGAAACAGTAGTTTAGAACATTGAGAGAAAGATGAATTATCCTGTTCCAATTATAAAAACAATATTTCACTTATTTATGGTGCTTGCTCATGTTCATTTGTATCCCTTCTTGGTGATTGTTTGTGGCACATCCCGTTGTTTATGTGCGTCGTGCGTCGAGAGGGCGAGGCCATTCAACGTCAACAAATTCTTCACTATCACTATCTCAACGGGGCGCGTGATCGCTATGGAAATTTGCCCGGCTAATAGTTGTGCCGAAATCATATTCTGGAGGCTATGAAAAACGAGGGCGAGTGTGAAGTGAAGGAAGATGGACACACGGAAGGAGAAGAGGAAGAAAAGGGAGGAGGTGGCATAATGCTTATCATTTAGATGCAAGGCCAGATCCATAATTCATGTTGCTAATGAAAGCTCGGAGGTAGCCAGTGAGTGCAGGGGGCCATGCTGATCAAATGCGAGTGAATAGCGATACCATGCACATATAACCTCCTCCTTGCCTTTCCTTATTTGTCTTAGCTTGAACGTGTATACCTCTTTGCCTTTTCTTTTTGTCCGGTCTTCCCTTTTTCCCCCCTTACTTTTTTCTCCACCCCCGCCAAGTCTTTCCGTTGGCACAGTTGGACTTGGCCTCCCCCTGCAGAATATAGACTGAATCATTTGCCTCCTCGCTTACCTCGGAATGAGCTGACTTTGGCAAGCAATAATGTTAAAAGAATACATGTTGTCAGCAGGAGACCGACGAGAAGTGCACGGTTGTGTTTGTCACCCTAACCTCAGCGGGTAACCCAGATTTCTGTGAGTCATTTGAGCTTTCGAGTGGACTCCAACAAGGCTCGATTCCTGTTAGCTTATCACTTATAGAGTGCTGTGTTACTGCACATTTTCCTGACTTTGGGAAGGATGTGTTGTCTTATTTAAGAGTTGCTTGTATTATTTCTATTGTGCAGGGTGGCAGCTGTCAATATTTACTTGGGAGTTTACTAGAGATGTCCGATAATGGCTTTTTTGCCGGTATCCGATATTCCGATATTGTCAAACTCTTAATTACCGGTACCGATATCAACCGATACCGATATATACAGTCGTGGAATTAACACATTATTATGCTTAATTTTGTTGTGATGCCCCGCTGGATGCATTAAACAATGTAACAAGGTTTTCCAAAATAAATCAACTCAAGTTATGGAAAAAAATGCCAACATGGGACTGCCATATTTATTATTGAAGTCACAAAGTGCATTATTTATTTTAACATGCCTCAAAACAGCAGCTTGGAATTTGGGACATGCTCTCCCTGAGATAATCCTGATACCCCCTACAACTATGGGAAATACTATACTTTGACTTTTATTTGTTTTAAACATGCCTCAAAACAACAGCTACAAAAACAATGAAGGCACACAGCTTCAGTCCAGAGTATACTAGAGCATATTTGCCAACCTTGAGACCTCCGAATTCGGGAGATGGTAGCAGGGGGTGTATATTGTAGCGTCCCGGAAGAGTTAGTGCTGCAAGGGGTTCTGGGTATTTGTTGTGGTGTGTTTATGTTGTGTTACGGTGTGGATGTTCTCCCGAAATGTGTTTGTCATTCTTGTTTGATGTGGGTTCAAAGTGTGGCGCATATTTGTAACAGTGTTGAAGTTGTTTATACGGCAACCCTCAGTGTGACCTGTATGGCTATTGACCAAGTATGACTTGCATTCACTTGTGTGTGTGTGTATGTGTGTGTGTGTGTGTGTGTGTGTGTGTGTGTGTGTGTGTGTGTGTGTGTGTGTGTGTGTGTGTGTGTGAAAAGCCGTAGATATTATGTGACTCGGCCGACACACAACGGCAGTGCCTTTAAGGTTTCTTTGCGCTCTGTACTTCTCCGTGTACACAGCGGCGTTTTAAAAAAGTCATAAATGTTACTTTTTGAATTTAAAGCATTTATCGGCCGATAATATCGGCAGACCGATATTATCGGACATCTCTAGAGTTTACAGTTCTGGTCGTTGTTATCCTTGCGTACAGTTGTGTAATTGTCGGTTTGTACATACACTGTGGATTCAATGTGCCTTTTGTTCATGGCGACGGAGTTCGTCTTCAGCTCTGTTAAGGTACAACGCCACTCGTTACCACTCTTTTTTTGTGTGTATGCATGTGTGTACGTGTGTATATATTTTTCCATGCTTGTCACCCAACTGAAAAAACATGCAAAATACTCCACTGTTATTCTTCAGGACTTGTTTTGGGATTTTCTATCTGAATTGAGACTGTTGTACAATGTCCTTGATGTCCATGCATCCATCCATTTTCTACCGCTTGTCCCTTTTGGGGTCGCGGGGGGTGCTGGAGCCTATCTCAGCTGCATTCGGGCGGAAGGCAGGGTACACCCTGGAAAAGTCGCCACCTCATCGCAGGGCCAACACAGATAGACAGACAACATTCACACTCACATTCACACACTAGGGCCCATTTTTAGTGTTGCCAATCAACCTATCCCCAGGTGCATATTTTTGGGGGTGGGAGGAAGCCATATGAATGTAAAATGAAAGTCATGATTTATATGTATGAACACAAGGAAGGGGTTCTTTCGTTAACCCTTCTGTGGTGTTCGGGTCTGTGGGACCCGTTTTCATTTTTTATTAAAAGAATAATGATACAATTAATTCATTTTTCAAACTGAGACTCACTGACTTTGGCTCATTTTCTGTGAAGAACATATATCAGAATACATATTTAATGACCACACACCATACACCCCCCCTACACATTTCTATTACATATAAGATGTCCTGGACCTGGGGCTAATAGAAGTGTGGAAATTTAAGTTCTGTGTACCACACACACACACACACACACACACACACACACACACACACACACACACACACACACACACACACACACACACACACACACACACACACACACACACACACACACACACACACACACACACACACACACACACACACACACACACACACACACACACACACAGCATGCCTAGACAGGAGGAGGACAGAGTGTAGGTACACAGAACATCAGAGGGTCAAATGTGCGAGAAAATGAGAGCAGACAGTGTTGACAAACAATGTTGCAACCTTGTGTGGGAACCGCAGGTGCAGAAACACAAAAGAAGAATCCCTGTGGGATGCAGAAACTTTTATGTTAAAATTCTGAACAGATGTTTATTGGGATAAGGTAAACATCTGTTCAGTATTTTAACATAAAAGTGTTTGGTTGTGAGGCATTAAAAGCTACAAAATGCAACGGGTCCATCAGACCCACAAACGCTGACTGAGTAACAACAATATGAATATTACACAAGGGTTAATTAGCATGCTGGCATTTTTGCTAATTTTGCAGGTATACACTTCCAGCATCAAATATTTTGTTAATAGACGAATGATACTTGTTGGCCTTTTAAAGAGATTTTTCAGGTACACACCTCAGAATAATGCATTTTGGTACTTAAGTTAAAGTTAAAGTACCAATGATTGTCACACACACACACTAGGTGTGGTGAAATTTGTCCTCTGCATTTGACCCATCCCCTTGTTCACCCCCTGGGAGGTGAGGGGAGCAGTGAGCACCATCGGTGGCCGCGCTCGGGAATCCTTTTTGGTGATTTAACCCCCAATTCCAACCCTTGATGCTGAGTGGAGGTAATGGGTTCCGTTTTTATAGTCTTTGGTATGACTCGGCCGGGGTTTGAACTCACGACCTACCGATCTCGGGGCGGACACTCTAACCACAAGGCCACTACCTTTTTTCTTAGCTCATTTTGCTCATTTTTTGTTACTTAACGCTCTCTGGCCAGTGTGCTAACTGTTAGCATTTCAGTTCGCCTTTTGATCTTCAACATACACAGCAAATTTCTACCAAAATTGCATTTTCTTTGAAAAAAAAAAGTATTGCATTGGTTTTGAAGGTTAAAACTACCAAAATGGCCCACGGCATCCTTTGATTTGTCTGTGTGTGGTGCTTAAAAAACAGGAAGTCAGGAAAGGTACAACATTCTCTACTGTACTTGGTGTCAGAAAAGTCCCAGGACGAGTCACGGGTGTCATAAGAAAAATGCAGAGGTACCTCGGGATATAATTGGTTCTGTGATGCAGCTTGTACCTCGAAAAAAAAGATGCCTATTCAAATTAATTCAAATTAATTTATTCTAAGCCCAAAACTATAAACAGTGGTATTGTTTTTCCATTCCATTTATTTAAAATTCTGGTGACTGAGCTGCCAGTTTTTAAAGTAAAATATTTGTTTCTGCTTATGTAAAAAAAGATATTGTTAATGTATTATATATATACATGTATATTAGGGCTGCAACAACTAATAGATTAAATCGATTAAAATCGATTATTAAAATAGTTGCCGATTAATTTAGTCATCTATTCGTTGGATCTATGCTATGCGCATGCGCAGAGGTTTTTTTTTTTTTTTTAATTTAAAAAATAAAAAATAAAAATATATATTTTATAATAAACCTTTATTTATAAACTGCAACATTTACAAACAGCTGAGAAACAATAATCAAAATAAGTATGGTGCCAGTATGCTGGTTTTTTTCAATAAAATACTGGATAGGATAGAAATGTAGTTTGTCTCTTTTATCCGATTATTAATCGATTAATCGAAGTAATAATCGACAGATTAATCGATTATTAAATTAATCGTTAGTTGCAGCCCTAATGTATATTCATATATTACTCATTGTTAAAAGCGGCCCTCTGAGGGCAATCATAACTGCGATGTGGCCCTCAATGAAAACGAGTTTGACACCCCTGCTCTATAGTATGGAAAGTACAGCATGCCCACCTCACTGTGACGTCACAACGTAGCCAAGCTTAAAAAATTGTTTAACACTGGTATCCACAACATTCAAGTCAACGTTTCAGTCAGAAAAGACAATCACATTCTGGTATTTTTAATAACTCAGATCATTTGTGCACCTGCATTTGTGTGCACGTGCTATTCTGCCTTCAACCACCTCTTCCAATCATGCCAAAGAAGGTAAAGTGTGCCGTGCTTTGGCGCAGATCAGAGTGTTCATTCTAGCCATACATGCCACGCTTTATATGTGAAGTGGACCCGGGCACGATACCACTGGCCTAGTGTGCCTTTAGAGACAGATGCGACAGGAACTCGGCCAAGCTTGGCTCTTGCTTCAGTGGAAGACCTGAGAGATTGGATCAATTATTGTAGCAAAACACTATTTAGAAGCTGCCAGGATTAGGCATGGCAGAGAATTAGGGCTTCTACAGTACGGACTCCTCACGGTCCAGTACGTACTTCGGTATTAAGGTCACGCTTCGTTTTTACAATGATAGCTCAATATAAAAACATGTTTTCAGACAAGAGCTGTTTCTTGGCTAATTGTTATGCTTTAAGTTGCTCGTTAAAATCCGAGTTACCAGCATCCCCATTATTGTACGACATAACTGTTTTTCAACCACGGGAAAGACGAAGGTGAGTGTGAAGGGCAGTGCTGAGAATAATAAGTTATTTTCATTAAATCAAAAATGAAAAGATCAGTGTCAGAGCTTGGTCCGCATTGCCGGCAGTAAGTCGAAGCCGTATCCAGTGAGGGTTGGACTCCACCAAGGCTGCCCTTTGTCACCGATTCTATTCATCATTTTTATGAACAGATTTTCTAGGCGCAGTCAGGGCGTTGAGGGGATCCAGTTTGGCGGCTGCAGGATTAGGTCTCTGCTTTTTGCAGATGATGTGGTCCTGATGGCTTCATCTGGCCAGAATCTTCAGCTCTCACTGGATCGGTTCGCAGCCGAGTGTGAAGCGCCTGGGATGAGCATCAGCACTTCCAAGTCCGAGTCCATGGTTCTCGCCCGGAAAAGGGTGGAGGGCCATCTCCGGGTTGGGAGAAGAGATCTTGCCCCAAGTGGAGGAGTTCAAGTACCTCGGAGTCTTGTTCAGGAGTGAGGGAAGACTGGATTGTGAGATCGGTGCGGCGTCTTCAGTAATGCGGACGCTGTATCGATCCGTTGTGGGGAAGAAGGAGCGGAGCCTGGAAGGCAAAGCTCTCAATTTACCGGTCAATCTACGTTCCCATCCTCACCTATTGTCATGAGCTTTGGGTTATGACCAAAAGGACAAGATCACGGGTACAAGCGACCGAAATGAGTTTCCTTCGCAGGGTGGCGGGGCTCTCCCTTAGAGATAGGCTCCTCTCCACATCGAGAGGAGCCAGATGAGGTGGTTCGGGCTCCCGAACGCCTCCCTAGGGAGGTGTTTAGGGCCACTGGGAAGACCCAGGACATGTTGGGAAGACTATGTCTCCCTGCTGGCCTGGGAACGTCTCGGGATCCCTCGGGAGGAGCTGGACGAAGTGGCTGAGGAGAGGGAAGTCTGGGCTTCTCTGCTTAGGCTGCTACCCCTGTGACACGACCTCTGATAAACGGAGGAAAATGGATGGATGGATAAAAATGAAAAGATCAAAAACATGACTGATTGTGTCGCTAACTTGGCGAAGCTATTCGAGTGTTACACTGCAAATCTGCGCCATACTGAAGCAGAATGAGTGTAATGCCAGCCAAGAATGTTAAAACAATATCTAAATGGCAGACTTTTAGAGCTGCTGATGTTGTGTTTGCCGGAAGGGGATACAGTAGAAGTCCACTCTCCAAGGTTTATGCTGTCTGTTACTATTCTTATTATATTATTTCATAAAACTACCGTAGTTGTTAGTAGTACATTCTATTGTATCATTTCTAATAATATCATGTCTCCTCTAAAATTGTGTTTTTCCTTTTAAAAGGCATGTCACATGTTAAAAGTGTGCTGTTTTGGGGGCCAAGCACTTGCTAAATTGATTTCAGTTAATTTCAATGGGAGACGTTTATTTAAGATACCATTGTTTTGAGTTAAGAGCTTCGCCACAGAACCATTTAAACTTGTAAGTTGAGGTACTACTGTGTATGATTGCACAAGAAACACTAGTTCATGTGTAATGTGAGGGAATTTGCTCTGCCTCCATACTGAACCAAAGGCTGCGAGAGAGATTTAGGCCCACCAAAAAAGGGGGGCCACCGTGGGCTGCGGGGCATTGCTTTATGACCACAAATGAGGGGGGGATTGATTTATGACCCCTGGAAGTGGGCATGGCCTAAACCGGAAACCATCCTGCCACCATTTAAATTTGTATTTTTTTGTAGAGTTTTTGCTTTGGCAGAAACGTGGTCGCTACAATGCTGCTTGTCGGTATATCATATGCGACCTGGTCACTAGGATGCTGCTTGTCGGTATATCATATGCGACCTGGTCACTAGGATGCTGCTTGTCGGTACATCATATGCGACCTGGTCACTATGATGCTGCTTTTCGGTATATCATGTGACCGTGGTAAAGGCAATCCCAGTTAGGGGTAAATAACCAACACTAATCCATAGGAACTAACATTCGTTAGTTCTCTGTGGTAACCGTCATTATGCACATGTAATCATGCATAGTGATTCATCATGCATTTGGACGGTCTCCTAGGACAGGGGTCAGCAACCCGCGGCTCTAGAGCCGCATGCGGCTCTTTAGCGCCGCCCTAGTGGCTCCCTTGACCTCTTTCAGAGACGTGTGAAAATGAAAAAAGATGAAGAAAAAAAATATATATATTTTTTTATATATTTTCTGTAGGAGAACAAACATGACACAAACCTTCCTAATTGTTAGAAATCCCACTGTTTACATTAAACATGCTTCACTGATCAGAGTATTTGGCAAGCACCGTTTTGTCCTACTAATTTCAGCGATCCTTGAACTCACCGTAGTTTGTTTACATGTATAAGTTTCTCCGATGCTGCCACAGAAAGACATGTTTTATGCCACTACGTCTCATTTTGTCCACGAAACTTTTTATGCTGTGCGTGAATGCACAAAGGTAAGCTTTGTTGATGTTATTAAATTGTTGGAGTGCTAATCAGGCATATTTGGCTGCAAGCTAATCGATGCTAACATGTTATTTACACTAACTGTTTGTACATATTGCATCATTATGCATTGTTTGTAGGTATATTTGAGCTAATTTAATTTCCTTAATGTCCTCTGTGTATTTAATTGGTATGTGCATGTCTCATGACACATTATCTGTATGTAATATTGGCTGCATTTCAGATAGTCGTTAGTGTGCCATGTTGTTGCAGACCACAGCAAATGTTACCCAGCTTGCAAATATTGTAATAAATCCATTAGAAGAAGACAGCCTGCCCTTTCCTTAAACTTGGACACGCACATCTATACCTTTGGCCATTCTAAGCCAGTAATTTCCAGAAGTTATCTCATCCTGTGAGAAGCCTCAATTTTACTAATGATTTTCAATGTTGCAAAATGTGTAGAATAAATATTAAAATACAACATTTCTGTCAACGAATACTTGCGTCAGTCTATGATCATAGGCTAATATAGACACTTACAACACGTGTTGCCTTCATTATAAGACTTATATAAGGCTTTTAATATTTACCCAAGATGGCTACTACATGCCAAAACTACAAGCTGTAATACCCTTGTCAGCATCTATCCATCCCATCCATTTTCTACCACTTGTCCCTTTCGGGGTCGCGGGGGGTGCTGGAACCTATCTCAGCTGCATTCGGGCGGAAGGCGGGGTACACCCTGGACAAGTCACCACCTCATCACAGGGCCAACACAGATAGACAGACAACATTCACACACTAGGGCCAATTTTAGTGTTTGGCCCTAGTGGTGTCTTTGGAGGTGGGAGGAAGCCGGAGTACCCGGAGGGAACCCACGCAGTCACGAGGAGAACATGCAAACTCCACACAGAAAGATCCCGAGCCCGGGATTGAACGCAGGACCTTCGTATTGTGAGGCACATGCACTAACCCCTGTTCCACCGTGCTGCCCCTTGTCAGCATGTAGGAGTCATAAATCATTAGGGACTACAACCAAGATGGCGGATAGCTTGCAAAAAACTACAACATTGAAATGGTTTCCTGTTTAGGCCCTGCCCACTTCCGGGGGTCATAAATCAATCTCCATCTAGCCCCCCTTAATTCCTGGGCATACTTGCCAACCCTCCCGTTTTTAGCGGGAGAATCCCGATATTCAGCGCCTCTCCCGACAACCTCCCGACAGAGATTTTCTCCCGACAAACTCCCGGTATTCAGCCGGAGCTGGAGGCCACGCCCCCCCAAAAAAAAGTATGCCGCAGCTGCGATTGGACCTGACCAGCCTCCGGGTACAAGTACTGGAGTACCAATTGCTTGCCAGGGAAGATCTTCCCCAGGAAGCAAGGATTGACCGGTTTTGGGCCATGCTAGGGAGAGATGGAAGATTACACACTCTCGTGCATTTGATGAAAGCACTTTTGTGCGTGCCACACAGCAATGCATCATCAGAGAGGGTGTTCAGCATGGTTAGAAAAATAGTGACAGAGAATAGAAAGAGGATGGACAATTCAACCCTTAACAAAGCATTGTACTTTCAAGTACAACAATGAGTAGATGAGTGTTGTGTGTGTGTGTGTATATGTGTAAATAAATGAACACTAAAATTCAAGTATTTCTTTTATTTATATATATAATAAAATAAATAAATAAATATATATATATATATATATATATATATATATATATATATATATATATATATATATATGAAATACTTGAGTTGGTGAATTCTAGCTGTAAATATACTCTCCTCTTAACCACGCCCCTAACCACGCCCCCGCCCCAACCACGCCCTCCGATACCGGGAGGTGGGGGGTGGGGGCCGTGGTCGGGGGTGGGGGTGGGGGCGTGGTTGGGGGCGTGGTTAAACTAGAATTCACCAACTGAAGTATTTCATATATATATATATATATATATATATATATATATATATATATATATATATATATATATATATATATATATATATATATATGAAATACTTGACTTTCAGTGAATTCTAGCTATATATATATATATATATTTATTTTATTATACATATAAATAAAAGAAATACTTGAATTTCAGTGTTCTAGTAGATGGCACTATTGTCCTGTTTAAGAGTGTCACAACATTGCTGTTTACTGCAGACGAACTGCTTTACGGTAGACTAAACATGACTGCTACTCGCCCTCGATCATTCTACAGTTATGACGTCATTGGGCAGGCAAGCTGTTTATATTGTGGGAAAGCGGACGTGAGAACAGACTGTCCCCACTCAGTTCCGCATTGAGGAGGGGGCGTGGCCTCCAGCTCCGGCTGAATACCGGGAGTTTGTCGGGAGAAAATTTCTGCCGGGAGGTTATCGGGAGAGGCGCTGAATACCGGGAGTCTCCCGGTAAAAACGGGAGGGTTGGCAAGTATGACGTAAATCGTTGGCCAACCAAAAAGTAACCACAGAACACTATGCAGTATAGTGTTCTGTGGTTACTTTTTGGTTGGCCAAGCGGACGTGACGACAGGCTGTCCTCACTCAGGTCCACGAGGACCTGGAGGGGGCGTGCCTTAAGTCCGGCTGGAAATCGGGAGAATGGTTGTCCCGGGAGATTTTCGGGAGAGGCACTGAAATTCGTGAGTCTCCCGGAAAATTCGGGAGGGTTGGCAAGTATGCTCGCAGTGTGAAATGATTATGACCAGCCCGCACGGATATTTTCCGCAGATAAAACCGACATCTGTGTGGCAACGTGTCAAAGAAAGAGTTCTCTCACAGCAGATATGGCAGGTGCACTGGCGCTCAATCACAGTGTCAAGTAGCGAGGCCCCGGCCGGCGACTCTCCGCGTCCTTTCTTTCAAGAGTGGCACTCACAAACAAGAGTGAGAGAGCAAAGTGTCCTACCCGAAGGGCGCTCGGCGAGATGGAGATGTGCCTACCGTTGCTTTTCATGCAGTCACAGAAGGCTAAAAGGCTGGCAGGCGCAACGAGCTGCCCTCTCTCTCGCCTTTGTCAGCTCAGACACGGATGGCCAAAGAACCTTAGACTCTCAACTTCAAACTGGCTGCATTTCAAAGACCCCCGCCCCCATTGAGAGAGTCACTTCATCAGTCTGTCAGTCAGTCCATCACATAGTCAATATAACGATTCTCTCCTATCTCTGAGGTCCTCATAGCCGTTAGTTACCTCTGCCGGCTTTCTCATACATGCATTTATGAGTTGTCCGGTCCCGCAAGGGGTTCCCATTTTCAGATCACTTGTATTTGATATAGACTCTTCTCATCACTGCAATGCACCTGTTCTTTTTTCCCCTGCTTGGTAAACTTGCTGGAACTTCTTACTAATACTAACTTGTGCACAGCTGCCTATTGACGTTCTTAGACTGAGTGTCAGTAGGAGTGTGTATCGCAAAACCTGTCAACCTGTTTCAAGTCGAATGCCCCTATAGCCGAGATGTCAAACATGCGACGTGGGGGCCGAGATGAGTTTGCTAAGTGTCAAATTGAGCTGCATTTTTAATTTAAGGAAATGTGTCCACTGGATGTCTCAATAGCAATTATGTTAGGCAAGCAAATAGTTCATACCAAACAAGAGTTACTCGGTAAAGCGGTGCTGCGACTCCTCCCCCCCGACCCGACGTAAAACAAACAGGAGTAAAATAAACAATCGGTAACTCCACTTATGATATACTTATGTGAAAATTATAGTCTTTTGTGCAAATGTACAGGAAGTGAAGAGTGGAAATGACAAATTAGATATTTGATACAAAGAACAGTTTTTTATCAATGTTTTATTTTGTTTTTTTGTTCTATCCTAGATGGGCTGTGACTCAGTTTATGGTAAATGGGTTATACTTTTATAGAGCTTTTCTACCTTCAAGGAAATCAAAGCGCTTTGACACTATTTCCACATTCACCCATTCACACACACATTCACACACTGATGGCAGGAGCTGCCATGCCAGGCCCTAACCACGACCCATCAGGAGCAAGGGGGAAGTGTCTTGCTCAAGGACACAACGAACGTGACGAGGTTGGTAGAAGGTGGGGATTGAACCAGGAACCCTCAGGTTGCTGGCACGGCCACTCTCCCAACCGCCCCACGCCGTCCCCAGTTTAATTACTTTGTAAATACACTGAGATAAAGTCCAAGTTCGTTGTGTTCTTCATGGAGTTTTTAAAACTGCACCAATTTTTTTCGTCAGAATGTTCAACTAACTTGAAGTGTTTTGTCATGAGGATTATTTGAATCTGAAGTTGCCGTAGTTGTATTTTTAAGTTATCATGCCATGATTTTACTGAATTAGCCCTCGTGGGAATAGTTTTTCCTCCTTCATAAGTAGGGATGTCCGATAATGGCTTTTTGCCGATTTCCGATATTGTCCAACTCTTTAATTACCGATACCGATATCAACCGATACCGATATCAACCGATACTGATATATACAGTCGTGGAATTAACACATTATTATGCCTAATTTAGACAACCAGGTATGGTGAAGATAAGGTCCTTTTTAAAAAAATTAATAAAATAAAATAAGATAAATATATTAAAACATTTTCTTTAAAAAAAAAAGAAAGTAAAACAATATAAAAACAGTTACATAGAAACTAGTAATTAAAGACCTACTGAAATGAATTTTTTTTATTTAAACGGGAATAGCAGATCCATTCTATGTGTCATACTTGATCATTTCGCGATATTGCCATATTTTTGCTGAAAGAATTTAGTAGAGAAAATCGACGATAAAGTTCGCAACTTTTGCTTGCTGATAAAAAAAAGCCTTGCCTGTACCGGAAGTAACGTGACGTCACAAGCGGTAGTGCTGCTCACAATTCCCCGTTGTTTACAATGGAGCGAGAGAGATTCGGACCGAGAAAGTGACGATTACCCCATTAATTTGAGCGAGGATGAAAGATTCGTAGATGAGGAACGTTACAGTGAAGGACTTGAGAGGCAGTGATGGACGTATCTTTTTTCGCTCTGACCGTAACTTAGGTACAAGCTGGCTCATTGGATTCCACACTCTCTCCTTTTTCTATTGTGTATCACAGATTTGTATTTTAAACCATCTCAGATACTATATCCTCTTGAAAATGAGAGTCGAGAACGCGAAATGGACATTAACAGTGACTGAACATGTAAATACACGATTAATAATTCAGCTTTGCGAAGCTAAAAAAATAGAAGCTAACCTAGCTACGTAGCCAACGTGATAGCAGCAGTCTCAAATGCAGATAGAAACTAAATTAAAAAAAAACCTGACTGGATGGATAGACAGAAGATCAATAATACTATTAAACCATGAACATGTAAATACACGATTAATAATATTCCGCTTGGCGAAGCTAAAAAAAACAGAAGCTAACCTAACTGCGTAGCCAACGCGATAGCGTCAGTCTCAAATGCAGATAGAAACTAAATAAAAAAAAACCCTGACTGGATGGATAGACAGAAGATCAATAATACTATTAAACCATGAACATGTAAATACACGATTAATAATATTCCGCTTGGCGAAGCTAAAAAAACAGAAGCTAACCTAGCTGCGTAGCCAACGCGATAGCATAGCAGTCTCAAATGCAGATAGAAACTAAATAAAAAAAAACCCTGACTGGATGGATAGACAGAAGATCAATAATACTATTAAACCATGAACATGTAAATACACGATTAATAATATTCCGCTTGGCGAAGCTAAAAAAAACAGAAGCTAACCTAGCTGCGTAGCCAACGCGATAGCATAGCAGTCTCAAATGCAGATAGAAACTAAATTAAAAAAAACCTGACTGGATGGATAGACAGAAGATCAATAATACTATTAAACCATGAACATGTAAATACACGATTAATAATATTCCGCTTGGCGAAGCTAAAAAAACAGAAGCTAACCTAGCTGCGTAGCCAACGCGATAGCATAGCAGTCTCAAATGCAGATAGAAACTAAATAAAAAAAAACCCTGACTGGATGGATAGACAGAAGATCAATAATACTATTAAACCATGAACATGTAAATACACGATTAATAATATTCCGCTTGGCGAAGCTAAAAAAACAGAAGCTAACCTAGCTGCGTAGCTAACTTAGATGCAGCGGCAGGCGTTGTACGCTTTTGACGACACCCCGGCCGCCATCAGAGTCGGCAAGAAACATATATTTCCCCAAAGTTACGTACGTCACATGCACATATCGACACGCACGTACGGGCAAGCGATCAAATGTTTGGAATCCAAAGCTAGACTCACCGTAGTGCGTCTGTTATCCTGCTCAAAACACAACACAACCTCCTGGTGTTGGTGTTGCTGTAGTCCACCGCTCCATCGAGCGCACCTACAACTTTCTTATTTGCAGTCTCCATTGTCCATTAAACAAATTGCTCAATCGCTTTATTAACAAGCGGTAACTTGTTGTAGTTCAAAAAGTAACGCACACACATACACGAGCTGCTGTTAGCCAAAAGTCACGCTCACACAGACTCAAGTTCTCCGCCAACTCACTCGCGCATGCGCGTTCCCCAAACCCTTAAAGACACAGTACACTAATGCAAATATCACAGATATTAAAGCATTGTACTTAGCCGCTAAGACACCGATCGATCCCACCTACAACGTTCTTCATTGCAGTCTCCATTGTTCATTAAACAAATTGCAAAAGATTCACCAACACAGATGTCCAGAATACTGTGGAATTTTGTCGAAGAAAACAAGAGGCTTTTCTATCGGGTCCGATGGGGTCCAACCACTTCCGTTGCTTTTGTGACGTCACGCGCATAAATCATATCCAAAGGAGTTTTTCAACCGGAAGTGTGGCGGGAATTTTAAAATTGCACTTTATAAGTTAACCCGGCCGTATTGGCATGTGTTGCAATGTTAAGATTTCATCATTGATATATAAACTATCAGACTGCGTGGTTGGTAGTAGTGGGTTTCAGTAGGCCTTTAATGAAAATGAGTAAAATTAACTGTTAAAGGCCTACTGAAATGATTTTTTTTTATTTAAACGGGAATAGCAGATCCATTCTATGTGTCATACTTGATCATTTCGCGATATTGCCATATTTTTGCTGAAAGGATTTAGTAGAGAAAATCGACGATAAAGTTCGCAACATTTGCTCGCTGATAAAAAAAGCCTTGCCTGTACCGGAAGTAGCGTGACGTCACAGGAGCTAGTATTCCTCACAATTCCCCATTGTTTACAATGGAGCGAGAGAGATTCGGACCGAGAAAGTGATGATTACCCCATTAATTTGAGCGAGGATGAAAGATTCGTAGATGAGGAACGTTACAGTGAAGGACTTGAGAGACAGTGATGGACGTATCTTTTTTCGCTCTGACCGTAACTTAGGTACAAGCTGGCTCATTGGATTCCACACTCTCCTTTTTTTATTGTGGATCACGGATTTGTATTTTAAACCACCTCGGATACTATATCCTCTTGAAAATGAGAGTCGAGAACGCGAAATGGACATTCAGTGCCTTTTATCTCCACGACAATACATCGGCGAAATGCTTAAGCTACGAGCTAACGTGATAGCATCGTGCTTTAACTGCATATAGAAACAAAAAAATAAAGCCCTGACTGGAAGGATAGATAGAAAATCAACAATACTATTAAACCGTGGACATGTAAATACACGGTTAATGCTTTCCAGGCTGGCGAAGGTTAACAATGCTGTGCTAACGACGCCATTGAAGCTAACTTAGCAACTTAGCAACGGGACCTCACAGAGCTATGCTAAAAACATTAGCTCTCCACCTACGCCAGCCAGCCCTCATCTACTCATCAACACCCGTGCTCACCTGCGTTCCAGCGATCGGCAGAAGGACGAAGGACTTCACCCGATGCGTTTGGCGGCCCGGAGACGTAGAAAGTCAAGGTGAGGTCGGCGGCTAGCGCTCCAACAAAGTCCTCCTGGTTGTGTTGCTGTAGTCCGCTGCTAATACACCGATCCCACCTACAACTGTCTTCTTTGCAGCCTTCATTGTTCATTAAACAAATTGCAAAAGAGGTCCAGAATACTGTGGAATTATGAAATGAAAACAGAGCTATTTGTATAGTATTCTACGGGTACCATAACTTCCGTTACTCGGACTTCGTCACGCGCATACGTCATCATACCGCGACGTTTCAGCCGGATATTTCCCGGGAAGTTTTAAAAGTCACTTTATAAGTTAACCCGGCCGTATTGGCATGTGTTGCAATGTTAAGATTTCATCATTGATATATAAACTATCAGACTGCGTGGTCGGTAGTAGTAGGTTTCAGTAGGCCTTTAAAGGTTAGTACTATTAGTGGACCAGCAGCACGCACAATCATGTGTGCTTACGGACTGTATCCCTTGCAGACTGTATTGATATATATTGATATATAATGTAGGAACCAGAATATTAATAACAGAAAGAAACAACCCTTTTGTGTGAATGAGTGTAAATGGGGGAGGGAGGTTTTTTAGGTTGGTGGACTAATTGTAAGTGTATCTTGTGTTTTTTATGTTGATTTATTAAAAAAAACAAAAACAAAAAAAAACGATACCGATAATAAAAAAAACGATACCGATAATTTCCGATATTACATTTAAAGCATCATCTCTATTCATAAGTCAATATTTCAGAAGACTTCTGCTCAGTGAGCATGTAAAGGATTATCATAACACAACTTTTGTGATGAATCCAATAGAAAGAAAAATGAATAACTACAGGATTGGTTATGGAACCTAGTGACTAGGGTTGCAAAATTTCGGGAATATTCAAAGTTGGAAACTTTCCATATGAATATATGGGAATTAATGGGAATAAACATTTAATGCAACATGCTAGATCTTGCAGCATGATTATTAGCTAAAACAACCTGATTTTTTGCAAATTCAATTGAATTTCAACCCTACACTGTGCATTCCTCCATCACATGTGCAGTGCATTCTTCCATCACATGCTACACACTACAGCAGAGCTATTGAGGCCACACTAGTATTTGAGCCCAATGACTTCATCCAGTCAGGTAAGTTTTGACGATATTACTGGGGTAAATATATTTGATATATGGTATTTAAGTTTAATAGAGGTGTAATTGCTTGTTACTGTAAGACTGTAGACTACTCCAGCAGACTTCCACTCAATTTTGGGGCCAATATCTCTAGCTAGCTAGGTTTATGTACCACCGCAGTCTCATAATGAACCGAAAATATTTATCTGTTAGCCGCGATGCTAATTTTCTCTATGTTAAATCCCATTCATTTATGCTAACAACGTTAACGATCCGATTGACCTTTTTTTGTGATCTGTAAAGTTCAACTAGCTAATACTGAATCAAAACGTGTAGTTTCCACTGCATTCTGTACTGCTAGCCATTCTGTTGTCATACAAGAATGTAGGTTATAATTTGATTTAGCATGCTGATTGAGTGTTCATGTATTCATATAGCCTATTTCTATTAATTTGTCCATCAGTAAAATATTTTTTAAAGACTACTCCAATTGTTTACTGACTATTTATATCTGTGTGTAGTATTGCATTAGTGTTTTACAAGAATAAATGAAAAAACAGAGGCTTGAGAAGCTTTCATTTTACATTTTGAATGGGACTTTTGGGGGGGGGGGGGCATCATTTATTTTATTCAATCAACATTGATTTTTTGATGGTTGATGTTTGATGAAGTTCTGCTCACAAAAATACATTTATATTACAAATGTTTGCATGCATGTCTGCTTATTATGACCACAAAATGTTTATATTTATGTCTGTATATGATGGTTAGTATACATTACCCCAAATTTCCTGTTAATTTCCATTAATTCCCGTTAATTCCCCATTAATTCCCATGGACGGTGTCCAACTTTGAATAATCAAAAAATGGTCAATATTTCCAAACTTCTCGAGCTTAACTTTCCGTGGTAAATTTCCGGAAACTTTCCACCCCTTTGCAACCCTAATTGTGACATAAGGAAAGTGGTACATGTAAAGTTAAAGTACCACTGATAGTCACACACACACTAGGTGTGGTGAAATTACCCTCTGCATTCAACCCTTGGGAGTTGAGGGGAGCAGTGAGCAGCAGCGGTGGCTGCGCTCGGGAATCATTTTGGTGATTTAACCCCCAATTCCAACCTTTGATGCTGAGTGCCAAGCAGGGAGGTAATGGGTCCCATTTTTATAGTCTTTGGTATGACTCGGCCGGGGTTTGAACTCACGACCTACCGATTTCAGTGCAGACACTCTAACCACTAGGCCACTGAGAAGGTTATCCTATTTTTTACACTTGCATGACAATTAAGAGGGTTAAAATGTTGTTGCTAACCTGTACAAGAGTCAAGGGATTTATGGTAGTGACAGTTTGACCCTGGAATAGATTATTTCAGATTCTGATGTTTGTTATGTGAAATATATTTTTATAATGAACACGTTGGTGGTCTGGGACTAGGTGGATCGTGTTTGACCTGTTAAGCTTTCACTGCACTTGTTAGTGCATACTTGTGTTGTGTACAAACGTACAGTACGCATGTAGCTACTGTATGTGTGTTGTGAAGACCCCGTGACTCCTTCACAAGAGCCAATCGAAGTAATGAAGGTTGTGAGAAGGGGGAGAGAGCGGGGTAAAGCGCGTATCGGTCGGAGGGAGCGGCACAGAGCAAAGGGAGCACTCGGTCCAAATTATAATACAAATCATATCAGGTCAATCATAAAAGCGGGCAGGATTTACTAGTTTCATTTCGCTTCCCGAGATTCTTCAGTTTAATAGGGCAGCTGGGAGAGGAGAGAGGGCTTGGAGTGCATGGCTGAAATGTGGAAATGGTGCATCCATGAATGTTTGTGTGTGTGTGTGTGTGTGTGTGTGTGTGTGTGTGTGTGTGTGTGTGCTTGTATTTGCTGTACGAAAAACCCTCCATAAGCCGTTCCTAGATAGTACAGTAATATTTTCCGTGTTACTGTTTATAAGGCGCTGTCCGTTCCTGCCCCTTTCCCAGGGCTCAAACCCTCGTCCATGCATACCCTCCATATGAGATTTGAGCAGTGCTAGCTTGGAGGAAAGGCCCCTTCTACACTAAGCCGGCTAAGGTTATCCAGGGTAAATCCCACTGTGACGGTCTCAAACCGTCATGCGGGTTCTCAGGACCACCAAGGAAGGACATTGTCGAGCAGGTTTTGACTTTTCTTTATTCTTTCAATAAAGCTGCGTCTTCCTGCTTCGGGTCGCTTTTAAGCTCCACCTCGCTCTGCTCGCTTCGCCGTCTGCTTTTTAGCACCACGTCGTTGTCTCCGTCTGGCTCTCGGCCTCTTGCGCGCTGCGTCTGCTTCGGACTCTCCAACTCTCTCTCCCCCGTAGTTCACGGCTGCCGCCTTTTTACACAAGGAGATTATCTGATTGTGCCCAGGCGGGTGCTCCACGCACCTCATATGATTTACGGCGTCGATCCCAGCACGCCCCGCCTCGCTGCTTGCTCGCCGTCCACGCCTCCTCGCCGCCATCTTGGAGCGGGCTCCGGTGTGCCCTGCCTCGCTGTCGGACTGCCGGCCCCGCCTCTCCACACCCACCTAACCTTATCTGTGTCCACACACACAACACGACCTAGTACGCATGCGCGAAAAAAATGTGAGCGTCTTAGTCACCTCTGACCTGGAAGTGTATTTTTACCCTGTGTTTCAATGTAGACTATTGCCACATTTGTTTTAAATGTAAACCTTGCTTGCCTCACCATCAGCAGCTGTTAGACTATTGTAGTGAATCACACCTGAGCCATCATACATGAATCATATCTTTAATGGACGTGTGAAAGTAAACAATGTGATAAAGAACATTTTCCAGCAATCATAGATATCTGTTCAGGACACGGTGCTTGGAGGCTGAAATTGGCGGTCGTACTTAACAGCTGCAACCACTTCATGGCTTCACAAAAGTAATGGAGTATTACGTTGAATAATCGCTCGAGATACAACGCGGACAATAACTAGTAATAGTCTGCTTTGCCAGTCCAAATGCATTCGCTGTTTTTCGTAGTCTGTCATTGTCTCCCCTTCGACAAATGGACAACGTTTTTCACTAAGTAGAATCACAGCTGACCTGGACATTCGAAAGTTCTCTTGCCGTTCAGCTGGCACAACACACTCGGTGACAAACATATCCCACCAGGCTGCCGTTCTTCCAGGGCTTTTCCAAAACCGTCGCTCAGCCGTCTATGTGGCCTTCTGAGATGTGCTGTATCCCAAATAGCTGCAATCGTGTGTTTGCTTCTCTTAAGGTATTCCATGTGTGATTTCCACACAGGCATGTTTGGATAACTGGCCTCCATCTTTCTGATGTCACTTCCTGTGTGGGGCGCGGTCTTTCTGGCGTCACATCCTCTCCGAACACAGTTTGTAAACGATCAATAAGTCCATACAAAGCTAAGAGCCGGAGATTCAAGAAATAGACAGCGCACTTACTCGGGTAAAAAAATGTCAGAGGAAGGGTACCTTCAACGCTGATTTAGTGTGGCTGAAACGAGGCTTAGGCTAAATAATTATTCGTTTAAGGGGTTATCTGGCTTAGTGTAGACATAGCCTAAGAGCCCAGGGTGTCAACCCACCGCTAAGTAATGTTTACGCAACATACTATCGCACAGTCACACCAGTTGCCGTCTGCGCCGTTTACCAAACATACAGTATGTCGGCCACAAATATTGGAAAGCCACACTAGTAAAGTTAATGTTTAATATTCTTGATGAATCCACTAAAATCCATTACTCTATTGACCCAAATATAAGACTTTTCTCCTCCAAACATATTGCTGGGTATTGTGGCCAAACAGCTCCATTTTTGTTTCATCTGACATCACATGGACAAAGATAAGACCTTCTGGAGGAAAGTTATGTGGTATTCCAGTATTTGCACGGTTAGCTACCTGTTGCTAGTACAAACCCTGTTTCCATATGAGTTAGAAAATTGTGTTAGATGTAAATATAAACGGAATACAATGATTTTAAAATCATTTTTAACCCATATTCAGTTGAATATGCTACAAAGACAACATATTTGATGTTCAAACTGATAAACATTTTTTTTTTGCAAATAATCATTAACTTTAGAATTTGATGCCAGCAACACGTGACAAAGAAGTTGGGGGGAAAGGTGGCAATAAATACTGATAAAGTGGAGGAATGCTCATCAAGCACTTATTTGGAACATCCCACAGGTGAACAGGCAAATTGGGAACAGGTGGGTGCCATGATTGGGTATAAAAGTAGATTCCATGAAATGCTCAGTCATTCACAAACAAGGATGGGGCGAGGGTCACCACTTTGTCAACAAATGCGTGAGCAAATCGTTGAACAGTTTAAGAAAAACCTTTCTCAACCAGCTATTGCAAGGAATTTAGGGTTTTCACCATCTACGGTCCGTAATATCATCAAAGGGTTCCAAGAATCTGGAGAAATCACTGCACGTAAGCAGCTATGCCTGTGACCTTCGATCCCTCAGGCTGTACTGCATCAACAAGCGACATCAGTGTGTAAAGGATATCACCACATGGGCTCAGGAACACTTCAGAAACCCACTGTCAGTAACTACAGTTGGTCGCTACATCTGTAAGTGCAAGTTAAAACTCTCCTATGCAAGGCGAAAACCATTTATCAACAACACCCAGAAACGCCGTCGGCTTCGCTGGGCCTGAACTCATCTAAGATGGACTGATACAAAGTGGAAAAGTGTTCTGTGGTCAGACGAGTCCACATTTCAAATTGTTTTTGGAAACAGTGGACGTCGTGTCCTCCGGACCAAAGAGGAAAAAAAACATCCGGATTGTTATAGGCGTGAAGTTGAAAAGCCAGCATCTGTCATGGTATGGGGGTGTATTAGTGCCCAAGACATGGGTAACTTACACATCTGTGAAGGCGCCATTAATGCTGAAAGGTACATACAGGTTTTGGAGCAACATATGTTGCCATCCAAGCAACGTTACCATAGACGCCCCTGCTTATTTCAGCAAGACAATGCCAAGCCACGTGTTACATCAACGTGGCTTCATAGTAAGTCATACTAGACTGGCCTGCCTGTAGTCCAGACCTGTCTACCATTGAAAATGTGTGGCGCATTATGAAGCCTAAAATACCACAACTTAAGCTGTACATCAAGCAAGAATGGGAAATAATTCCACCTGAGAAGCTTAAAAAATGTGTCTCCTCAATTCCCAAACGTTTACTGAGTGTTGTTAAAAGGAAAGGCCACGTAACACAGTGGTGAACATGCCCTTTCCCAACTACTTTGGCACGTGTTGCAGCCATGAAATTCTAAGTTAATTATTATTTGCAAAATAAAAATAAAGTTTATGAGTTTGAACATCAAATATCTTGTCTCTGTAGTGCATTCAATTGAATATGGGTTGAAAAGGATTTGCAAATCATTGTATTCCGTTTATCTTTACATCCAACACAATTTCCCAACTCATATGGAAACGGGGTTTGTATGTTTATTTACTATTTAGAATGCATGAAAAAAAGAAAAGACGTGTTTTTGTCCCACAAAAGGATTGTGAACATTAGGCAAAATTCCCACAAAAAGTGCAGTTCTCCTTTGAAGCTGCTATGCTCATAATTCTACGCCATGCCCATAAAGTGTATAAAATACAACCGCTTACAACAGGATGCGAGTCCATGAGAACTGAGCGAACTGTATCTGCTCAGGAAGATGTTTGCGATACAGCTGTAAGCACCAGCTATTAAATGTTCTCTGCTGTTATATTGTTTTGCAAACGACTCCTTTCAGAGTGAAAAATGAACAGTCTCATACAGGTTAGACCGGAGCCAAAGTCAACGGGCCCAAATTTGGCGCGAGCGCAAAGATAAACAGTTTCGTAGCCGCGGAGAACAATGAGACGGCTGACGGGATTACAGGAAGTATTTCAGGCGCACAGGATTGAGTGTTTGATTCTGGAGTGGTGACGTACAGCACTTAATTCTAGAGGGCAGTTTTTTTTTGTTTTTGTAACGTTTTTGTCCTGATTTTAATGTCTGAGCTGAAGTGGTGTCTTCTGGCAAAACAACACTGAACGTTTTGTAGACATTAAGTTGTCTAGTGTGGATTCCAATTGGCAGTTCTTGTGGTTTTTCTTGGCAGAAACGTGTTTTCTGGGCACTTACCACCACAAAAAAACAAACATTCATGCTCACTTCCAAGAAAGGTTGCTTTTCATACCTCGTTGCTTTTTTTTTTTACATGTTTGCAAGATTCCCGTAACCAATCACAACAGGCCACGACCTTTGTTGTGTTGTCGCTATCACGTCGCTGTCAATCACCGCGCGCATACACGTTAAGTGTTAAGCCGCCACAATTGTTTCGCAATCGGAGCTGGGCATCAGTCAGCGTGACAGCCAACGATCCACCTGTCATAGCGCACCTCAGACGTCCACATACTCCATCACGCTGCCTTAGACTGCTGTCGGCAAGGCGAGGGATAGAACCATGGAAAGATGATGGAAGGTTGGCAGGAAGTTAGTGTTTAGTATGCACGATAACGTTACCCATTAATTCTATTATAATGTGCTTGACAACTTTCGTAAACTTTTTGTCGAAGGCAACTTAACCCATTAGTTAAACCTACATACATACATGCATCTTTATTCTCATTGTTGCTTTTTATTTTTATTCTTATTGTAATATCTACGTTGTTTCCATTTATACCCCCATTATTTACTTTTTACTTTTTAAATTCGATCTCAATTCTGTACACTGCTGCTGGAATTTTAATTTTCCCGAGGGAACTCTCCTGAAGGAATCAATAAAGTACTATCCATCTATCTACCGTATTTTCCGGAGTATAAGTCGCACCGGCCGAAAATGCATAATAAAGAAGGAAAAAAACATATATAAGTCGCACTGGAGTATAAGTCGCATTTTTTGGGGAAATGTATTTGATAAAAGCCAACACCAAGAATAGACATTTGAAAGGCAATTTAAAATAAATAAAGAATAGTGAACAACAGGCTGAATAAGTGTATGTTATATGACACATAAATAACCAACTGAGAACGTGCCTGGTTTGTTAACGTAACATATTATGGTAAGAGTCATTCAAATAACTATAACATATAGAACATGCTATACGTTTACCAAACAATCTGTCACTCCTAATCGCTAAATCCGATGAAATCTTATACGTCTAGTCTCTTACGTGAATGAGCTAAATAATATTATTTGATATTTTACGGTAATGTGTTAATAATTTCACACATAAGTCGCTCCTGAGTATAAGTCGCACCCCGGCCAAACTATGAAAAAAACTGCGACTTATAGTCCGAACAATACGGAATCTATCTATCTATCTATCTATCCATCTATCTATCTATCTATCTATCTATCTATCTATCTATCTATCTATCTATCTATCTATCTATCTATCTATCTATCTATCTATCTATCTATCTATCTATCTATCTATCTATCTATCTATCTATCTATCTATCTAAAATGTATTTACTTGCCTTTTATATTTTTGTTATTTCACCACTGCCAAATACAACCACAATAATGATTACATTGTTAGATGAGTAACCATCTGAGAATATGAATAAAAATGTGGTATTATCTCTTAAAGGCAGATGCACTCTTCCCCTTGTGATGCCTTAGCAATAGGCAGGGTTTTATATTATTTATTTTCAAGCTCCTTACTAAGTTTTTCTCCTTTCAAAAGTATTGCAGTTATTTTTTTTATTTATTTGATAAAGACATTGCAAAATGCATACACTGTATTGCCAACAGTATTTGGCCACCCATCCAGATGATCAGAACGGTGGTGTGGGGTTGGTTTTCAGGAGCTGGGCTTGGCTCCTTAGTTCCAGTGAAAGGAACTTTGAATGCTCCAGGATACCTAAACATTTTGGACAATTCCATGCTGCCAACCTTGTGGGAACAGTTTGGAGCGGACCCCTTCCTCTTCCATAATGACAAGGTCCATAAAGACATGGATGACCGAGTCTGGTGTGGATAAACTTGACTGACCTGCACAGAGTCCTGACCTGAACTCGATAGAACACCTTTGGGATGAATTAGAACGGAGACTGAGAGCCAGGCCTTCTCGACCAACATCAGTGTGTGACTTTACCAATGCGCTTTTGGAAGAATGGTCAAAAATTCACTCAGCAACCTTGTAGACCTTGAAGCTGTAATAGCTGCAAAAGGTGGACCGACATCACATTGAACCCTATGGGTTAGGAATGGGATGGCACTTCAAGTTCATATGTGAATCAAGGCAGGTGGCCAAATACTTTTGGCAACATAGTGTGTATTGCACAGACCAGATATAGCCACAAGCTAATTGTCATCTGTTGGCCCCGGGCAGCATATTAAAAATACATAATTCATAATATCAATTATTTTTTCATTACATTTTTATTATCTCTTGGTATTTTATATTGTTTTATTTAATAATATAATCAAACAGCTGTTTAAAAAAAAAAATACCTAAACATATTTTTAATGAGTAAAATTAATGTATTTGTATGTTAGAGGCAGTAGCATTCCTAGGAAAAAGATTTAAAGGTTGTTCACAAAAAACAAATACAACAATAAGTAAATAAATTCAAAGCTGTGTAAATATTTGTACCTGTAAAAGATGATTTCACAATGAGATGTTTTGGTCTTTGATCAGGAATACTATTAATAGTTTAGTTAACGCCGGTGTTAGTTATATATACTAACCACGCAAGCCAAACAATCTAATTTAGTATATAATAAAGTATTAAAAAAACAAAACCTTGCCAGCAGTATAGGTTCACTGATCTTTAAACGTCTTTAATTACCGTATTTTCCGCACTATAAGGCACACCTAAAAACCTCCAATTTTCTCAAAAGCTGACAGTGCGCCTTATAATCCGATGCGCCTTATATATGGACCAATATTGAGCCACAACAGGTCTCGAACTACGGGATGCATAACGTAACCCCAGCCTCTACTGTAGCGTCTATTCTGTGCGCCTTATAATGCGGTGCGCCTTATATATGAACAGAGTTTTAAAATAGGCCATTCATTGAAGGTGCACCTTATAATCCGGTGCGCCTTATAGTGCGGAAAATATGGTAGGTTTATTTACATTTTCACGTGTAAGCAGGGTTTCCTTTTGTAAAGCAAGATTTATATAATTTTTTTTGATTTGGTGTTTTTTTTAGTATTGGCAGCAGGATATCAATAACTCAAAAACTCTGCTGTTTATAAAGGTTTTTTTAATTTTAAAATAGGAAAAATTAAAATGGCATTCTTTGAACATGTTATTTTGTGTAATAATCATCAAAACCAAGTAAATGTGTTAGCCAGAAAATTATCAATAAGGTAATTCATCACATTATTCTGGCACATAATTTAGATTTGTGTCAAAGCGGACACCACCTTTATTGATCGCGTGGATCACCCATCATGTAGGTTTTTTTTTTTTTTTACAAAAGGGAGCTCTTTATGCGGCTGGTGTCCTATTGCATCATTGAGACACATGTCACGATGACCTTTGTTGATAATCCAACATGACTGCATTTTCGACAAACACATGCTCCACCAGAACATATTGACCTTTGTGTGATATGCTACAGTGTACTCATTTCCCGTAAAAGCATGTCGCACCAACAGTCTGGAACAAGAGAACATAAATTGAGAAAAGGAAGGAAAAGTGGATGAGGTTGTAGAGGGGAGAAAAAGAAAAAAAAACGTGCCATAAAAGAGAAAAGGTCATATGTGGCTAAGAGAGTTAAGATGTATGTCACAGCCTTCTGCTGAAGACAATACACAGTAATTCAGTCTCCCAGGTGAAATATACTGGATGTCGATTAGAATTGTTATTATTTCAGACTCCAAGTTTTAAATCTGGAAGAGAAACTACTAGATATACAGTTGGGAATAACTGCAGACTTTTAGCTGCCGGTTAGCACACTGGTATTTTTGTCATGGGACCAATTGCTGTGCCGTAAATAACATATGCTTCAAAATAAATAAATAATGTCCGGTGACATATAACATGACAAACTCAAATATTGCAAACCAAAGTGTCTGATGGGTTGAACGTGTTATTTTTATATTACTGCTTGAATTAGGATTTCACAAAAAGCTTCGAAAATATACTTTTAAAAAACGACTTTAAAAGTTAAAGTACCACTGATAGTCTCACACACACTAGGTGTGGTGAAATTACCCTCTCCATTTGACCCATCCCCTTGTTCCACCTCCTGGGAGGTGAGGGGAGCAGTGAGCAGCAGCGGTGGCCGCGCTCAGGAATCATTTTGGTGATTTAACCCCCAATTCCAACCCTTGATGCTAAATGCCAAGCAATCCAATCCACTATATTTATATACCACATTTAAACAAACATTTTTTTTCCAAAGTGCTGCACAAAAATATTAAAAACAAGATTCAAATAGTCAAATCAGTGGTACCAGATCTACCACCCGAGCAATGGCAAAAGGCAACTGTTGCGTTCCATTTCGTAGGACATCTTTTGCCCAGACCGCCTTTTCAATAAAAGGACCACAACTATGGAACTCTCTACCTGACACTTTGAAAAGTATACCTGCACTTGTCACTTTCAAAAAACAAACACAATTATGGCTAGTTGAGCAACAATCGTGTTGCCATGTTTAGTTTTTACTCATTTTTACTAATTGGTTTTTATCTAGTCTGCACTTTGTCTGTGTTATTATTATTATTGGCTTTTATCTAGTTTGCACTTTGTCTGTATTATTTCTATTATCATTATTATCGACTCATCTTTGCCTTATTCTATTTTTTATTTTCCTATTTTAATGATGTTGGATCTGTGTTGTTGTTGTTGTTGTTGTTGTTGGGGACATGTGTTGTAAATTAGCTTTGGCTACAAACTCTATGATGCATACATTGGATAACTGTTTCAGATGTCTATGTTTTTGTATCTGTCCCTATTTCAAATAAACCTCTATAATAATAATAAATACTATCCTTAGCTCCACCAATGACTGAATAAAACAAAAAAACAAAAAATAAAACCAATATAAAACCAATATAAAAATAAATATGATTAAAAACGATTTTAAAGGGTAAAACCAATTAAAACAATCAATATGAATGCAAGTTTAAAAACACAGAGGACCACGCAACTCATATAGTGTTAAAAGCCAGAGAATAAAAGTGGGTCTTAAGACGAGACTTAAAACACTCCACTGTGGGAGCAGTTCGAACATGGAGGGGCAGAGCGTTCCAGAGCTTAGGGCCGACCACAAAGAAGGCCCCGTCTCCCCTGGTTTTAAGTCTCGTCTTGGGCACCACGAGCAGGAGCTGGCTCTCGGACCTCAGAGCGCGCGCAGGAGTGTAAATTTGGATGAGGTCCGAAATATAATGAGGTGCCAGTCCATGCAAAGCTTTAAAACCAAACAGCAAAATTTTAAAATGAATTCTAAAATAAACAGGGAGCCAGTGCAAAGTCTCAATAATTGGGGTTATATGCTTGTTTCCTGGCCCCTGTTAAAGGCCTACTGAAACCCACTACTACCGACCACGCAGTCTGATAGTTTATATATCAATGATGAAATCTTAACATTGCAACACATGCCAATACGGCCGGGTTAACTTATAAAGTGCAATTTTAAATTTCCCGCTAAACTTCTGGTTGAAAACGTCTATGTATGATGACGTATGCGCGTGACGTCAATCGTTGAAACGGAAGTATTCGGATACATTGTATCCAATACAAAAAGCTCGGTTTTCATAGCAAAATTCCACAGTATTCTGGACATCTGTGTTGGTGAATCTTTTGCAATTAGTTTAATGAACAATGAAGACTGCAAAGAAGAAAGCTGTAGGTGGGATCAGTGTATTAGCGGCTGGCTGCAGCAACACAACCAGGAGGACTTTGACTTGGATAGCAGACGCGCTATCCGACGCTAGCCGCCGACCGCATTGATGATCGGGTGAAGTCCTTCGTCGCTCCGTCGATCGCTGGAACGCAGGTGAGCACGGGTGTTGATGAGCAGATGAGGGCTGGGTGGCGTAGGTGGATAGCTAATGTTAATAGCATAGCTCTGTGAGGTCCCGTTGCTAAGTTAGCTTCAATGGCGTCGTTAGCAACAGCATTGTTAAGCTTCGCTAGGCTGGAAAGCATTAACCGTGTAGTTACATGTCCATGGTTTAATAGTATTGTTGATTTTCTATCTGTCCTTCCAGTCAGGGGTTTATTTATTTTGTTTCTATATGCAGTTAAGCCCGATGCTATCACGTTAGCTCCGTAGCTAAAGTGCTTTGCCGATGTATTGTCGTGGAGATAAAAGTCACTGTGAATGTCCATTTCGCGTTCTCGACTCTCATTTTCAAGAGGATATAGTATCCGAGGTGGTTTAAAATACAAATCCGTGATCCACAATAGAAAAAGGAGAAAGTGTGGAATCCAATGAGCCAGCTTGTACCTAAGTTACGGTCAGAGCGAAAAAAGATGCGTCCTGCACTGCACTCTAGTCCTTCACTCTCACGTACCTCATCCACAAATCTTTCATCCTCGCTCAAATTAATGGGGTAATCGTCGCTTTCTCGGTCCGAATCGCTCTCGCTGCTGGTGTAAACAATGGGGAAATGTGAGGAGCCTTTCAACCTGTGACGTCACGCTACTTCCGGTACAGGCAAGGCTTTTTTTATCAGCGACCAAAAGTTGCAAACTTTATCGTCCATGTTCTCTACTAAATCCTTTCAGCAAAAATATGGCAATATCTCGAAATGATCAAGTATGACACATAGAATGGATCTGCTATCCCCGTTTAAATAAAACCATTTCATTTCAGTAGGCCTTTAAAAGTCGTGCTGCTGCATTCTGGACTCACTGCAACCGGGAGAGAGCTTTTTGGCTAATGCCAGTATAAAGTGCATTGCATTAGTCCAGGCGACTTTGAAATACAAGCATGCACGACTTGTTCAAAAAGGTTAAAAGATAAAAACGGTTTTACCTTTGCTAAAAGACGAAGATGATAAAAATATGATTTTAAAACGCCATTGACTTGTTTGTCAAGTTTAAAATTACTATCTATAGTGACGCAAAGCAGGGAGGTAATGGGTCCCATTTTTAGAGTCTTTGGTATGACTCGGCCGGGGTTTGAACTCACGACCTACCAATCTCAGGGCGGACACTCTAACCACAAGACCACATTTTACCACTGCTCCATGTGGGACAGCGTGGCGCGGCTGGGAGAGTGGCCGTGCCAGTCATAGACATCTTATAAGTAGACGCAGCATTGGCTGCTGTGACGCGAGAAATTCGGCCGCCATCTTGAAGTGGTGATGAGGAGCCGGCGAGCAGCCTAAACTGACAGTTGACAGGTAGAAAACAAAGATGGTGTTCAGCGTTTTCCTGCTCAAATGAGCGGACTGTTGAAAATAAGAATCGGGGGACTACTTTTCACGAGTAAGATTTAACATTAACATGCTATTGGTTGTATTTTGTGAAAAGAATATTACCACAGAGTTGAGAAGGAGCAAAGATCTTCAATAGTACTGAAATCGTGGCCGCTAGCAAACAAGAGTATGACCATAATAGAATTGCTTGTCAATTAAATTAACTACATTTAAAAATATCATACTTAAATAACATAAAGTTGACATAAATGATGAAGATAAAGATTGTAAGCTCACTGCTCCCTTTACCTCCCATTGGGTGAGGGTGATGGGTCAAATGCAGAGGATAATCTCACCACACCTAGTGTGTGTGACAATCATTGGTACTTTAACTTTAACTTTAAGAAAATAATATGGCAGTGTTCCTATTTGCTTTCCCTTGTATTTATATTTATTCAAACTCCTCTTTCACCACTTTGAGTTTCCATTACCGCAAAGTAGTAAATGGTTTTGGAGAGATTTGAACGAGAGATGCTTGTGGGTGTCATTCTCTCCCACTGCATGCGTGACAAAAACACTTGTTTTTTTTTAACTACTGCCAAGCGACTGTCAGCCTGTGCCAGTGAATCGGCTCCATCCTCGTCATCAGCTCACCTGCCTCTTCAGCCCCTTGTGCTGATTGTCTCTGATTGGCTGCGTTTATCGGCGACTACGGCGTGGCGAGCCATTAGCGTCGGTGGTATTGAGAGGTTGCAGTTTTGACTAATCAGTTCTATCCGCCCTTGCTTTTTAGTGCGTGGTGTGCCTTGCTGTGAGTGCCACCATGTAACAATGCTGCTCGTGCCTGAGAATTAAGCAATTTTAATTTTTTTAATTCATCCAATTGTTGGCATCCTTAGCCAACTGCCGTCATTTGCCAAATTTGGCGCACACTATTGACATGCGTAAATATATCGAGTACATCTCTATCACTGTCCATCATTGATACACCCACACTAAACTGTGTGTGGTTGCAAGCTTAAACTGCAAATTGCATGCAGAATGCTAACACATACCAGCATTGTGTGTTATAAACCCTTCTGATTGGCAATCAGGGAAAGGTGGGCCTCTTTATTGCTAACCAGGAACAGGTGAGCACACCGGCATTCAGAACAGAGGTGACAAAACAAAACGCAAGTCATGATGACAATGCAGTCATCAATCATGCTACATTATTTTATTGTAACATACCCTTTATTTCGCTCATGTCGAAAACATATTTTTATAACTGCTTTATTTTGTCTTCTATGTTTGAGATTTTAGAAATATATTACCAAAACCTAGTTTTAAAAAAGAATAATTGTCTTATTTTCGTCAATACAATACTTTATATTTCAATGGGACACACTTTAAAGTACAGTCTTCCGTAAAGGGCCTGACAGTCAAGGGTGTGAAAGTAGAGTGGTAAATGGGGCTTTTGTGAAGTTGGAGCTATGAAGCCGCACCGCTTGATGTCCAACATTCGAGTAATATTATGGTGTGTGTATAAGGTAAGACATATCATCTGGCGTTTTGTCTCGCAATATTATGCAAAAGAAACTTTTCTTACCTTCTGGTACCTGCTGATCTGTATTTAGGATCTGCATAAATCCTGAAAAATTGCCCGCGTCCGCCTTTGTAGTCTGTGAGGACGCCGTAGTCAATAAGCTTCTTCATTTTCTCGACCTTCTTGTTATGGGACATTCATCCTCCACTGTTGCCATTTCTTAATAAAGAAGTGTAAAGTTCTTACTTATATCTGTCAGTTAACTCGCAATAAAAGCGTTAAAACATACCGGTGTAGTGAGTTTACATTATTCACCCAAGGAACTTTAGTTATTAGAGAGTTCCGGTCCGACGGTTTTTCACGGTACACATTTCCGGTGTTGTTGTTTCCGGATGAGGAGATGCTGCTCCGTTATTGATTGAAGTAAAGTCTGAATGTCATTAAAACAGTTAGCTCCATCTTTTGACACTTCTTCCACTCCCGTCCTTGCACGCTACACCGCTACAACAAAGATGACAGGGAGAAGACGCTGTCGAAGGTGAGCCACGTAAATAAGACCGCCCACAAAACGGCACACCCAGAAGCGACTGTCAGAAAGCGGCTAGAAAAAGATCTGTAAAACATAATCTATGCAACATTTTGACCAAAGCACCACTATTACATGTTATGTAGATCACAAGGAAGTGTTTTACTTACATTTAGGAAAAGAAAAAAAAAAAAAGACACCCTATAATCCGATGCACCTTATATATGAAAAAAGATAAACAATTGACCATTCATCGGCAGTGCGCCTTATAATCCAATGCGCGTTATGGTCCGGAAAATACGGTACATGATTGATGGACATAAGTCAAATTGGGGTGAGTAAATTAACCGTTAAACTACAAATTATACATATGTTCAGTTTGAATGAGAAGTAAAGACAATGTATTAATTTAATTAACTGTTTAACCTTTTTAATCTGATTCAGGTTTTTACCTAATACTCTTTATACATATAATGTATTTTGTGTCACAAGTTAGATATACATTGTTGATGACACAATGGTATAACAGTGAGATGCACAGTATTGTAAATAAATGTATTTCAGTGTATCAATGATCATGTAACAGCTGTGTTTAAGTTTGTGTGGAATTCCCACCACTACTGCCTCTGTAATTCTATGTTTTGCTCATAGTTTCCAGTAATAAAGTACAAACCCCGTTTCCATATGAGTTGGGAAATTGTGTTAGATGTAAATATAAACGGAATACAATGATTTGCAAATCATTTTCAACCCATATTCAGTTGAATATGCTACAAAGACAACATATTTGATGTTCAAACTGATAAACATTTTTTTGTTGTTGCAAATAATCATTAACTTAGAATTTGATGCCAGCAACACGTGACAAAGAAGTTGGGAAAGGTGGCAATAAATACTGATAAAGTTGAGGAATGCTCATCAAACACTTATTTGGAACATCCCACAGGTGAACAGGCAAACTGGGAACAGGTGGGTGCCATGATTGGGTATACAAGTAGATTCCATGAAATGCTCAGTCATTCACAAACAAGGATGGGGCGAGGGTCACCACTTTGTCAACAAATGCGTATGCAAATTGTTGAACAGTTTAAGAAAAACCTTTCTCAACCAGCTATTGCAAGGAATTTAGGGATTTCACCATCTACGGTCCGTAATATCATCAAAGGGTTCAGAGAATCTGGAGAAATCACTGCACATAAGCAGCTAAGCCCGTGACCTTCGATCCCTCAGGCTGTACTGCATCAACAAGTGACATCAGTGTGTAAAGGATATCACCACATGGGCTCAGAAACACTTCAGAAACCCACTGTCAGTAACTACAGTTGGTCGCTACATCTGTAAGGGCAAGTTAAAACTCTCCTATGCAAGGCGAAAACCTTTTATCAACAACACCCAGAAACGCAGTCGGCTTCGCTGGGCCTGAGCTTATCTAAGATGGACTGATACAAAGTGGAAAAGTGTTCTGTGGTCTGACGAGTCCACATTTCAAATTGTTTTTGTAAACTGTGGACGTCGTGTCCTCCGGACAAAGAGGAAAAGAACCATCCGGATTGTTATAGGCGCAAAGTTGAAAAGCCAGCATCTGTGATGGTATGGGGGTGTATTAGTGCCCAAGACATGGGTAACTTACACATCTGTGAAGGCGCCATTAATGCTGAAAGGTACATACAGGTTTTGGAGCAACATATGTTGCCATCCAAGCAACGTTACCATGGACGCCCCTGCTTATTTCAGCAAGACAATGCCTGCCAAGCCCCGTGTTACAACAGCGTGGCTTCGTAGGAAAAGAGTGAGGGTTCTGGACTGGCCTGCCTGTAGTCTAGACCTGTCTCCCATTGAAAATGTGTGGCGCATTATGAAGCCTAAAATACCACAATGGAGACCCCCGGACTGTTGAACAACTTAAGCTGTACATCAAGCAAGAATGGGAAATAATTCCACCTGAGGAGCTTAAAAAATGTGTCTCCTCAGTTCCCAAACGTTTACTGAGTGTTGTTAAAAGGAAAGGCCATGTAACACAGTGGTGAACATGCCCTTTCCCAACTACTTTGGCACGTGTTGCAGCCATGAAATTCTAAGTTAATTATTATTTGCAAAAAAAAAATTAAGTTTATGAGTTTGAACATCAAATATGTTGTCTTTGTAGTGCATTCAATTGAATATGGGTTGAAAAGGATTTGCAAATCATTGTATTCCGTTTATATTTACATCTAACACAATTTCCCAACTCATATGGAAACGGGGTTTGTACAAAGAGAAACATAGTACAATAGTTTTTCCATATGTACCCTGTTCTATACCCAGATACTGCATCATAAACAAAAAAAAAACAGCACTAAAAGGGTGAAGGTTGCAGAAGAAATAAAGCAAAGAAGATAAGATATGTAAAGACGCATGGATAACTACTCTTCTAAAGTTTGTGTGTGGTTTGTGTGTGTGTGGTGGATCATAAAGGAGTCAAAGTGTCACAGGCTTCCTTATTCCAAGTCTGAAAGTCCATGCAAAGAAACAAAACAAATGCGCTGGTAGTATTTATATTTATGAAATTCATGCCATTTGGCCCAGTGTGAAATGATGGGTCGTTTTCATGCAACAAGAGGCGCCCGTGCTGAATTCACAATCACGCCCCACCATCTTCACCATCAACTCCCAATCTGCCCACTCCCCTCCTCCTCATCCTCCTCCTCTTCGTCCTTCTCATTCCGCACGTCTGGATATCTGCTGAATATGGATGGCTGGAAAGAATGGAGCGGGACACGTATCGCGAGGCAGAGAAAGAACTGACTTGAGGTTTTGCTTCTGTCGCCGGCTTCTCACCTCAGGAGACGTGGCACCCGAATTTATGCCAGTCGGCAGCCAGGTGGAATCGCTGGCGGCAAAGAGTGTGTGCTTGTGCGCACGTGTGTGTGACACGTGTGTTGCAGATGTGGTTCAGGTTTCTGTCTCTGGAGGATCCCAATCAGTGAGCACACACATTGGTTTCGATGATGGGCGTGTGACTGATGGGGCCTGTTTTCCCTCCAAAAGAGTTTGAATCATGGCGGGTCTTGAAAGCGTTCTAACGACCGTCTCAGTCCTCCTAATTGTCCATTTACAATTTAGAAATAAAGGAGTCCCACACGAGGGGAAACCACTGACGACATGTCAAAGTGATGTATTTGACTAATTGTGCCATTTACCACTTGAATACACATTATGGACAGGCATCAACTCTTGCAAAATTTCAGTCAAATCCACATCTTTCATATCGGTAAGAATAATGTCTCTGAATGTCTTGAACTCGAGCTGCAGAATTTTGAGAACATTTTTTCTCTCAAATTGCGAGTGCGATTTAATTTGCGATTTTTTTATATATTTTATGCATGTAAATGCATAAAACTGTGAAAATAACAAATGAAGGAAGACATGTTACTTTTAGACCAGTGGTTCTTAACTTGGGTTCAATCAAACCCTCGGGGTTCGGTGAGTCGGCCTCAGGAGTTCACTTCATTAGGCACACCTGCATGCTATCGAATGAGATTTCACACAAGGGCTGTATCAAAAACCGCCATCATAAAATGATAACATTCAGTTTTGATCGAAACTGCCGAGACAGGCTCTGAACTATTGGATTTAAAAAATTGTGGGGTAAACTTAGAATGCATCATTCTAATTCAATATTTTTCATTTTGTTATATTTTTATCAGGGCTTGTCAAAAAGAATGAATTAACTCATGTGATACATCAAAGTAAAACATTTAAACACGTACCTGGATGACACTCTGAAAGTAAAATTGCATTTGTGTCCAAATATTGAGGTCTTTTTAAAAATTAATTTAAATTATGCAAGCAACCAATAACCTGTGATTAATCATGATTAACTTAACCTAAATTCAAAAGTGTGATTAATCTCATTAAAACTTTGTATCATTTGATAGCACTCATCCTTGTATAATTTCACGTACAATATTTTAATAATATTTTTTTGATATTTAATTTATATATGCTTTATTCCCTTTAAATTGTATTTTTATTTGGTTACATACCACAAACTACACTATTAGAAACACAAATGTGTGCAATATTATACATATGTCACATGTCAAATCAGTATGCTCCGTACATTATCAATTAGTACACCATATTGCCAAAAGTATTTGGCCACCTGCCTTGACTCACATATGAACTTGAAGTGCCATCCCAATCCTAACCCATAGCGTTCAATATGATGTGGGTCCACCTTTTGCAGCTATTACAGCTTCAACTCTTCTGGGAAGGCTGTCTACAAGGTTGCAGAGTGTGTTTATGGGAATTTTCCACCATTCTTCCAAAAGCGCATTGGTGATGTTGGTCGAGAAGGCCTGGCTCTCAGCCTCCATTCTAATTAATCCCAAAGGTGTTCTATCGGGTTCAGGTTAGGACTCTGTGCAGGCCAGTCAAGTTCATCCACACCAGACTCTGTCATCCATGTCTTTATGGACCTTGCTTTGTGCACTGGTGCACAGTCATGCTGGGAGAGGAAGGGGCCCGCTTCAAACTGTTCCCACAAGGTTGGGTGCATGGAATTGTCCAAAATGTTTTGGTATCCTGGAGCATTCAAAGTTCCTTTCACTGGAACTAAGGGGCCAAGCCCAACTCCTGAAAAACAACCCCACACCATAATTCCTCCTCCACCAAAATGTCACACTCCGCACAATGCAGTCCGAAATGTAACCATCTCCTGGCAACCTCCAAACCCAGACTCGTCCATCAGATTGCAAGATGGAAAAGTGTGATTCATCACTCCAGAGAACATGTCTCCACTGCTCTAGAGTCCAGTGGCGACGTGCTTTACACCACTGCATCCGACGCTTTGCATTGGACTTGGTGATGTATGGCTTAGATGCAGCTGCTCGGCCATGGAAACCCAATCCATGAAGCTCTCTGCGTACTGTACGTGGGCTAATTGAAAGGTCACATGAAGTCGGGAGCTCTGTAGCAACTGACTGTGCTGAAAGTCGGCGACCTATTTGCACTATGCGCTTCAGCATCCGCTGACCCCTCTCTGTCAGTTTACGTGGCCTACCACTTTGTGGCTGAGTTGCTGTTGTTCCCAAACTCTTCCATTTTCTTATAATAAAGCCGACAGTTGACTTTGGAATATTTAGGAGCGAGGACATTTCACAACTGGATGTGTTACATAGGTGGCATCCTATGACAGTTCCATGCTGGAAATCACTGAGCTCCTGAGAGCGGCCCATTCTTTCACAAATGTTTGTAGAAACAGTCTCCATGCCTAAGTGCTTGATTTTATACACCTGTGGCCAGGCCAAGTGATTAGGACACCCGATTCTGATCATTTGGATGGGTGGCCAAATACTTTTGGCAATATAGTGTATTTGTATGTACGTTGTTTTATCAAATGAAATAAAACTGATCCATTTAAGTGTTATATTTAGCAAAATTGCATTAATCTTATAGCAGGGACATAAATACTGTAACACATTTTAAAGAATATTTTGTGTGATACTGCACAGTGTGAGTTTTTTTTTTTACTCATGACATAGGAGACATGAAACAGCTTATATGCATTATGCATATTGCTCTACAGCTTCCGAACATTAAACAGCCTATATGTGCATAGATGTGTAATAATATGCCTGCAGCGCATTTTTCCTTCATGTGTTTCCTCCCTGTTGTTGTTGGCTGACCCCACGCATCCCTCCGCTGTGTGCTTTAGGTATCTTCTTTAAATTGTGTGTCTTTTATAACTATACATATTTATCCATATGAAGAAAATCCCCGCTGGAAATTCCCTGGTCGCATTCATCATGTGCTCCGCATGAACATTATATCATGCCCCTTGAGAGATGAATGCATTCATAGCTGCTGCTGCAACTGAGGGCAAACTTAGTGCTCATCTCCACACACACACACACACACATACATACACACACTCCATTGTGCAGTGTTTGGCCCGCCAAGAATCGACTTAATGATGCTGATTTTGTTTGCGTCTCATTCCTAACTAAATACAGTCTTTGTGGATTTGTGTAATTATACTTTCTCCAAAGTTTTGTGACGCAATTGTTGTATTCACGAAACTTCTTGGGACAAAGTTGATACTGTTCTTAATTGGCTCAAACGTGTGCACTTAACAATGATTGCAATCAACAGAGGCAGCCCAGTGTGACGGTATGTTATTATAGTCATTAGTAGCTGCAATTTCTATGATACCCCTCTGCTCCTTGTAACTTTGTCTTCACCCCGTAAAGCTTGTTGTCGCGATCGTAACCAAAGTCTTTGTTTCAACTTCTACGACTTTTGTCATTCATGTGTGGTATTGTTACTTTGTTGAACAGAACTGTCAATGTAACATTCCAGGATACACGACTAGACATGACATAAACCAGGGGTGCCCAAACTACCGCCCGCCAGCTTCCAAAATCCAGCCCACGGGAAGTCCCAAATTTAAAAAAATTTAAAAATATTATTATTATTATTTTTTTTTTTTTTTTGAATCTGTCCTTTCTAATCCATTTTCTACGGCTTGATACTCTCTGTGTCTCTTAGCCGCTCAGGCAAATTATATTGTCTAAAAATGCATTTTCCCATCGATAACGTGACATCATTGCGTATATATATATATATATATATATATATATATATATATATATATATATATATATATATATATATATATATATATATATATATATATATATGTATATATATATATATGTATATATATATATATATATATATATATATATATATGTATATATATACACTACCGTTCAAAAGTTTGGGGTCACATTGAAATGTCCTTATTTTTGAAGGAAAAGCACTGTACTTTTCAATGAAGATAACTTTAAACTAGTCTTAACTTTAAAGAAATACACTCTATACATGGCTAATGTGGTAAATGACTATTCTAGCTGCAAATGTATGGTTTTTGGTGCAATATCTACATAGGTGTATAGAGGCCCATTTCCAGCAACTATCACTCCAGTGTTCTAATGGTACAATGTGTTTGCTCATTGGCTCAGAAGGCTAATTGATGATTAGAAAACCCTTGTGCAATCATGTTCACACATCTGAAAACAGTTTAGCTCGTTACAGAAGCTACAAAACTGACCTTCCAGCAGATTGAGTTTCTGGAGCATCACATTTGTGGGGTCAATTAAACGCTCAAAATGGCCATAAAAAGATAACTTTCATCTGAAACTCGACAGTCTATTTTTGTTCTTAGAAATTAAGGCTATTCCACAAAATTTTTTGGGTGACCCCAAACTTTTGAACGGTAGTATATATATATATATATATATATATATATATATATATGTATATATATATATATATATATATATATATATATATATATATATATATATATATATATATATATATATATATATATATATATATATATATATGTATATGTATATATATATATACATGTATATGTATATGTATATATATATATGTATATGTATATATATATGTATATGATATACATATATGTATATGTATATACAGTATATTTGTGTATGTGTGTATGTATATATATATATATATATATATATATATATATATATATATATATATATATATATATATATATATATATATATATATATATATATATATATATATACACTCTTTAGTGCCGCCCTAGTGGCTCCCTGGAGTATTTTTAAAAAAGGATTGAAAATGGAAAAAGATGGGAGAAAAAAAACAATTTTGTTTTGTTTTAGTATGTTTTTTGTTTGAGGACAAACATGACACAAACTTTCCCAATTCTTAGAAAGATCACTGTTTAATATGTTTGTGTGTATGCTTCAATGATGAGAATATTCGGTGAACGTCGTTTTGTCTTACTAATTTCAACAGTTCTTGAACTCACCATAGTGTGGACTGTGACGCAACAGTTTGTTTACATGTCAAATCTTCCACTCCTTCTTTGTCTCATCTTGTCCACCGAAAGTTTTATGCTGTGCGTGAATGCACAAAGGTGCGTTTTGTTGATGTTATTGACTTGTTGGAGTGCTAATAAGGCCTACTTGGTCAGTGCATGACTGCAAGCTAATTAATGCTAACATGCTATTTAGGCTAGCTGTATGTACATATTGCATCATTATGCCTCATGTGTAGGTATATTTGAGCTCATTTAGTATCCTTTACTTGTATCCTCTTTCTATATAATTTAGTTTTGCTTGTCTCATGACACATTATCTGTATGTAATATTGGCTGCATTTCAGATAGTTGTGTGTGTGCCATGTTGTTCCAGACCACAGCAAACATTACCTAGCTAGCAAAGGTTGTAATAAATCTATTAGAAGAATACAGCCTGTCGTTTCCTTTTAACTTGGACACACACATCTATACCTTTGGCCATTAAAAGCCAGTAATTTCCAGGAGTTATCCCACCTTCTGAGTAGCCTCTGGTTTACTAATAAATATAAATAAATAATAAATAAATAAATATAAATAAATAAATATATATATATATATATATATATATATATATATATATATATATATATATATATATATATATATATATATATATATATATATATATATATATATATAAATAAATAATGTTTTTTTTAATGTTGTAAAAATGTGTAGAATAAATATTACATTTCAACATTTCTGTCCAACGAAGATTTGCTTCAGCCTGCGACACATAGTCATTTTAAAAGTAGGCTATTATAGCTAATATAGACACATCATGTGTTGCCTTCATTATAACACTTATATACAGCTTTTCATTTTTTGCGGCCCCACACAGGTTTGGTTTTTTGTATTTTTGGTCCAATATGGCTCTTTCAACGTTTTGGGTTGCCGACCACTGTCCTAAACTAAGGCTAGTACAGCCGAGTTACTATCCAGTGGAAAAGTAAAGGACACCACAAGGAGCCTTTGTTATGTCCTTTTTTTAGTTTGTGTGGGAACTTCCGAGCCCCTTTTCTCTTTTTTTTATACCAATGCCCTTCAATTTCTCGACAGTGTATTTGTGCAGCTGTCAAAAAAAGTATTTAAGCAATAATTAATTTTGTCTCCCACTAAATCCTCTGTATAACTGTTAGAGTGTGCTTAATTAATGAGGTTAATTATCCGGGTTTAGAGTCAATCATTTAGATTCTTTCTCTACAGCTCATTTGTCTGTTGGAATTTCACTCCATTAATTTGATACCGGCCAAGCCACTTAAAATTCAGCTGAAATTACAGTGCTATCTCCGTGTGGTTTGTTCACAGGAAGGTCTCTGCTATTAAGCCCTCGTGAATTCCCATGTTTGCCGCTGTTGAACCTAATGTATTCAAACAAAAAAATCCATAATTTATTCTAACATCATCCTCTTGTTTTGTGGCAAAGATGCCAGACTGCTGGTTTGCAGACCTAAATGAGAAGGGAAAGGCTTCGGGGTGGACTAATGAGCATTGATGGACGCAGCAATGGAGGAAGGGCAGGAGCTGCTTTTAGACCTATTATTGGATTGATAATGCAAATGAGAGTGTTTTCTTTTTTTGTCTCGGGCGAAACTCTACAGCGAGGTGAGGAGAGACATGGTTAGGTAGAAAGATTAAAAGGAAGTAAGTGTAAGAGCGCGACTGTATGCTGGGACCTCACCCAGGGCTTATTGGCATCCTCATCTAATAAACGTCCCTCATACAGCACTTCTACGGCCGAATAAATTAGGGCTTAGTGACTTTGCATTCACCTGCCTGTGACTGTAGTGTTTGGTTATCAATAACAAAGTTAGGGATTAAAGATAGACGGCAGGATGTAAACTGCATGTACCTGTTACACCTCAATATTAGACAACCCTGGATAAAAGATAACCTGTCGGTAACTCTTTAGTATGGGGAACATATTCACCATTAATTAATTGCTTATTAAAGTAACAAAGACTTAATTTAGAGTTATTTGGACACTAGAGGAACATATAAGGGTTAGGGTTAAGGTTAGGGTTACTAATAAGCAATAATTCTGAGGTTATTGAGGGAAGACTCCTATTTAATTGCTTACTGGTTGTATAATAAGGCCATGCAGAATAAGGCATTAATAAGTACTTTGGTACCGGTACCAAAATTATTTCTATACTTTTCGGTACTTTTCTAAATAAAGGGTACCACAAAAAATTGCATTATTGGCTTTATTTTAACAAAAAAATCTTAGGGTACATTAAACATGTTTCTTATTGCAGTTAAGTCCTTAAATAAAATAGTGAGCATACAAGACAACTTCTCTTTTAGTAGTAAGTAAACAAACAAAGGCTCCTAATTTAGTCTGCTGACGTATGCAGTAACATATTGTGTCATTTTCCATTCTATTATTTTGTCAACATTATTAGGGACAAGTGGTAGAAAATTAATTATTAATCTAATAATTCATTTACTGTTAATATCTGCTTACTTTCTCTTTTAACATGTTCTATCTACACTTTTGTTAAAATGTAATAATCACTTATTCTTCTGTTGTTTGATACTTTACATTAGTTTTGGATGGCACCACACATTTGGGTATCAATCTGATACCAAGTCGTTACAGGATCATACATTGGTCATATTCAAAGTCCGCATGTGTCCAGGGACATATTTCCTGAGTTTATGAACATAATATAAAAAAAAGAAAAACGTAAGAAGATGTTGTGATGCCAAAAAATGTCAATGTACTGTATTTTCCGCACTATGAGGCGCACCGGATTATAAGGCGCACCTTCAATGAATGGCTTATTTTAAAACTTTGTTCATAAATAAGATGCACCGCATTATAAGGCGCATAGAATAGATGCTACTGTAGAGGCTGGGGTTACTTTATGCATCCCACAGTTGCGATACCTGTTGTGGCTCAATATTGGTCCATATATAAGGCGCACCGGATTATAAGGCGCACTGTCAGCTTTTGAGAAAATTGGAGGTTTTTAGGTGCGCCTTATAGTGCGGAAAATACGGTAATCATAGTAGTATATATATTATTCTGTACACATATTATGTATATATTCGTATATACTGTATGTTAGATTTTTTTTTATCGCTATATAAGTCTATTTATACCTGTATTGTCCTTTCCATCCTTACACTTTCCATCATTGTAACTGAGCTACTGTGTTGAACAATTTCCCTTGTGGATCATTAAAGTTTGTCTAAGTCTAAGTCTAACTATCGACTAGATACGCTACTGTACTTGGTATCATTACAGTGTATGTTAGCTGGCGGACCGGTACTTTTCAGAGGCGGTATAGTACCGAATACGATTAATTTGTATACCGTACAACCCTAGTGCTTATTAATGATATCGCTAATACTTGGTTAGTATTCAGGTCACGAGATGTAAATGGAGTATTGTTTTGCAGTTTTTGGATGTTTTTAGAGGGCTTTCTTGGCACAGTAGCTGGATTGTTCGCTGACTTTTCCTAATGTTTATGTGTTAGAATGCAACAACAAAAACATATATGTTCTTGTCTCACATAGGGATTGTCAATGAAAGGCAACATTTAAAAAAAATGTGCAGTTCCCTTTGAAATCCACTACTACCGACCACGCCGTCTGATAGTTTATATATCAATGATGAAATCTTAACATTGCAACACATGCCAATACGGCCGGGTTAACTTATAAAGTGCAATTTTAAATTTCCCGCGAAACTTTCGGTTGAAAACGTCTATGTATGATGACGTATGCGCGTGACGTCAATGGTTGAAACGGAAGTATTCGGACACCATTGTATCCAATACAAAAAGCTCTGTTTTCATCGCAAAATTCCACAGTATTCTGGACATCTGTGTTGGTGAATTTTTGCAATTTGTTTAATGAACAACGAAGACTGCAAAGAAGAAAGTTGTAGGTGGGATCGGTGTATTAGCGGCTGGCTGCAGCAACACAGCCAGGAGGACTTTGAGATGGATAGCAGACGCACTATCCGACGCTAGCCGCCGACCGCATCGATGATCGGGTGAAGTCCTTCGTCGCTCTGTCGATCGCTGGAACGCAGGTGAGCACGGGTGTTAATGAGCAGATGAGGGCTGGCGTAGGTGGATAGCTAATGTTTTTTGCATAGTTAGAGGTCCCATAGCTAAGTTAGCTTCAATGCCATCGTTCGCAACAGCATTGTTAAGCTTCGCTAGGCTGGAAAGCATTAACCGTGTAGTTACAGGTCCATGGTTTAATAGTATTGTTGATTTTCTGTCTATCCTTCCAGTCCGGGGTTTATTTATTTTGTTTCTATATGCAGTTAAGCCCGATGCTATCACGTTAGCTCCGTAGCTAAAGTGCTTCGCCGATGTATTGTCGTGGAGATAAAAGTCACTGTGAATGTCCATTTCGCGTTCTCGACTCTCATTTTCAAGAGGATATAGTATCCGAGGTGGTTTAAAATACAAATCCGTGATCCACAATAGAAAAAGGATAAAGTGTGGAATCCAATGAGCCCTTGTACCTAAGTTACGGTCAGAGCTAAAAAAGATACGTCCTGCACTGCACTCTAGTCCTTCACTCTCACGTTCCTCATCCACAAATCTTTCATCCTCGCTCAAATTAATGGGGTAATCGTCGCTATCTCTGTCCTGAATCGCTCTTGCTGCTGGTGTAAACAATGGGGAAATGTGAGGAGCCTTTCAACCTGCGACGTCACGCTACTTCCGGTACAGGCAAGGCTTTTTTTATCAGCGACCAAAAGTTGCGAACTTTATCGTCGATGTTCTCTACTAAATCCTTTCAGCAAAAATATGGCAATATCGCGAAATGATCAAGTATGACACATAGAATGGATCTGCTATCCCCGTTTAAATAAATAAAAATTCATTTTAGTAAGGCTCCAACCCACCATTGACCACGATTAGAATCCTTCGACTAGGCCATTAAAATATTAATGAATACTTCTGGGTGTGTGTGGAATGAGGCAAGGGATTGTGGTTTGAATTATTTTGGCTGCAGCTGGATCATGTTGCAGTCCATAGTAATGCGCTATACTAATATACAGCATGGTGCATATTCATTTAATACATGTATTACCATACCTGCCATCTGCGCACCTTAACTAAAACCAACATAAAAGCCATGCAAACACACATGCAGAACGTGGTGGGGTTGGCCCACCTCCATTGCACACTCGCCTCCTCTACTACTCCCAACAGTTGACTCCTCCAAGATGAGTACTATTATAGTAGTGTGCTTATCTGGAGTGTACAACAACAAGGATGGATCTGCCGCCAGAGCTGAGGGGGTCCACGCTCCCAGTTGTCATTTTATAACAGCTTGTAGACAAACTCATTACATCCAACACCTGCTTCCGTTACGTACCCCGAGGGTGTGTAAGGGTGCAAGCGTGCAAGTCAAGTAGGTGAGTTTGATGTAATTTAGCCGCAGTCGTCCACATTGGCAGAGGTACCAGGCAGACGTTGTTCAAGACTAAGTCTGTGGGAGAAATGAAATACGGACTGGATCAATAGATCAATAAGTTGTGTTTATTAAGTGAATAATTGTGTTAGTCAAAGGAAGTAATTCTAGTTATTTTTGCCAATTGACTTTATTGTGTGAATGCTCCAAAGCATTCACACATATGGTTTTCTACACCAAAATGCATCTATTTATTCTTCTTCTTCTTCTGCAGATTTCACCCGATTCAAACCGTTCCAACTTCAAACAGTTCAGCCTATTCAGGAATCGCAGGATTTCCCTTGACAAATTCAAAACATTCCCAGATTTCCCAGAATTCCAGGTTTTCCGGGACATTTTTACCATTCAAAATGAATTGGCCATTTTTCAAACTTCCACCATTTGTACATTTTTCAACCTATTAGTGGGAACAATCCAGCTATTATGCCAAGAAAGCCCTCTAAAAACATCCAGAAACTGCAAACAATACCCCATTTACATCTCGTGACCTGAATACTAACCAAGTATTAGCGATATCGTTAATAAGCACTAGGGTTGTACGGTATACAAATGAATCGTATTCGGTACTATACCGCCTCTGAAAGGTACCGGTCTGCCAGCTAACATCCACTGTAATGATACCAAGTACAGTAGCTTATCTAGTCGATACTTAGACTTAGACAAACTTTAATGATCCACAAGGGAAATTGTTCAACACAGTAGCTCAGTTACAATGATGGAAAGTGTAAGGATGGAAAGGACAATGCAGGTATAAATAGACTAATATAGCGATAAAAAATCCAACATATATACGAATATATACATAATATGTGTACAGAATAATATATATACTACTATGATTACCATATTTTCCGCACTATAAGGAACACCTAAAAACCTCCAATTTTCTCAAAAGCTGACAGTGCGCCTTATAATCCGGTGCGCCTTATATATGGACCAATATTGCGCCACAACAGGTCTCGTAACTACGGGATGCATAAAGTAACACCAGCCTCTACTGTAGCGTCTATTCTATGCGCCTTATAATGCGGTGCGCCTTATATATGAACAAAGTTTTAAAATAGGCCATTCATTGAAGGTGCGCCTTATAATCCGGTGCGCCTTATAGTGCGGAAAATATGGTACATCAACATTTTTTGGCATCACAACATCTTCTTACGTTTTTCTTTTTTTTATATTATGTTCATAAACTCAGGAAATATGTCCCTGGACACATGCGGACTTTGAATATGACCAATGTATGATCCTGTAACGACTTGGTATCAGATTGATACCCAAATTTGTGGTGCCATCCAAAACTAATGTAAAGTATCAAACAACAGAAGAATAAGTGATTATTACATTTTAACAGAAGTGTAGATAGAACATGTTAAAAGAGAAAGTAAGCAGATATTAACAGTAAATGAATTACTAGATTAATAATTAATTTTCTACCACTTGTCCCTAATAATGTTGACAAAATAATAGAATGGAAAATGACAATATGTTACTGCATATGTCAGCAGCTAAATTAGGAGCCTTTGTTTGTTTACTAATTCCACCTTCAACACATTCCACCATCCTGGAAATTCAAACTTCCCTTTTTCCAAGTTAAAAAAAAATGCCAGGATTTTCCAGAATTCCTGCTTTTCCAGAGCCCTATTTCCACCCTTTTTTCTGGCGACTACTCCTTCCACATTTTTCAACGCATTTCAACCGTTTCACCGTCAAAACATTCCTCTTAATCAGGACAAAAAACAAAGTTATTTTTTTAACTGGAAAAATTCCCGGTTTTCCCGAAATTCCAGGAATTCTGTACTACCATTTCTCATTTCAACATGTTACTACTTCAACCTTTCTCCACGGATTTGAAAAAAATCAACTCCAACCATTACAACTTAATAAGACCATTGGCGTTTTTTTTTTTTTACCATTTTCAAAAGAATTCCCGCTTTTCCAGAAATTCCCAATTTTGGGGGGAAATTCCCATTGAAATGAATTGGACATTCTTCAAACTTCCACAATTCCCACATTCTTTCAAACCATTCCACCTTTGACACAATCCACCATTCTGGAAATCCAAACTACCCTTTTTCCAAGTTCAAAAACAATTCCAGATATTCCCGAATTTCCCCAATACCAATACTACTTCAACATTTCTTGCCCGATTTTAACAATTCCAACACCAACCAATTCAGCTCATTTAGGACATCCATGCTCCTAATCATTTAAAAAAAAAATCCCTTTTTTCCAAAATTCCCACATTTCCAGGAAGTTCCCATTGAAATGAATGGGACATTTTTCCAAGTTGCACAATTCCCACATTTTTCAACCTATTCAAACCATTCCAACATCAACACATTCCACTCATCCTGGACATTCAAACTAACACTCTCCCAAGTTCCAAACCAAATTCCGGTTTTCCTGGAAATCCAAACTCTTCAACATTCAAACCATTCCAACATTCAAACTATTCTTACATTCATACCACATTGTGTCAGCATTTCAGTTCAACATTCACATGCCATTCCTTCAGGAATTGCCTCTTCTAGTTACTGGTAATACTGTGCATGGGTGTAGGATTAAGTTTTGAATACACTATGTTGTATGCAGTATAAATGTGATCTGATTTGACAATTGTATGGCAGCAATCATGCACAAAAAAGCAAAATGGAATTTAAAACAGTCACATATGCGTCGTGTTTTTGCAGGAAAGCATGAAAATGAATCCAAATGCAGCTTCATGTACAGACAAAATATATGTTTAACACCCTAAGCCATTACATTACTTTTCTATGATGATTGTACAAAGTAAGTGTGAAAAATAATGGGTAAAATGAGACTGTAGGAAAGGTGAAAGAGTTCAGAAGGAGAAAGCGAAGCGGGTTACTGGTGTACTCGTGATGTATTAGACTCTAAGCCCCCTTAGAAATGGTCAGGTAGTGGACGGATTAAAAAGATAATCCACCATGTCTTTTCTTTTGCTTCTTACTGTATCTTGATCCTTTTAGTGTCATTTTCATTGTGTATGACATCGCCTTCTAAACTATATAGTTCATTACTGTTCAGATTGGTTGTTTTGGTACGGTTCATAGAGTTAGACAATGGAGAGAGACAAACCAAGAATAATTATCTGAACTAACCTATTTATTCTTCAACCTTTGTTGATACAGTAAGATTAAAATTAATGAAAATAAATGTATTCTTTCAGTTTTAAATGACGAAAAAAATGTGTTGTAAGACTGTCAAAAGTTACATTATGTTTTTATTGTTATTGACAGTTGACAGGGATACTCAACTGGCTCCATCATGAAGCCCTTAAATTGCAACCCACTTTATTATAATTAATTCCTAGAAAATGCATTTATTTTTTTAGTAATGATAGTGGAAACACAAGTTTGTTGTGTTTTTCAGCATAAATATACAAATGTTTCTTAATGTAGATGTAAACGGTAATAGCCATAACTGAGATAAAACCCTCGACGGTTATAGTATTACCGTTTTAAATAGTTATTGAAAAGCCGTGATTGATAATTACACTTTGAAAAACTCACGGACTGACTGGCTTAAATGCTAACATGAAAACAAGAGACATTAATGTTTTTCCCTATTACGAAACAACATACCTCATCTAAATGTATATACCGTATTTCCTTGAATAGCCGCAGGGGCGCTAATTAATTTAAAACCTCTTCTCATTCCTGCGGTTACCAAAACCATGCGGAATGAGCAAGCATGCTCTAATTATTTTAAAACCTCTTCTCACTCCGGCGCATACCTTATCATTAAAGACACATTTAATAAAAAAAACGTTATTATGATCTTACCTTTACTTGTAGATGGGTCCATGTGCAGCTGCTTCTGATCAAAGGCAGTCTTTCTCATCTTTCTTCAATTTTAAAAGTCTCTGGAGATATTCCTTTAATTATTACCTCCTGCTTCGATTGAAAGTCCAGTTTATAAAACGGTTTTATTTTAGATATGTAATCCTCCATGTTAAAAGTGCAAGCAAACAATTGCTGCATGCTTGCTGCTTGTTGTCTTCTTCTGCAGTACCTGTCTCCTGCAGTACTGGTAGTCGCAAGAAGGATCACTAGCGCCCTCTACCACCTGGAGGCGGGAGTCATTTAATGACTCATATTTGACCCGGCGGAAGTGCCAAGCATGCGCTAATTATTTTGCAAAACGAGTTTGACCCGGCTGTAATTCTAGGCAGGCGAATACTATATTCCCGGCGCCAATTCAAGGAAATACGGTAATCACATTATTGTCTGACCAACTAAGATATTCAGTTGTGGACATTAAACATAGACGCTGTGATAGAGGGATTGATCTATACTTAGAGGAATACAAGACAAAGGTGTTTTTACGGTGTGTTCAAAGACTGCTGAACAGAGTAGGATGACACAATGCCCACCAGATATAATAAAAAACATGTTTTATTAGTTACACACTTTTCATTTTAATAGATCTTAAAGTGCTACAGTACAAACCAATATTTAAAACAATACAAGCTTAGCCATTATAACAGATACAGTATTAAAACAAAAACAAAAGCATATGAAACACAAATCTTGCAAAATAGTGGATTTTCGAAGAGTGTGTATATTTTATTTTATTTTTTTCTTCCAATAACTTGGGCAAAATATTTCGGTGTGTGTATAAGTGTGTTTGTAAGCACATTCAACAATACAGTGATTATTATGACTGTGTAAATTTTGGTCACAATAGCCTCTATATGACATTTTTTAATTTTTTACATCTTACATCCCTATTTAGACCATAATGTGATAGCTCCATATATAAAAATACTTAAAAAAAGAAATGCATTCAATTTGAAAAACGTAACATTGGTATTGCAGTATAATTAAACAAAATAATAGCATGACAAGTGCAGCTGTAAAAGTGAAAGATAAATTAATATTATACAAATACGATATACATATATATATATATATATATATGTATATATATATATATATATATATATATATATATATATATATATATATATATATATATATATATATATATATATATATATATATATATATATATATATATATATATATATACTATAAAATCAGCCCAAGTACAGTAGGTTTATTAAGTAATGTAATATTAATATACAACATTTACCTTGGAGAGTGGACTGGATAAATGTCCTCCATTTGGAATTAATTTTAAATTCATGGCTGGCATTATTATTATATCCTTTTTCCACTCCTTCTGCTTCAGTACGAGGCAGATTGTAAGTTGCAGTGCTCATACTGCTTTGCCAAGTTGGCTTCACGTACACCTCTGTCATGATTTTCACTTCATCCGCTTCTTCTTCTTCTTCTTCTTGTCAGCACTGTCCTCTACTCTCATTTCTTCATACCCAATGTTTGGAAAAACAAAGTCATGTCTTGGTCGCTGTTAGCTAATACTAGCGAGCGAGACACGGGATGTTTTCGCTCCACCAACTCGCGGCGGGGAGGCTCATGACCCAAATTACTGCTCCGAACCAGGGCCGCCCCTTCTTATTGGCAAAACAAGCGTCTTTTCTGTGGCGCCTCATTTGAAATTTTACCACAAATGTATTACTAGCTCCTTCCCGTTCCGTCATTGGTAAAAATATACCGTATTTTTCGGACTATAAGGCGCACTTAAAATCCTTTATTTTTCTCAAAAATCGACAGTGCGCCTTATAATCCGGTGCATTTGGTACATAGTGTAATAATACGTGTAACGAGTAGATGGCAGTCACACATAAGAAATACGTGTAGACTGCAATATGACGCCAGTAAACAACACCAAAACTTTAAATGTTCCATTGAGAATATAGAACATTACACACGGCGCTCAAAAAGCTATGAAGCTGCACCGTTTGATGGGTTGTCGGCGCGTTACGGCTACAGTAGTCAGATGTACTCTTCAACATACGAGTATTAGTATGGTGTGTGTATAAGGACCGCAAAATGACATCTTTTACCAGACATTTTATCAGGCGTTTTGTTTCGCAATATTATGCAAAACCAACTTTTCTTACCTTCTGGTACCTGTTGATGTGTATTTGGGATCTGCATAAGTCCTGAAAATGTGCACGTGTTCGCCTTTGTAGTCCGTGTCAACGCCGTTGTCGATAAGCTTCTTCATTTTCTCTATTTTCTTGTTATGGGACATTCATCCTCCGCTGTTTCCATTTCTAATATTAAGTAGCGTAAAGTTCTGACTTATATCTGTCAGTCGACTCGCTATGGAAGGGCTAAAAACTACCGGTGTAGTGGGTTTGCATAATTCACCCAAGTAACTTTAGTCATTAGAGAGTTCCGGTCAGACGGTTTTTCACAGGACATATTTCCTGCGTTGTTGCACTAGTGAGCCACGGATGAGGAGATGCTGCTCCGTTATTGATTTAAGTAAAGTCTGAATGTCATTAAAACAGTTAGCTCCATCTTTTGACACTTCTTCCACTCCAGTCCTTGCACGCTACACCGCTACAACAAAGATGGCGGGGAGAAGACACGGTCGAAGGTGACCCACGTAAATAAGACCGCCCACAAAACAACAGAAAGCGACTTGAAGATGGTTTGTAAAACATAATCTATGCAACATTTTGACCAAAGAACCACCATTACATGTTCTGTAGACCACAAGGAAGTGTTTTCAATTCATGAAAAAAATCATAATATGACCCCTTTAATGCGCCCTATGATCCAGTGCGCCTCTTGTATAAAAATAGACCTGAATAGACGCGCTCATCGGCAGTGCGCCTTATAGTCCGGTGCGCCCTATGGTCCGGAAAATACGGTAAGTGCAAATTACTCTAACAGTTCTTCATATGTCCTGCAGTCATTACAACTCAGTCAGAGTGGTGCAATGAATGTTGCAACTTTGTGTTTTTATTTTGTTAAAATTGTTATTTTGCACTAAAACATGTTTTTTAAACAATTAAAGGCCTACTGAAACCCACTACTACCGACCACGCAGTCTGATAGTTTATATATCAATGATGAAATCTTAACATTGCAACACTTGCCAATACGGCCGGGTTAGATTAGTAATGTGCAATTTTAAATTTTCCGCGAAATATCCTGCTGAAAACGTCTCGGTATGATGACGTTTGCGCGTGACGTCACGGATTGTAGCGGACATTTTGGGACACCATTGTGGCCAGCTATTAAGTCGTCTGTTTTCATCGCAAAATTCCACAGTATTCTGGACATCTGTGTTGGTGAATCTTTTGCAATTTGTTTAATGAACAATGAAGACAGCAAAGAAGAAAGCTGTAGGTGGGAAGCGGTGTATTAGCGGCCGGCTGCAGCAACACAAACACGTAGAGAACTGGGACAACAGAGACTCTTACCAGGAGGACTTTAAATTGGATACGCGCTACCGTGAGTACGCAGCTGTGGCTTCCAAACATTTGTTCGCTTGCCCGTACGTGCGTGCCGCTATGTGCATGTCACGTACGTAACTTTGGGGAAATATACTGTATGTGCTGTATGAACTTTGCGGAAGTGAACGGTACTTTGGGCTGTGGGATTGAGTGTGTTGTGCGGGTGTTTGATTTGTATTGGCGGGTTATATGGACGGGAGGCGGGAGGTGTTTGTTATGCGGATTCATTTGTAGCATATTAAATATAAGCCTGGCTGTGTTGTGGCTAATAGAGTATATACTGTATATGTCTTGTGTTTATTTACTGTTTTAATCATTCCCAGCTGAATATCAGGTCCCACCCGCCTCTCACAGCATCTTCCCTATCTGAATCGCTTCCACTGCCCTCTAATCTTTCACTCTCACTTTCCTCATCCACGAATCTTTCATCCTCGCTCAAATTAATGGGGTAATCGTCGCTTTCTCGGTCCGAATCGCTCTCGCTGCTGGTGGCCATGATTGTAAACAATGTGCAGATGTGAGGAGCTCCACAACCTGTGACGTCACGCTACTTCCGGTACAGGCAAGGCTTTTTTATCAGCGACCAAAAGTTGCGAACTTTATCGTCGATGTTCTCTACTAAATCCTTTCAGCAAAAATATGGCAATATCGCGAAATGATCAAGTATGACACATAGAATGGACCTGCTATCCCCGTTTAAATAAGAAAAACTCATTTCAGTAGGCTTTTAATTTCCCATGCAATTGGTTTAGTACCAGACATGCATACCATTGAGTGTAATTAAAAAAAGTTTAAAAAAACATTTGACAAGAAACAATCGTAAATAAAACAAAAACATTGTAGGCCCCATTGAGCCTGGAGCAGTCCTGCTCTCAACCTGAAGCGTGACAATTAGCTGAGAGACAACTCATATCCTGAAATACTTGTGAGCTTGTTGCTGAATGGTGTAAATAAATAGAAAAATTGGGCTCAAACGTTTTCATGTCTGCATCAGAGGCGATTGCTCTAAGACTGCAAGGGAAGCTCAGCTTCCCCTAAAATGTCAAAAAATAAGTGATTAAATATATAGTGTTGTGTGTACATGTTATTGACTAAATATGCGCTACAACACACTCTTTTGTTCAGAATCAGCTTCCTATCACTGCTAATGCCACGGCTTTTCTCTCTCTCATTCCTGCAGCTTCACGATGCTTTAAACCAGGGGTGTACAAACTTTTTCCACTGAGGGCCGCATTCTGAAAAATCAAAGCAAGCGGGGGCCATTTTGATATTTTTTATTTTAAAAACCAATACAATATATGTATAAAAAATATACATTTAAGCCTCCACTCAGGCTTGATCCCGGTGACCCCAAAGGGTTTTGGTAAAAAAAAATATTAAAAATGTGTCATTATTCAGTATTATTATTTTTTATTATTATTCAAGTTTTAAATCTCTAGATCAACATTAGGTCTATCTGTCAATATAACGGTTTTAAAGATTGAAGTTGTAAGCGCTCTTGTTGTCAAAGAAAACCCATTTTTTTAATGGAAAAAATACAAAATATGCAATATTTTCACACAATAAAATTTTTAAGTGGAATATTTGAGATTATATAATAATTGGAGCCTTAAAAAGGTGACAACATTGATTTTAATTCATTATTATTTTTTGAGCAATGACACTTAAAAACAAATCACACTAAAATTATTGGGGATCCAAATAATTATAGTGTTTTTTTTACTGTTTACTTTTAACACAATAATCTCGGGATCAACTTCAGATCTATCCGTCAATTATACGTTTTATTGTTGTTTATGTTTTTCGTTTGTTCGTTTTAGGCCCTTCTTTATAAAAAACAGCTCAGTTTTTTATATGGCAAACACAAAATCTGCAACATTTTCCCCCAAAATATCTCAGATGTGACGTAATTGGAGCTTTGAATAGGTCAATAATTCATAATGACATTGAAGAAAGAAACAGCCTGCATGGCAGCTTTGTGTTATTAGAGTATACATTGCGACATTTTCTCGTTACATTTCACCTGTTTGCTCTTTTATACCACTTATCATGTTTTTAATTGTTTTCAATCGTATTTTTAAAATGTGCCGTGGGGCCACAAATGGCCCCCGGGCCGCACTTTGGACACCCCTGCTTTAAACAGTGTAGACGCTGGCCGTACACAGAGTTCAGTGGGGAAGCGAAACGAGACGAGTCATTGGATAAATGCTGGGCTTTGTCCCGTCCATCGGACGCTCAGCGTCTATGGGGCAGTGGGCTGGCCTCGGCCGGCCCGGACACTCAACTTCTGCATGATGATTGGATGATCTGTCTAAGGCTGATTCCCTTTTTGATTGACAGCGAAATGAGAGAATCAGCGATCTTGTGTTGTAAACGTCTGTGGGAGCATTTTTCAGTATTAATTCTGTTCTTCTGAGTTCTACCGGAGACTTTCCTGATCCTCTTAGCGACATTTTCTTTGTTAAAAACGACTAGCGACAAATAGAGCTTCTTTTTCAGGTGTTTTTTTTATGTTTTTGGAGACTGACTTCTTTCACTCTGCAGTTTCTGTCCCTACCGAGCAGCGGGTGTTGCTGAGCCCCTCCACCGTCTCAAAGCACCCACAGGCGAACACACTTCGCGCTAGCCTCGCGCCAGTCCCAGCTAGCGAGCTAGCTAGGTAGCAAGCTGCACTTAATGGCAGATTTTATTCAAGTTTATTCACAATACCATATTACAATTACAACAGTAGTGAATATCCATTTAAGGATGGTGGTAAGTGAAAGGGTCCCCCAGATAAGCTAGAAGAAGCTTTTAGCAGGGGGTCCAGAGGTCAGTATATGCATGGAATGCTGAAACATGGTGGCAAGCACAAAAACGCTATATGATGAACACAAAATAGGAGCACTAAAGCAAGCATACACATACATACATACATTCATTCGACCACGCACAACCCAACAGTAGTCTATACATTCATGTTAATGCACATGAGGCATTAGAGATAGGTGGTTAATAGGTATGATTTCAGTTTCTTTTTGAAGTTGGAGAATGAATACAGCATCCTGAGGCTTTCATAAAGCCGGTTCCAGATCTTTGGTCCCCTGCATACAACACTTCGAGCAGTACAAGCCAGTAGACGATGTTTACCTGATATCAGTGTTGTGGGCATGCTGGGGACGATAGATAGGAACCAAGCTACAGAGCCTGAGATTCAGCCTGTGGATGACTTGATAGGTTAGACAAGCATTGTGATAAATATTGAACTCTGTCAGTCTTAAGAAATGATAATTATGGAATAGATGTCGAGTGGGGGCATTAAACTTGGACCATGACAGGGCTCCTATGATTTTCTTTTGCATGTATTCTAATTTGTGAAGGTAGCTAGAAGGTGTTACACCAGATGACATTACAGTAGTTTAGATGTGGTTCAAAGAGAGTTGTGTATAGAGTAAGTAGAGCATAAAGAGGAAGATAATGACGAAGGTAAAAGAACAGGCCGACATATTTGGATAATTTGTTTAACAGATGGCTAATGTGACATTTTAAATTGAGGTATTCGTCAATGATGACCCCCAGGAATTTTGTGGAGTTCACTTTCTGTATACTATTGTCATTAGATAGATAGATAGATAGTACTTTATTAATTCCTCCAGGAGATTAGTGGCGAAGATTGGAGCTACATCTGCAGGTGTAGAGAGGAGCTTCTCCTGTTTAAAGCGGCTCAAGTCTTACACCTGCAACACCATGGCCCAAGGCCGTTTAAAGGCCTACTGAAACCCACTACTACCGACCACGCAGTCTGATAGTTTATATATCAATGATGAAATCTTAACATTGCAACACATGCCAATACGGCCGGGTTAACTTATAAAGTGCAATTTTAAATTTCCCGCCACACTTCCGGTTGAAAACGTCTAGATATGATGACGTATGCGCGTGACGTCAATGGTTGATACGGAAGTATTCGGACCCATTGAATCCAATACAAAAAAGCCCTGTTTTCATCTCAAAATTCCACAGTATTCTGGACATCTGTGTTGGTTAACTTTAACTTAATTTGTTTAATGAACAATGGAGACTGCAAAGAAGAAAGCTGTAGGTGCGATCGGTGTATTAGCGGTGAACTACAGCAACACAACCAGGAGGAGTTTGAGTTGGATAGCAGACGCGCTACCGTGAGTACAGCTTTGGCTTCCAAACATTTGATCGCTTGCCCGTACGTGCGTGTCGCTATGTGCATGTCACGTACGTAACTTTGGGGAAATATATGTTTCTTGCCGACTCTGATGGCGGCCGGGGTGTCGTCGAAAGCTACAACGCCCGCCGCCGTCCCGTAGCTAAGTTAGCTTCAATGGCGTCGTTAGCAACAGCATTGTTAAGCTTCGCCAAGCTGGAAATTATTAACCGTGTATTTACATGTCCATGGTTTAATAGTATTGTTGATCTTCTGTCTATCCTTCCAGTCAGGGGTTTATTTATTTTGTTTCTATCTGCATTTGAGCCAGATGCTATCACGTTAGCTCAGTAGCTAAAGAGCTTCGCCGATGTATTGTCGTGGGGATAAAAGTCACTGTGAATGTCCATTTCGCGTTCTCGACATTTTCAAGAGGATATAGTATCCGAGGTGGTTAAAATACAAATCCGTGATCCACAATAGAAAAAGGAGAGAGTGTGGAATCCAATGAACCCTTGTACCTAAGTTACGGTCAGAGCGAAAAAAGATACGTCCTGCACTGCACGCTAGTCCTTCACTTTCACGTTCCTCATCCACAAATCTTTCATCCTCGCTCAAATTAATGGGGTAATCGTCGCTTTCTCGGTCCGAATCTCTCTCGCTGCATTGTAAACAATAGGGAAATGTGAGGAGTCCTTCCTCCTGTGACGTCACGCTACTTCCGGTATAGGCAAGGCTTTTTTTTATCAGCGACCAAAAGTTGCGAACTTTATCGTCGTTGTTCTCTACTAAATCATTTCAGCAAAAATATGGCAATATCGCGAAATGATCAAGTATGACACATAGAATGGATCTGCTATCCCCGTTTAAATAAATAAAAAAATCATTTCAGTAGGCCTTTAAACAGCCTAGCTCTGCTGGCCATTGAGAGGACACTTGTCAAATCCCTGGAAAAGACGCCTTCTTGGTACGGCAGGGTCACAGATCACTTTCTTAAAAAGGAACGGAGGGTAGAATTTACGTGTAAATAAACCAACACATTTTATGATATAGGCCGAAATTGAGCTTCCCCTCCTTGAGAGACCAGCGTCCGCCACTGGTCTGCATGTACTGGTGTGCATGTTTCATCCATTGATCTTTTTTATGTGTTTCCTTACCAGTCACGATGACATGGTCAAGACCACCTCCTAACCTTTTCACACAGAGGCCAGCGCTGTTTGTCCATGTTGCTGTAGTGCAGTTTATTCTTTCCCCCCTGCCCTTGACCAGTCTCTTAACACAAGGAGCAGGCAGATAAGCCAAGATTTACACACAATGCCAAAGCCATTAGTGTCTGACTTTTCCTCCTCTCTCCCGCTCTCTCTCAAGGGTTTGTTTCGTGTTATCAGATCCACCGGGGATGTGTATATGGCAGATTGAATGTCGGCGGCCATGGAAAGGGCTAAGATGCCTAACCTCCTATTCACACGCTGCTGCTAGCCTCATCAACAGAGGGGCCCCCTTTGTCCCTCAACAGCCTACCAGACGGACAGTACGAGATAATTGCGCTCGGACAATGCCCGTCTCCACTGTTTGTTGGACTATGTCCGGTCTCTTCGGGTTGAAACACTAGATGAGTGCGAGCCCCGGGAGGGGAGGATGCATGAAGGGCGACGACGGATTGTGTTTGTGCCCAATTTCTCTATCTGTATGAAAGGGAGCGATAAAAGCTTTTTGGAGCCGTACTGCATGTCAAGCTGTCAGCGTGCAGTTGAAGTCGCCGGATGCCAACTGGCAGTCGCCGCATTTGTGATGTCACCGGTTGGCTGATACACATTCTTGAGGAAATATGATTAGAAGCCACAAAACAGACAGCGGGCTCCTTGAACCCTCATAGACGCTTACCCATTTCCTCCCATGATGTCATTGCACACGTGCAGGTGCCATTGCCTGAAATAAATGTAGTTGCTTATGAATATTCCGGTCTTCGTGTTGAAATGTTGCAACTTGCCAGACACCTGCACGCATCTAATGAGACTGATGAATAGAGCTGTGTTTATCATTTCCATATTTGAGTAGATTCTTTTTGAGGTGGAAGTGTCTCTAATATTTTGTACTAGAAATGTCCGATAATGGCTTTTTTGCCGATATTCCGATATTGTCCGACTCTTAATTACCGATTCCGATATCAACCGATACCGATATATACAGTCGTGGAATTAACACATTATTATGCCTAATTTTGTTGTGATGCCCCGCTGGATGCATTAAACAATGTAACTTTACCATGAATTGATTAACGTGGACCCCGGACTTAAACAAGTTGAAAAACTTATTCGGGTGTTACCATTTAGTGCTCAATTGTACGGAATATGTACTGTACTGTGCAATCTACTAATACAAGTTTCAATCAATCAATCAAAAACAAAGTTTTCCAAAATAAGAGAACAACTTCAACTCCAGTTATGGAAAAAAATGCCAACATGGCACTGCCATATTTAATATTGAAGTCACAAAGTGCATTAGTTTTTTTAACATGCCTCAAAACAGCAGCTTGGAATTTGGGACATGCTCTCCCTGAGATAATCCTAATACCCACTACAACTATGGGAAATACTATACTTTGACTTTCACAAAGTGCATTATTTTTTATTTGTTTTAAACATGCCTCAAAACAACAGCTACAAAAACAATGAAGGCACACAGCTTCAGTCCAGAGTATACTAGAGCATACTTGCCAACCTTGAGACCTCCGAATTCGGGAAATTGGGGGCGGGGGGTTGAGGTGGGCGGGGTTAGGGGGGTGGGGTTTGGTGGTAGCGCATACTTGCCGACCCTCCCGTTTTTAGCGGGAGAATCCCGGTATTCAGCGCCTCTCCGACAACCTCCCGGCAGATATTTTCTCCCGACAAACTCCCGGTATTCAGCCGGAGCTGGAGGCCACGCCCCCTCCAGCTCAATGCGGACCTGAGACTGAGTGGGGACAGCCTGTTCTCACGTCCGCTTTCCCACAATATAAACAGCTTGCCTGCCCAATGACGTCATAACATCTAGGGCTTTTAGAGAGTAGAGTGCACAACTGCGCACACAACAAGGAGACGAAGCAGAAGAACGAGGAAATGACAGACATGGCGACGCCGTCGACGAGCAAGATGAAGAAATACGCTTGCAAGTTCCAAAATGAATGGAAACAAGAATTTCAGTTCATCCAGGACAGTTCGAAGGGGAAGGTGTATGTTGCCTGTAAATTTTGTAGAACAGACTTCTCCATTGAACACAGTGGCCGAAATGATATACTCATCATGAACGGACAAGTTAAACAGGACAATACTGCCATCTAATGGATAGCCACCGGAACACTGAAATTCAAGTATTTCTTTTATTTATATGTAAATAAAATAAATATATATATATATATATATATATATATATATATATATATATATATATATATATATATATATATATATATATATATAGCTAGAATTCACTGAAAGTCAAGTATTTCATACATATATATATATATATATATATGTAAATATATATATATATATGTAAATATATATATATATATATATATATATATATATATATATATATATATATATGAAATATAAAAATAAAAATAAAATAAAAAAATAAATAAATAAAAAAAAATATATATATATATATATATATATATATATATATATATATATATATATATATATATATATATATATATATATATATATATATATATATATATATATATATATATATATGAAATATATATGAAATATATATGAAATACTCGAGTTGGTGAATTCTAGCTGTAAATAACCACGCCCCCTGCCCCCAACCACCCCCACCCACCCCACCCCCGACCAAGCACAATTTTACCTGTAGACATACATTTTAGGTCCAGAACTTAGAAATATGTGCCAACGTTGTCAGCTGAGGCCTCTAGTTGCTGATTCAGCATGCATCAATCAGTAAAAATATACCTTACTTATCATAAAGTGCTCAAAGTAATAAGATCATTATCATTCAAATTAAAGCTGTTTGCAATCTTTACGCGGATGCCTAGAGGGTGCTAACGTCAGCACGTAATGACATAATTAAGCCAGTGCGTAACACGTGCATGCACATTTCATTTGATATGATTAGCAATTGTTAAAAATATATAGTATGTTCTGGTAAACCACTAATGGTAACATAAGCTAGTCGGTAGCCAGTAGTCTTTTTTGTTTTGAAAAATGAAACCGTTGCATACAGAGTCTGTGGTGAGCAGAAAAGGTCACAGAATTTGCTCTACACATTTAGTTTTAGGAGAATAGGAGAGGCTTCAACCATATTATGGTCTCTGAGGGGAGGCTTACTGTGCTATACTCTGAAAACACCCCGTCTAAAGCACAAGTACGTGTTCTGGCAGGCAAATGTAGATACTTGTTTAAAAGCAGTATGTTATAAAATATGTTTGCATTGGTAGTTTAGCTACATACCTTTTAATAAGTACATACAGTCGTGGTCAAAAGTTTACATACACTTGTAAAGAACATAATGTCATGGCTGTCTTGAGTTTCCAAACATTTCTGCAACTCTTATTTTTTTGTGATAGAGTGATTGGAGCACATACTTGTTGGTCACAAACAACATTCATGAAGTTTGGTTCTTTTATGAATTTATTATGGGTCTACTGAAAATGTGACCAAATCTGCTGTGTCAAAAGTATACATACAGCAATGTTAATATTTGGTTACATGTCCCTTGGCAATTTTCACTGCAAAAAGTCACTTTTGGTAGCCATCCACAAGCTTCTGCTTCAATTTTTGACCACTCCTCTTGACAGAATTGGTGCAGTTCAGCTAAATGTGTTGGTTTTATGACATGGACTTGTTTCTTCAGCATTGTCCACACGTTTAAGTCAGGACTTTGGGAAGGCCATTCTAAAACCTTAATTCTAGCCTGATTTAGCCATTCCTTTACCACTTTTGACGTGTGTTTGGGGTCATTGTCCTGTTGGAACACCCAACTGCACCAAGACCCAACCTCCGGGCTGATAATTTTAGGTTGTCCTGAAGAATTTGGAGGTAATCCTCCTTTTTCATTGTCCCATTTACTCTCTGTAAAGCACCAGTTCCATTGGCAGCGAAACAGGCCCAGAGCATACTACTACCACCACCATGCTTGACGGTAGGATTGGTGTTCCTGGGATTAAAGGCCTCACCTTTTCCTCCTCCAAACATATTGCTGCGTATTATGGCCATACAGTTCAATTTTTGTTTCATCTGACCACAGAACTTTCCTCCAGAAGGTTTTATCTTTGCCCATGTGATGTCATTAGGTCATTAGGACTTTTGACCGCGACTGTACATGAAAACAGATCATCTAATTCTGGTAAATTGTCGATGTAAGGGTTTATCGTTTTGGTCAATGAATGCAAATGTCAACAGGATTACATTCAAGTGCAGTTGTTTCCTAACTTTGCTCCAGTGTTTGTATTTAACACTCCATATTTTTTTTCCTGCTTATGTTACGGCAGTATAGCAGGTAATGGCCATTTTCAAGAGAATGTTAAATTACCTCTCACTTGTTTTGACGTTTGGCTCATTTGTCTGCGGGTACCACCCATAAATAATGCAAAGTATAAATAATGCAAACAGCAAATATTGAGTCTGCTTGAGCGGCGGCATGCTTCGTAAACACAATATTAACACACTCGCGTTGTTTAAAACGAGGTGTTGTGCCTTAATGAAAGTGTCTTACGAAAGGCATTATGTTGTTTGTGTGGCCACCGTAGACCCGAAGCAAATAGATTTGTATTTATTGTTCATATCGTTCTCTGCATAATGTGTTGGTTTGGCGATGAAGGTGGTCCACAGTTATGTCTCTTCACACCCTTTTCCTCTCCTTTCTCCTGCCCTCATCTCTTCAAATCTTCCCCTCCAGAGGTTGTTGTGGTTTTGACAGGCAGAGAGCTCACAGTTGTAACCTCCCTGCCACATGTGCCAGGCGAGAGGCGAACTGGAGGGGTTTGGCTATAGATTGAATAGCTCCCAAAGATGTCATATTGAGACAGCCTTCCCCGAGCCCCTTAAATTATATTCCTGCCTGCAACCCTCCACCAATCAAGTCGCCCGGAGTTGCCATGCGGTTGGCCACTCCGCTCGCTCCGAATTGCCCCTCCAACTTGTGTTTTTTTTTGTTTTGTTTTTTTTTCCTCCTCCTTTTCCTTCTTCCCTGGGGTGTGTCCTTCAGTGGAATTATTCCTTCGCCACTTGTCATGCGAGCCAACCACTGTGAGGCAGACCGGCAGATGGGAGGTCTGATTGGCTGTCTGCTCCTGTTTATTTCCTTGTTGTTGCGATGTCTGATGAGATGAAACATTGTTCTGCAGGATTGTCATGTACTCACCACGGGTTTCGTGAGCATTTAGGTTCGTTAAGGAGTCGTCAAAAGGTGGGAAAAGATTGCACATCATTTGAACGAGTCAGCTACGTGAACCAGTGCACTAACGATGGCCTCCTTGTAAACCTTTAGAAGAAAAAACTCAACAAAAAACACATTTTGGAAATCATGGACAATGTCAAACCTTAGGTCAGGAGTGTCCAAACTTTTTCCACCGAGGGCCGCACACGAAAAAATTAAAGCATGTGGGGGCCATTTTGATATTTTTCATTTTCAAACCATAACAAAATATATGGATTTTTTAAATATATTTTACCTTTAGGGGTCCCGGGGACCATAAAGGGTCTCAGTCATTAAAATGTTAAAAATAAGTCAGATTATTTATTTTTTTTAATTATTTAACGCTTACAGTAAATCTCTATATCAACTTCAAGTTGATATAAAGTAATAAAAATAAAAATAAATGTTTTATGGCTTTTCTGTCAAAAACAACTTAGTTTTTTTATAGTAAAACTGAAATATGCAGTATTTAGTAATTAGAGCCCTAAAGATCAATAATGCAGGACACCATTGATTTTAATTATTTCATATTTTTGAGTAATCAAAGTGAAAAGATAAATAAAAAATCACTAAATATACCGCAATTTCCGGACTATAAGCCGCACCAGCTAAATTTAGGGGAAAATACAGATTGCTCCATATATAAGCCGCACCCGACTATAAGCCGCAGGGTTTTGATGTGTAATTACCGTAGTATATAGGGGTTCCTGCTACCACGGAGGGGATTGTCGGGACAGAGATGACTGTTTGGGAACGCAAAGCGTCCCATTTATTAACAATAAATCTTTCAATCATTCAATCAAACTTTCACATCTTTGACATGGCGAACAGCATTCGTGCAGAGTACAAATAATACAACGGTGCAAAGTAATACAAAGTGCTCGCCTGTATGTTATCAAAATAACCAGCCTACAGGTATATGAAAAGTCAGTCTTTAATCATTGTGTCATCGTCTTCCTCCTGCGTACTAAAACCACCGAAATCCTCTTCGTCGGTGTCGGAGAAGAACAGGCCGTAAATAAGCCGCGCCCTTGTATAAGCCGCAGGGACCAGAACGAGGGGAAAAAGTAGCGGCTTATAGTCCGGAAATTACGGTATTTGGGATCCAAAAGGTGCCCCACTCATAAAGTGATACATTTTTATTAGGTTTTTCTTTTACTTTCAACACTTAAGTTACAAGATCAACTTCAGATATATCTGTCGATTTTATGCTGGAACTATTATTTTGTTTGTTTTATGCGCTTTTGTCAAAGAAAATGTTGATGTTTTTATATGGCTACTACACAATATATGCAATATTTACCACATAAAACATTTTAAAGTGAAATATTTGAAGTAATTGGAGCCCTGAAAATAATTCATTATAACATGGATTTTTTGTCATTATTTTTGTTTTGTTTTTGAGCAATGGCAAAAAAAGAAAAATAAAGAAAGACAAAAGAAAAAAAAAACAGCCTGCATGGCAGCTTTTGTGTCAACATTGCAACTTTTTCTCATTAGATTTCACCTCATTCCAATTTTTTTAATGTTCTTTTTTATTTTTACAATAGTATTTCCAGAATGTGTGGCGGGCCGGTAAACAATTAGCTGCGGGCCGCAAATGGCCCCCGGGCCGCACTTTGGACACCCCTGCCTTAGGTAGATTTGTACATGTCAGACACAATGTTTAGTGTTTTAACTTTTGTAACATATTGTAGTAGGTAGTGTTGTACGGATACCAATAGTTTGGTACCGGTATCAAAATTATTTTGGGACTTTTCAATATTTTTCTAAATAAAGGGGACCACAAAAAAATTGCATTATTGGCTTTATTTTAACAAAAAATCTTAGGGTACATTAAACATATGTTTCTTATTGCAAGTTTGTCCTTAAATAAAATAGTGAACATACAAGACAACTTGTCTTTTATTAGTAAGTAAGCAAACAAAGGCTCCTAATTTAGTCTGCTGACATATGCAGTAACATATTGTGTCATTTTCCATTCTATTATTTTGTCAAAATTATTAAGGACAAGTGGTAGAAAATTAATTATTAATCTACTTGTTCATTTACTGTTAATATCTGCTTACTTTCTCTTTTAACATGTTCTATCTACACTTGTATTCAAATGTAATAGTCATTTATTATTCTGTTATTTGGATGCTTTACATTAGTTTTAGATGATACCACAAATTTTGGCATCAATCCGATACCAAGTCGTTACAGGATCATACATTGGTCATATTCAAAATCCTCATGTGTCCAGGGACATATTTCCTGAGTTTATAAACAAAATATACATTTTAAAAAAACGAAAGAAGATGTTGTGATGCCAACAAATATTGACGTAATCATAGTAGTATCGACTAGATACGCTATTGTACTTGGTATCATCGCAGTGGATGTTATGTGTAGATCCAACCTCGGCGTTTGTTTACATTTTGACGCTACGATGTGTAGTGAAGCATGTTTAGCTATTCCTCATCCTGCAGGGATGATACTTGTAAGAAACTTACTTTATGTGTCGCCATGGAGACAAGGATTAGTGATTTAGAAGTAGCTACAACACAGCAGACTGCGGCTGGACTTTAGCCGCTAGCTAGCTAGCCATGTCTTAAAGCCCCTCTTCCTGAGGGCGTTTCAGGGTTATAACTTCACCTTTATCTTCAGTTTTTAAGCCTAAATGCGTCCATTCTCCCTTTTCCGTCTACACACTGTGTCTGCTTGTAAGTACTCTGTGATTGTGCACTGCCGAACATGCTCGTCTGCTTGTAAACCAGCAATGACACGACGTGACGACGACAGGGGTGCGGGGGGGGGGGGGGGGGGGGGGGGGGGGGGGGGTGGCGGACAGGTACTTTTCAGAGGCGGTATAGTACCGAATATAATTCATTAGTATCGCGGTACTATACTAATACCGGTATACTGTACAACCCTAGTAGTAGGTCGTGTAAAGAATAACAATCTTTGTTTGGTATCTAGCAAGAGACAAGGGGACTGTCTGGAATAATAATCTATTATCGTGAAGAAATGGAGTCAACATGGCCATGCACTGTTGATTCAATCTAAACTGATTTGCTGCATAGAGTTATGGTTTTATTTTACTTCGAACATGCATACAGTTACAATATGGTTCATTTCATATACTTAATTTGTAACACAAACAAAATAAATGAATGAATACATAAATAATAGCAAGACAGTTTTGGGGAGAGCTCCACTACTGCGTGACTTATTTTGCTCAACAGTACAAACAGGAGTTCAGACCACAACAAAATAAATTCTCACATTCCATTAAAAATAAATATTTGAAAAGCAACAATTAACTATAATCTTATATTTGTATACAATAAAATACATCTGAAAAAGATGTGTTGTGTAATATTTGGGGTCTATGCCAATGAGGTGGCGCAAACTGAGTTTGTTTCCCTGGCACTCACACACACCAGTGACCTCCAGTGAGTAGTTGTTTGTTTTCCCTATAGTTTTTAAGGACGAGTCCCGGCACAAAGTGGCTTTGGCAAAAACATAAAAATCACGACATTCTTCCTTTCCTCCCTCATCCAGTCACTATTTTTCTATCAGCTTTGTTTTGCTTGCTCCAGGCGTCTCGGGTCAAAGGTCATATTGCTACACATTCTCATCTCTGCTGGTCACAGTTGTAATCTGATTTTCATTCCTGTCAGCGATCGATTTGTAGCGACTGCGCGGTCACGTCTGACACTGATTCTCAACTGTAGTATTTTGGACCCTACAGTACATGCCACACATACAGTACAACAAAAATCATGGTTTATTTTAACTATACTAAGTTAAATATTGTTATTATATATATATATATATATATATATATATATATCAATGCAATCATTAAATCACTTAAACAAACCCGTTGGACCATCTGAGAAAACATTGCGGCATGGATCATGTGACCGCTCTGTATGACTTGATTTGGCCTGAAGGTGAGTTATGTGAGCTGAAGGATGAAAGGAACAAACTGAGGTTTTTATTGTGTAGGCCTGGACGAGGGGGATATTATATGTATGTATGTATGTATGTATGTATGTATGTATGTATGTATATGTATGTATGTCTGTATGTATATATGCATGTATGTTTATATGTATGTATGTATGTATGTATGTATATGTACACTACCGTTCAAAAGTTTGGGGTCACCCAAACAATTTTGTGGAATAGCCTTCATTTCTAAGAACAAGAATAGACTGTCGAGTTTCAGATGAAAGTTCTCTTTTTCTGGCCTTTTTCAGCGTTTAAGTGACCCCACAAATGTGATGCTCCAGAAACTCAATCTGCTCAAAGGAAAGTCAGTTTTGTAGCTTCTGTAACGAGCTAAACTGTTTTCAGATGTGTGAACATGATTGCACAAGGGTTTTCAAATCATCAATTAGCCTTCTGAGCCAATGAGCAAACACATTGTACCATTAGAACACTGGAGTGATAGTTGCTGGAAATGGGCCTCTATACACCTATGTAGATATTGCACCAAAAACCAGACATTTGCAGCTAGAATAGTCATTTACCACATTAGCAATGTATAGAGTGTATTTCTTTAAAGTTAAGACTAGTTTAAAGTTATCTTCATTGAAAAGTACAGTGCTTTTCCTTCAAAAATAAGGACATTTCAATGTGACCCCAAACTTTTGAACGGTAGTGTATATATATATATATATATATATATATATATATATATATATATATATATATATATATATATATATATACATACAGAGTATATATGTATTTAAACAGTATATGGCAATCTCTCACGAAATTGATTAATGAGGTACAGCTTCATGTGGAAAGTTGAAGGAGGTTGGCTTGCGTCACTGAGGAACAGGTGGTGGACACACACACGCACACGCACACTCAGGCATAAACACGTATACCTCAGGTGGTGGACGGAGCTCTCATGCTGAGCGGATTTGTATCAAAGCCTAGACATAAAACTGAGTTGGCAGTCTGGGACTCATACTGCTCCAAGTCTGCTGTGTGTGTGTGTGTGTGTGTGTGTGTGTGTGTGTGCGTGCATGCTTGTGTGCAAGTGTGTGTGTTTGTTTAAGCATGCTAAAAAATGATGTATGCAAGGAAGTCATCTTTTTTTTCACTTAGTGGTCTTTCTGCAAGTTTTTTTTTTTTTTACTCAGATTTGTTCTTCTGCTTTTTAAATCAACTTTTTTTCTTTTGCGCAAAATCCATTCATTCAGTCTCCTAAATATCAGCTAGAAAGGCGCTGAAAGCTGGTTGGACTGCAGAGTTTTTTTTTTTGGCATGTGTCAGTTATTACGGTGCGTATTGTCACCCCGCGCAATTAGGACGGGTGAAAATCTTAAGGTCCAAGCCCGCATTCTGATGCTTGTCATGTATGCGGTCTGCATGCATCACAGCGGGCTGATTGCGAGGCACGCAAACATGCTCACATGTCAGCGCCATGCCTATTATGATGGTTTATGGCAGTGGAAATTAACATTCTCTATGGTTTTTTTTTGTTTTTGTCTCTTACGGGGGTGGGAATGATACGGACCATAAATCCACTTGATCTGCGTGAAGTGTCGTGGCGTATTACGCATCCTTTTACTGTGGCTTTGGTCTCGTCGTGACCGCCCTACCACATATTCTCCATCCAGTTGGTGTTCAAATTTCATCCGACCCCGGTGAGCCCTCACCCCACTGTGTGCTGCCCATCTAGGGTCCACGCTGAGTGTGTAATGAGCATAGCCACAGCAAGATTAAGGCACATATTATACGGCGTTGGCAGATTTGTCAGAGCGTTACAGTGCACTCAGGGGCCGAATGACCGGCGGCATCCCTGCTGTTAGTCCCCTGTCGTTTGTCATAGCCTTTTACCCAACACTGCTAATGTGTTTCCAGGCAAACACGTACCGCCCATCGGGAAGTTATTTTTCTTACAGGACATGAGAGCTGGTGGTTAAAAAGAAAACATGGAGTAGCGATAGAAAAGGCTTTAGTTAAAAGAGAAAGGGCAGTGTTGGATATGTGATGTGTTTTGTAGCCCCCTCCTGTTCTGCACAATACAGTAGAAGGGCGGCGGGGCCCTGATCATAAAGCGATGGGGGAAAAGGAATCAAAGACTGCGAGGATAGAGAAGGCCAAATAGGGAAAGAAGGGTAAACAGAGGGGGAAAAAAAAAAAGGGTCCGAAAGACTTTCTTGTCTGTTGAAGGCAGTAGATCAGAGAAAAAAACATTGGGACAGATGGAGAGGAAGAAAGTAGAGTGCAAGGACTGTTATCATCTGGAATCTATAGAGAATTGACGGGCAGAAGAGGAAGATATAGTCCCATTCATCACACACTGTCTCATAAAAAAAAAAAAAAAAAAAACTCAGCTGCTGTTGCTTCTTTTCGGCTCTGCATTCTTCATCACGTCTCTCCAAATACTTCACCAGCTGACCAAATAAGTCTTTTTAAGTAGGTAGGCTCTAATATTCATTCTGTGGGAAAGAGAAGCCCGATCAAAGCAAAGCATCTTACTAGCAAATTAGTTTCATCATTGTCATCATCATCATCATTTCGTTTTATTCCTTTCATGAAATTGCATATACAGGACTGTCTCAGAAAATTTGAATATTGTGATAAAGTTCTTTATTTTCTGTAATGCAATTAAAAAAACTAAAATGTCATTCATTCTGGATTTATGACTGATTATGGCATACAGCTTAAGAAAACTCAAAAATCCTATCTCAAAAAATTTGAATATTTCCTCAGACCAAGTAAAAAAAAAGATTTATAACAGCAAAACAAAATCAAACATTTGAAAATGTCAATTAATGCACTCAGTACTTGGTTGGGAATCCTTTTGCACGGATTACTGCATCAATGCGGCGTGGCATGGAGGCAATCAGCCTGTGGCATTGCTGAGGTGTTATGGATGCTTCAATAGCGAGCGGCCTTTAGTTCATTTGCATTATTGGGTCTGGTGTCTTTCAGCTTTTTCTTCACAATACCCCACAAATTCTCTATGGGGTTCAGGTCAGGGGAGTTGGCAGGCCAATCGAGGACAGTAATGCCATGGTCAGTACACCAGTTACTGGTGGTTTTGGCACTGTGGGCAGGTGCCAGATCATGCTGGAAAATGAAATCATCATCTCCATAGAGCTTTTCAACAGATGGAAGCATGTAGGATCAGTTTTGTATATTCTATATAACGTGATTTACGATATGTTCACATGGATGACAATGTTGGAAAAAAGGTCATTGTTCACACTGATTGTCAACCTGATTAAAAATGGTGTAATGTGCACGACAGGCCAGTAGTTGCCGATACCGCTAAACATGTGGGCGTGCTATATATATTGGGATATCTGAATGATGACTAGGTATTACAGCTCTTCGAGAATAATAATACTGGATTAGATTTATATAGCGCTTTTCTATCAACTAGGTACTGTTGCGCCGACCAGTCTTCCTCTCAGGGAATACAACACACTGGTCAATCCCAAATTCTTTCAGATGACATATATGTTGAGTAAGAAGGACCATCGAAACAGAATAGCAATATTACCAAGTTTTACTTAAGCTTTAGGAGACCAGCCCTTACAATGAGGTAATAGCAGCATCAAGAAGCGGTCTAAAAAAGAAACGGAAAGAGTCAGCTTGTTTCGTACGAAACCAGCCCCTCCCGCTCAGAAATAAATACAGCCTTTTTGTTCTAAACTGATAAGGCCTCCTCCACAAAAAGGGAGTACAATATACTCCCGGTAGACATTCCAGCCTTCAAGGTGAAACACAGAGTCTACTAACAATCATAAGGTAAAAAAACAAAATGTACACATGGGAAAATATTAGCTGCTTTAAACATGATTATGGATAAAGAAAGAACATTTTAAAAATATATGCTTTAAAAATGGTGTAATGTGCACGCCAGGCCAGTATTTGCCGATACCGCTAAATGTGTGGGTGTGCTATATATATTGGGATATCTGAATGATGACTGGGTATTACAGCTCTTCTAGAATAATAATAATGGATTAGATTCATAGCGCTTTTCTATCTGCTCAAGCGTCCTCTGCGCACAGCAAATATATGCCGCGCACCAAATCAAATCCCATCTGAATTCTAAACAAAATAAACACATTTATTCTGTGTAATTTTGCAATGCAACTCTGAGTGACAGTGACAACAAGCGGCCCTAGGTGTTCGTCAACACCGTTCAATTGAACACTGTTCAATTATTGTAACGTCTATTGAAATGCTTCGAGGCCAGGAATTATATCGATCACTTTATTGAGCAAAACTGTTTATATTCGGCCATAACCACACCAAAAACATGAGTAAAACACTTCTATCTCGAAACACTAGTCTTTTTCTGCCGTACAAACCAGGCCAAAACCAACTTGTCATCTGTCACCAACACGCATACCACTAAACCACTGGTGCGTTTATGGCCACACAAAAAGTCGGACAACTCAAACACCACACAAAGTTACACTATGACTCCTCAGTCATACGTGTGCTTATTTTACTGTCATTTAATATTGATGTTAATTTATTTATATTAATCATGGAATGCTGTTACTAGAGAAAGTTACAGGAATGCACACTTCATCATATGCTTACATTTCATTGTGCAACATGAGGATGTTTAAGGGGAACTAAATGAATAAATGATTTCCAAAGCAGTGCTTTTGGTATAAAGTTAAGTTAGGTAAATGAAAGTGTTATTATTATCATTTATTATTATTATTATTATTATTATTATTATTATTATTATTTATCTTACAGTATATATCAAAAATAATATTGAGCACAATTTAATTGAAATATTGTCGATGTGGCCCTCCAGCAGTGCTCGTGTTGCTCATGCGGCCCCCGGTAAAAATTAATTGCCCACCCCTGCTATATAGTATAATACTTTGAAGAAAATCAACTGAAGCCCACCTGAGCTAGTGTTCTGGCAAAGAAGGCTGGGGAAAAAAGCAAAAAAACTTCCAAGTAAATTGCATCTATTACCCAGTAGTCTCCAAATATGGCCAATTCCAAATAAAGAAACAATTTTCAATTTGTTTTACTGAAGCACAGATTATGTTTCTAATAAACTACCAAACATGTGTCAGCCCTCAGTGGTAGATTTTTGAAGGCCAATTTATCAAATCCAATCTTTTTCCTCGATTCAACAAAATTTGTTTATCTATCAAGCTAATTGGATTTCCTTGTGCTCAGGATGCCATCTTTGAGATAAACTGCACTCATACTGTTTTCGTTCCCCCGTCTTTTCCTGCAGCTTCAGATCTTTTTGGATATTTATTAGGAATACCATTCCAACAAGCTGTTCATCTGTTTTCATGAATACTTAATGCCTGTACAGTATGTCACCAGAGTCAAACAATTGCTCTGAAAGACGCCCCCACTGTTATTACCACCATGCTTGTTTAGCTCTCAGCTTCTCATTAGGATTCTTTTCTCCCCCTTTCCTGCTCCCAGTGGAGGGAACAATTGGATTAGTAGGGTGTTTATATTGTATGTGCCTGAGCTCTATTCCAATTCTACACATATTTTCTCATGTGTGGTGGTTTTATTTGTTTTGTTCATACTGTTTACTACATCCTGGCAAGGTGTGACACTTTTATGCCATGATAAGAGCGCTTAGGGAAGAGGCAGGCGCTGCATTATGTAAATCAAGCGGGACAATTGCGTGATACTATATCCAGTAAGAGTGAGTGTTGTTAGATTCATTCTGCATTTAGCCTACACATTTTTGTTTGATAGCATCTTCTCTCTATTCTTGCACTTGTTGCTATTGGCGACTTAAGGTCTTGCCAGTGAGGCCTTGGCAGATACTGATCATCGGTCAAGAACAAGAGGGTCATAGATGGAAGTATAGCTCCAAAATCTACAGTCGTGGTCAAAAGTTTACATACACTTGTAAAGAACATAATGTCATGGCTGTCTTGAGTTTCCTATAATTTCTGTTTTTGTGATTGTCCGACATCATTTGTTGGTCACAAAAAACATTCATGAAGTTTTTTTTTTAAATGAATTTATTGTGGCGCGCACCTTAGAGGGAACGTTGGCTGTATGTATACTTTTGACTCAGCAGATTTGGTCACATTTTCAGTAGACCCATAATAAATTCATAAAACAACCAAACTTCATGAATGTTTTTTGTGACCAACAAGTATGTGCTCCAATCACTCTATTACAACAAAATAAGAGTTGTAGAAATGATTGGAAACTCAAGACAGCCATTGCATTATGTTCTTTACAAGTGTATGCAAACTTTTGACCACGAGTGTAAGTCCTTGGATACATGTGTTATTTTGCTGCACTAGACATGTTGGACTAGTTACCTGGACGACCTCGTGTCTTTGGTACAATGACGAAACAGCTCACGTCGCTGTCATCTGGCAGCCTGAGTCTGGTTTCAATAAAAGCGCTTGTTGTCAGTATGGATCGTCCACCTCCTCTCCAGCTTGTTCCTCATGCAAATAAAAATGCAATCTGCCAGTGATGGCGAACGCAGGCTTTTAGTCAACAACAGCCAGCGTATCATTTCGTCTCAACCTTGGTGATTGGTCCCAATCAGCCAATCAATGATTACCAGTAGAGACAAATACAAGCAACAATACTTGATTGTAAAAAAGAATAATTGCTCAATAGTGTGGAATTCATTGTTGAGTAGTCCTTGGGTGTCTCAAAAGGCACTGTTTGGCAACATTTGTGTGTTGCATTACAAATATTTGTATTTTATTTTACGGAATTTTTTTTCTGACAAAAGTAATGCACCAAAAACAAATGTTCCACAGCACATGATGATGGTTCTCACTATATTATAAATAGGTATGAATACCTTTCACATTTGAACCGATACGGTACCAATTCCCGATACCTGAGAATCGTACTCAACGGGACCAATTTTCGATACTTTTTGTGTGTCTTGATGAATGCTGATTGTATAATATTATATATATATTTTTTTATGGAACATTTACCAATTTGCTGATTATCATACTGTGCTGTCCAGTTTTTATATCTCGTTTTCCTATAGCATTTCTGAGGGCCATTTGCAAGTTTGCTTTAGTAGACTTTGCATGCAGTTACAATTCCAAGACAGTAGATGTCAGTAGTGTAAAGGCTTTGGTGAGTTGCCAAGCTCGGAAGTAGTCTTTGACATGTAGCTGAATGTCTGTCTAGTCTTCTGTTACGCCCTACAAAGTGATTATACTGTAAGTATTGTACTTATTACACACCAGCTGTCATGTCTTTTGGATCATGTTTTGTTTAGTTTAGTTATTGGACTCTTTAGTTTCTGTTTACGCTCCATTGTTTTTGTTTCCATGACTACCCATTAGTTTTCACCTGTCCTCAGGTCACGCACCTGTCTCACGCTTTGCACTTGCGCACCTGTCACTAATCATGTCACTGCTATTTAAGCCTGTCTGTTTCTGTTGATCGTCCTGGTAACATTATCCTTACTATCTCTGTTTACCTCTGTTACCTTTCATTCTAAGCCATAGTTCCATGCCATAGTTTTCATGCTGTTTCACGCCACAGTAAGTGTTGTTTTCGTTTCCATGTTCATAGTCTCTGCCTTTGTGCAAATTTTTGTTTCATTAGCCGAGTTTGTTCTCCGCCATTGTGCCCGCCTTTTGTTTGCTTCCTTTTTTGTAGTTTGTTAGTGTTTAAATAAATATGTACTTACCTTCACGCCTTGCCCGCGCCTACTTTCCTTTGCATTCCGGGAAAACACAACACCCCAAGATCCACGTATTGACACCAGCTGTTTGATTCTAACATGCATCTTAGTTGTAGTTTTTATTACTAAATTCGGAGGTGTTTAAATCGCCATGTAAAATAGTTAATGCATGTATATGGTAAAGCTAGTTTAAATTAGCATCATTAGCTTTTTAGAAAAGTGGGGCCTTACTTTACGTTTGGGCGTCTTCTATCAGGCATATTTAAATGCCTAAAATTTGAATTTGAAAATTGCAACAATATTTTGTTACGTGTGGGTCGCATTTTACTGCGCAGTTCGTTCTCCCGGGATGCAAACGGACGACTCCGGACAGGACTTGCAGGTAGGAACAGGATTTAATCTTCGAAAATCAACGAAGCACCAAAAACAGAAAAACAAGATGAAGGAAAAAGTGCCGATCGCACTGGATGCTAGGGCTAACTCTTAGCATAGACTAGAGATAAGAATACTCACATAACTGTAAAATGAAGCAAACAAAGAACCCAGGACGAGTGACCGGCAAAGGCAGGCTTAAATAATGTCTCTGATTACAAACAGGTGAGCGTCCCGAACACCAGAGGCAGGTGAAAATCACAAGTAGCCATGGTAACAAACTCAGGAGGTGCACCAACAGTAACTGAAGGAGTCCAAAACAAACAGAAAACACAAAACATGAACCGGACCACGGATCATGACATATTTAGAGACAGTTTGGCTATGTCTGCTCTGAGTGCTGCTTGGGGTGATTGTTTCTTTGCCAAGTGTTTGAGCCGGTGTTAAACCCGCAAACAGACTTGATGTCAAGAGCAACAGAGGTATCGAAATAGGGCACCGTTTGATTTGACGTGAATCAATACCTGGTAGGACTGACGCAATTCGATCGGTGCCTAAAAAATTCCTAATTTTTAATCCTAAATAATCAATATTTTCTTCATCCTATTCAGTTTGAGTCACTGTGTCATCTCTCTAGGTAACTTTAGTATGGGAGTGATGAGAGGAAATGCTTTGCAGGGTTTCCCCTTAATGTATTTGATACTAGCGGTGTGCCACGGAAACATATTGGCTGCCACACCTTAACAAAATATTTTTTTGTTTTTTTTAACGTGAAAACAAAGTAATGTAAGACAATGTATTGTAGCGTCCAGAAGAAAACACTCTCTTAAACTTTTTTTTTTTGCCAATCTTATGCAACAACGGGCCCAATTCCAACAATTATTTCCTCGTGCGCACACGTCTCCGGGCTTCGCTCCTATACACACAACACCACTTTCTCATTCTAAACCGACACGGTGTGTTCACAGACCATGGGAAAAATAAGCATAACACACTAACATACACACTAACACCAACAGGTAGTTTCAGTGTGAATGGATTCATATAGTGTATTATTTGCCCACTATAGACGAGTTCTGCACGTAAAATTAGGCCGCCGAAGAAAGACGTACTTTGATCAGCGCTTACTTAAAAGTAAGCCATACCCACAGGGTTGTCTGGAGCAGAGACAGCATGTCCAAGCTGTGGACGTACTGTAATATATCCAAGATATATCTGTGGACTGCGATCTACAAAATCTAAGAGGAGAGTGGCAGCTTTTGAGGACAAGAAGGCTTCCAGCAGCGCAAAGCAAGTTGACGTTGTGGCTTATTTTTCGTCGCGGACATAGAGCGACAGAGTTAAAGAGATTGGATAAATCTCTTGGGGGATAAAAAAAAATCTCAACAAAGCACATTTTACAATAAGCAGCAACAATTGCTTAGATATTGGGTTTAACTGTGTAAAGCGCTTTGAGTCACTAGAGAAAAGCGCTATATAAATATAATTCACTTCACTTCACTTCAATTGAAAAATGGAGCAAAACTAGAGATGTCCGATAATGGCTTTTTTGCCGATATCCGATATTCCGATATTGTCCAACTCTTAATTACGGATACTGATATCAACCGATACCGATATATACAGTCGTGGAATTTACACATTATTATGCCTAATTTTTTTGTGATGCCCCACTGGATGCATTAAACAATGTAACAAGGTTTTCCAAAATAAGAGAACAACTCGAGTTATGGAAAAAGTGCCAACATGGCACTGCCATTATTATTATTATTGAAGTCAAAGAGTGCATTATTTTTTTTAACATGCCTCAAAATAGCAGCTTGGAATTTGGGACATGCTCTCCCTGAGAGAGCATGAGGTGGTTGAGGTGGGGGGGAGGGCGTAGCGTCCCGGAACAGTTAGTGCTGCAAGGGGTTCTGGGTATTTGTTCTGTTGTGTTTATGTTGTGTTACGGTGCGGATGTTCTCCCGAAATGTGTTTGTCATTCTTGTTTGGTGTGGGTTCACAGTGTGGCGCATATTTGTAACAGTGTTAAAGTTGTTTATACGGCCACACTCAGTGTGACCTGTATATCTGTTGATCAAGTATGCCTTGCATTCGCTCGTGAGTGTGTCAAAAGCCGTAGATATTATGTGACTGGGCTGGCACGCAAAGGCAGTGCCTTCAAGGTTTATTGACGCTCTGTACTTCCTATGTCCGTGTACACGGCGGCATTTTAAAAAGTCATAAATTTTACTTTTTGAAACCGATACCGATCATTTTGAAACCGATAATTTCCAATATTACATTTTAAAGCATTTATCGGCCGATAATATCGGTAGTCCGATCAGTGGCAAGCCGGAAGGCAAAGCTCTCAATTTACCGGTCGATCTACGTTCCCATCCTCACCTATGGTCATGAGCTTTGGGTTATGACCGAAAGGACAAGATCACGGGTACAAGCGGCCGAAATGAGTTTCCTCCGCCGGGTGGCGGGTCTCTCCCTTAGAGATAGGGTGAGAAGCTCTGTCATCCGGGAGTAGTTCAAAGTAAAGCCTCTGCTCCTCCACATCAAGAGGAGCCAGATGAGGTGGTTCGGGCATCTGGTTAGGATGCCACCCGAACGCCTCCCTAGGGTGTTTCGGGGAAGACCCAGGACACGTTGGGAAGACTATCTCTCCCGGTTGGCCTGGGAACGCCTCTGGATCCCCCGGGAGGAGCTGGACCAAGTGGCTGGGGAGAGGGAAGTCTGGGCTTCCCTGCTTAGGCTGCTGCCCCCGCGACCCGACCTCGGATAAGCGGAAGAAGATGGATGGATGGATGGATTAATCACAGTTAAATATTTTAATCGTTTGACAACCCAAGTTAATACTACAGGTAATATTAACAGATGTGTTCTTAATGTATGTATACATTTTTAAAGAAAATATAGGCATCATAGCAGAAAATGTAATGATGCCCCTAAACACACCTGAACCACCACATGTATCTTTGCAATCTAGAGGAAACCCTGCTCTGACTTGCGTGGGGAGAAGTCACTTGTTGGTTTCTATGTATAAATCTTTAAGGTGACCAGTCTTCTTCCGACTATTGTCTATTAAAGGCCTACTGAAACCCACTACTACCGACCACGCTGTCTGATAGTTTATGTATCAATGATGAAATCTTAACATTGCAACACATGCCAATACGGCCGGGTTAGATTAGTAAAGTGCAATTTTAAATTTCCCGCAAAATATTCTGCTGAAAACGTCTCGGTATGATGACGTTTGCGCGTGACGTCACGGATTGTAGCGGACATTTTGGGACACCACTGTGGCCAGCTATTAAGTCGTCTGTTTTCATCGCAAAATTCCACAGTATTCTGGACATCTGTGTTGGTGAATCTTTTGCAATTTGTTTAATGAACAATGAAGACAGAAAAGAAGAAAGCTGTAGGTGGGAAGCGGTGTATTAGCGGCCGGCTGCAGCAACACAACCAGGAGGACTTTGAGTTGGATAGCAGACGTGCTACCGTGAGTACGCAGCTTTGGCTTCCAAACATTTGATCGCTTGCCCGTACGTGCGTGCCGCTATGTGCATGTCACGTACGTAACTTTGGGGAAATATATTTGCTGTATGGACTTTACGGAGGTGAACGGTACTTTGGGCTATGGGATTGAGTGTGTTGTGCGGGTGTTTGAGTTGTATTGGTGGGTTATATGGACGGGAGGGGGAGGTGTTTGTTAGAGTTAGAGTTAGAGTTAGAGTTTGAGTTTATTTCGAACATGCAAGCATACAACATCACAATTTCCAGTTTCTCTTTTCAACATGTTCGAAAAGGAGTAGGAAGAAGCATCCATCCATCCATTTTCTACCGCTTATTCCCTTCGGGGTCGCGGGGGGCGCTGGAGCCTATCTCAGCTACAATCGGGCGGAAGGCGGGGTACACCCTGGACAAGTCGCCACCTCATCGCAGGGCCAACACAGATAGACAGACAACATTCACACTCACATTCACACACTAGGGCCAATTTAGTGTTGCCAATCAACCTATCCCCAGGTGCATGTCTTTGGAGGTAGGAGGAAGCCGGAGTACCCGGAGGGAACCCACGCAGTCACGGGAGAACATGCAAACTCCACACAGAAAGATCCAGAGGCCGGGATTGAACTCTCGACTACTCAGGACCTTCGTATTGTGAGGCAGACGCACTAACCCCTCTTCCACCGTGCTGCCGAGCTTATTTAATCCTACCCCTTTTCTTTACATAACAGTTGCTGAAACTTTTTTGTTCACTTCCTGTTCTCAATTTATTCACAATAAACTCCATAGGTAATCACAATAAAAATAAATAAATAAATTATAGTAAGAAGTTAATAATAATAATTGGTGAAGTAAGTCATATTTCATATGATGAGATAAGTAAGATTACTTTAAGAATGAATGAATGGATGGATGAAATAAATTGAGAATGTTTGTCATGGTTCTTCTTCTTTGTACTTTGTAAACACTTTAAGTTTGAAGAGTTTCTTGAAGTGGATCATATTAGTATATTGTTTGATTGCTTTGCTTAATCCATTCCATAATTTAATTCCACATATTGATATACTGAAGGTCTTAAGTGTTGTACGTGCGTACAAGTGTTTTAAATTACATTTTTCTCTAAGATTATATTTCTCCTCTTTTGTTGAGAAGAATTGTTGTATATTCTTGGGTAGCAGGTTATAGTTTGCTTTGTGCATAATTTTAGCTGTTTGCAAATTCACTATGTCGTGGAATTTCAGTATCTTTGATTCAATAAATAAAGGATTTGTATGTTCTCTATATCCAACATTATGTATTATTCTAACTGATCTTTTTTGTAACACCGTTAATGAATGAAGTGTACTTTTGTAATTATTTCCCCATATTTCTACACAGTAGCTCAGACATGGTAACACTAGTGAGCAGTAGAGAATATGAAGGGATTTTTTTGTCTAGAACATGTTTCGCTTTATTCATTATTGACGTGTTTCTTGCAACTTTATGTTGTATATTTTTTACGTGAGATTTCCAGTTCAATTTATCATCAATCATTATACCTAGAAATTTGGTTTCATTTACTCTTTCAATTTCTATTCCGTCTATTTGTATTTGTGTTTGACTTTCTCTACTACTATTACCAAATAGCATTATTTTAGTTGTATCTATTTTTGTCAAACCATCTTTTTAATTTGTTCATTTCTTCTGTTATTATTTGTATTATCTCCTGTGTGTTCTCTCCTGAACAAAACGCTGTTGTATTATCCGCAAATAATACTAACTTTAAATCTTTTGTAACTTTACAAATGTCATTTATATAGAGATTGAATAATTTAGGTCCTAATATTGATCCCTGAGGTACACCACAGGATATATTTAGCGTTGTAGACGTGTGTTCGCCTAGCTTCACGTATTGTTTCCTGTTCGTTAGATAACTTCTTATCCAGTTTAAGACTAACCCTCTGATGCCATATCGTTCTAGTTTTTTGATTAAAATATTGTGATTAATTGTGTCAAATGCTTTAGTTAGATCCATAAAAACTGCTGCTGCACATTTTTTACTGTCTATTGCATTGGTAATTTCTTCTGTAATTTCAATTAAAGCCATTGAAGTTGAGACATTAGCTCTGTATCCATATTGGTTCTCTTTGAGTATTCTATTTTTATTTATGAAACTCTCTAATCTGGTATTAAACAGTTTTTCAATGATTTTAGAAAATTGTGGAAGTAAAGAAACAGGTCTATAATTTGTAAATTGATGTTTATCTCCAGTCTTATAAATTGGTGCAACTTTAGCTATTTTCATTTTGTTTGGGAATGTACCTGTTTGAAATGATAGATTACTAATATACATTAATGGTCCTGAGATCTCTTCTATAACCTTTTTTATCGTTTCCATATCAATTCCATTACAATCAGTTGAAGTCTTAGATTTACATTTTTTCACGATTGTAACTATTTCCTCCTGTGTCACATTACTGAGGAACATGGAGTTGGGATTTCGCTCTATGGTATCATTATAGTCCTCAATTGGAACTGGGTCTGGAATCCTTTCTTCCAATTTTGGTCCAATATTTACAAAATAATTATTGAAGCTTTCAACTACTTCCTGTATGTTGTCATTTTTTTTATTTCCGTCTAAAAAGTATTGAGGGTAGTCCCTCTTAGTTCCATTTTTAATAATGCTATTGAGGATGCCCCATGTTGCTCTCATATTATTTTTGTTCCTGTCCAATAATTCACTGTAATATTCTTTTCTACATGATCGTAGTATGTCTGTTAACTTGTTTTTATACTTTTTGTACTTAATTTCTGCCTCTATAGTTCTTTGTGTTATAAATTCTCTATATAGTGTATTCTTCTTCTTACAAGCATTTTTTAATCCTTTTGTCATCCATGGTTGATTATTCTTTCTCTGTTTATTACTGAGTTGTATCCATGGACAATGTTTGTCATAAAGTATCATGAACTTGTTTAAGAAATGTTCATATGCTTCATCAACCTCTTTTTCATTATACACATTGTCCCAATCTTGCTTTTGTAGCTCAATTTTGAAGGCAGTCATCCTCTTCTCTGTGCATAGTCTTCGAAATGTCCTTTTGTCTTCCATGTTCTTCTTGTAGTTTCCATCATATATTGTAAAAACTGGCAGATGATCACTAACGTCGGTTATAAGTAGACCACTTGTAGTGCTATTGTCAAACTCATTGGTAAAAATATTATCAATAAGCGTGGCACAGTGTGCTGTGATTCTGCTTGGCTTTGTGATTTTTGGATATAAACTGATGCTGTACATTGTATCAATGAAGTCATCGATAGACTTTTGCTTGTTAGGGTTCAATAAGTCAATATTAAAGTCACCACATAAGAACATTATTCTTTGACCATTATCCATGTAAGTAGCCTTGATCCATTCTTCAAATGTTTCTATACTTGACTTAGGTGATCTATATATACAACTGATGAAAATGTTTTTGCTTTTTTCCTGACATATTTCAATGGTTATACATTCTAAGATATTATCTATAGCAAATTACATGTTTTTTACCACTTTGTAGTTCAGGTTCTTCATCACGCACACAGCTACTCCTCCTCCATTTTTGTTGGTTCTGTTAATGTAGTTTAGTTCATATCCTTCAAGATCAAAATCTATTCCTTTTTTATCATCAATCCATGTTTCTGTGACAGCAATCACTTTGAAGGGTTCGTTGATGTGTTCCAAAAAGTTCTTAATGTTGTTGTAGTTTGCATACAAGCTTCTGCTATTAAAATGAATAATTGACAATTTGTTATCGCATGTAATGTTGCTATTATATTGATCATCCGTATAATAAAAACAATTATTACTGATGTGGGAGAAAAAAATTGTATCTGGATCTATATCATTTTCCAAATCCTGGTTTTTGTAATCTTTGTTGCAGAAATTTTTTAGTTCCATATTTTCTTGTTCAACAATCTTTGATGTTGTTTCAATAATCTCTATAAGTGTAGGTGGATGCAATCCTGAATCTAGGTCCTCTTGTTTAGTCGTCCCTTGGAACATAGTAGTGTCGATGTTGAATTTGGGTGTTTGTTTTCTGTCAGAGTCCATTATCATCCTTGTTGTGGTAGCTGTGTAAACTTTAAAAATTGTCCAGGTCCTTGATGTCATGGACAACAATTACTCTTGCTTCTGGACTTCCATTCAGCTTGATGTAGATTTTACAGTTGGTGCTCCAAGTTCCCTGGATTTTTCCCTGCTTTCTCAAGTCGCGTGCTTTCTTGGCGATTCCAGCATTGCGTTTTGTGAGATGCTCATTCATGTACACATTTGTTCCCTTCAGCTTCTTTCCCTGTCTCAGCAATGCAATTTTAAATTTTCTGTTTACGAGTTTCACGAGCACGACTGGAGTGGCGTTGTTGTTTCTTCCGTTCAGTGGGATGCATGTTTCGATGGTATTAATGTCAATTTCAATTTCCTTTGATTGCAGAAAGTTGACCACTTGCTGTTCTGCTGAGATCATATCCATTTCATCTGGTTCACCTTCATTATTCACAGCTTTCGCATAGGATCTTGGTTTAATTCGGTGCCCTGTCACGATGATATCATTCATTCATTTGTCCTGATCCATTTCATCTATGATATTCCTCAACATGTTGTTGTCTTCTTGAAGGATCTTCATTCGTTTGCCCATTTCAGTGGCTTCATTATTTCTTCTGTTGTTCTGAGATTGCAGATTTTCTATATTTTCCTGCAGACTTTTCACATCTTGTTGGTGTTCTGTTGTTACTTTTCTCAGATATTCTTTCAATTCTTTCATTTCTTCTTTCATTTCTTTCATTTCTTTTTTCATTTCTTTCATTTCTTCTTTCATTTCTTTCATTTCTTTTTTCATTTCTTTCATTTCTTCTTTCATTTCTTCAAGTTTTTGTAGTATCACTTCTTGATTCCCATCATGTCCTGTGTCCAACCTCAAATCTTGTTCCCAGTTGTGTTCTGTATCAGCTGACCCCGAAGGTTTCAGGATTTCAATCTTTCCTTTACCTTTTTGCATCGCGGCAGTCACTGACGTCAATGCCTCTTGCTTGTGTCTTAACGGCAGTTGCTTCTTTAGCGACTTGCGGCACTTTAACTTGTTTTTTCCAACAATTTCGTATCTTGCGCCGTTCAGAGATCAATTTGAGGTGTCAGCCTGTCAACTTATATCTCTCTGCGACGTCGGGATCACTTTAAAACAGCTGTAAACTCGCCGTAGCTTTTGGTTGCTAGGCAACTGCTTTGAACTGCGGCAAGGCGCCTTTGGCTTGAGGCTAACGGCTCTCCCAACTCGCCTTCTTTCAGCGTATCAGTGCCTCTCAACTGACCAAAATCAGATTGAAGATGCCAGGGTACTCTCCTGTGGCTGTGATCGCAAATCAGTGGTCAAAATCTTCAGATTTAACAAAAAACTCCGGTAGCAAGAGCGGAGCCTTTCTCTTTTGCGTCCTTTCTCATTGACAGGAAATGAGGAGAAGTTATGCGGATTAATTTGTGGCATATTAAATATAAGCCTGGTTGTGTTGTGGCTAATAGAGTATATATACGTCTTGTGTTTATTTACTGTTTTAGTCATTCCCAGCTGAATATCAGGTCCCACCCGCCTCTCACAGCATCTTCCCTATCTGAATCGCTTCCACCGCCCTCTAATCTTTCACTCTCACTTTCCTCATCCACAAATCTTTCATCCTCGCTCAAATTAATGGGGTAATCGTCACTTTCTCGGTCGGAATTGCTCTCGCTGCTGCTGGCCATGATTGTAAACAATGTACAGATGTGAGGAGCTCCACAACCTGTGACGTCACGCTACTTCCGGTACAGGCAAGGCTTTTTTATCAGCGACCAAAAGTTGCAAACTTTATCGTCGATGTTCTCTACTAAATCCTTTCAGCAAAAATATGGCAATATCGCGAAATGATCAAGTATGACACATAGAATGGATCTGCTATCCCCGTTTAAATGAGAAAATTTCATTTCAGTAGGCCTTTAATAGGGATAGCTCTTTTAGGTGTCAAACAGCAATCATTGAATGTTAGAGAAAAATTGCAATGCAAATGCGGTCTACTAGAGAGTGGATGTGAACAACATAGACCAAGTCATAGTCGTGCTTTCGCTTTGTTGTCACTCCACTAAAATACAAGAACAAAAAGCAGCGCACAATGTGGTAAAGTGCCATTTTAATAGCTCACAGTTAAACCATCTTTCAAAGACAGCACCCAGTTTGGTAATAACCATCTGTTCCTCTTCTTTTGTAAACAGATTGATTAGGTTTTGTGTTTGCGTTTGTATTCCGAATTGACCTTGTCGTCAAAGAAACAACAGCCTCTATAGTTTCATGTGCAAGCCTCCGTTTTCCTGTCTTCATGGGGCAAGCATGGTTTCAAGTCGTATGTGTGTCCTGCATGTCGAAGCCAGAAGGGGAGCGTATACTGTATGTGTTGGGAAGCACTCATTAAAACGAATGGCGGTAATCAAACTGCAAAGCAATTAGCCATGGCTGAGCGGAGAGAGAATGTTGAGCGCCGTCACAACGTTGTAGATCACCCCTTGCCTCCAGGAGAAGTCACGGAGTTGCATTAAGCAGCGTCCAGGACTCAATTTGTGACGCAGTCCACAATTTGTCTCAGACGAGCTTATTAGTTTAATGCCTGGAAGAAACTCTTCGTTGTTTGTTTTTGCAAATCCATTCTAAAGTTGGAGTAGTCTAAGTTTGTGGTGCTCTGCATTATTTTCCGTCATGAAATGCCCAGTGGAACCCTCGATTTACCAAAGTATCTGGTTCTTGAACAGGGTTCGTAAATAGAAAAGTTTGTATACTTAATCAAATTTCTCTTTTGGACACAATGTAAACATTAACGGGTTCCAGCCTTAACAAAATTCCATATTTTAGTAGAGATGTCCGATAATGGCTTTTTTTGCCGATATTCCGATATTGTCCAACTCTTAATTACCGATTCCGATATCAACCGATACCGATATATACAGTCGTGGAATTAACAGACTTAGACTTAGACTTCCTTTTTATTTTCATTCAAATTTTAACTTCACAGTACAGATAAGAACGAAATTTCGTTACATTAGCTCATGGTAGTGCAGAATAAAAAAATCAATAAGGTGCAGATATAAATAAATAGATTACTGTACAGATAAATATATTGCACTTTTGCATATACGTCCACGTTTATGGATATATGTTATATTGTCTTTATATTCCAGCGAGTTAATCCATTTTTGGGGGGAATTGAGGAGATAATTATGATGCGTTCAAGAGTCTTACGGTCTGAGGGAAGAAGCTGTTACAGAACCTGGAGGTTCTGCTACGGAGGCTGTGGAACCTCTTTCTAGAGTCCAGCAGTGAAAACAGTCCTTGGTGGGGGTAGGAGGAGTCTCTGCAGATTTTCTGAGCCCTGGTCAGGCAGCGGCTTTTTGCGATCTCCTGGATAGGAGGAAGAGGAGTCCTGATGATCTTTTCCGCCGTCCTCACCACTCTCTGGAGCAGGGGTGGGCAATTAATTTTTACCGGGGGCCGCATGAGCAAACCGAGCACTGCTGGAGGGCCACACCGACAATATTTCAATTAAATTTTGCACAAATTATTTTTGATATACCGTAAGATAGATAATAATAATAATAATATTATTTTCATTTAACCAAACTTATCTTTATACAAAAGCAGATGGCTTTTGATGGTTTTATTTTTAACATTTTCTTACACAACACTTCCTGATGTATATTACAATACAAAAATTTCAATTTCTGTCACTTTATCCTGCATCCTCTTTGTTGTGAACGTAGCACGCCTGTAAGGTGATTGGCGAAGAAGGAGGAAGCGTTGCTGTTGCGGAAATGAGGAGTGAGGATTGGTTTTCCTTTTGGAAAGAACGAGATAAGTTGAGCTGTGTTAGTATAGCATGCTCAATGAAAGTTTAAAAAGAGCGTCAGACTTGGTGTGCACTTCTTCTGGACGCTACAATTGATGTCACAAGTGGGATGAAATGCCTCCCAGTTCGCCTTGCCATCAAACCTGGGAGTCTTCGTTGAGGGCGGAATTCCCCCCGTGGCAAGCAGCGTGGCTGCACCTGTAAACGCTGTCTCTGTCTCTCTCTGTCTCTCTCTCTCTCTGTCTCTCTCTCTCTCTCTCTCTCTGTCTCTCTCTCTCTTTGCGGCGAGCTCCTCACGTGGCACGTACCTCCCGATGACGTAGCACACAAGCAGCGCAGTATGCGCAAAGTTTTACTTCTGACACCAATTGTAGCGTCCAGAAGAAGTGCACAGCAAGTCTGACGCAATTTTTAAACTTTTATTGAGCAAGCTATACTAACACAGCTCAACATATCTCGTTCCTTCCACACGCACGTCTCCTCACTTCTCATTTACACAACTCAAGAAGACAACATCTACTTCAGCAGGTCGTTACACTATATTCTTTAAACACAGCAACATGTGTACCACAAATAAGCACGCGGCTTTACCTTTACTTGGCAGTCCATGTCTTTTTTAAAACACGCCATTCGTCATCAACTTTTCTCTTTTTAACGTCTCGGGGATAACCGGGCATCACTTGTCGCTGTGCGCCTTCCCTCACAGGATTACGCACATATAACACTTTTCAAAATAAAAGTAGCACAGTTGTATTGCACGCACGACAAATATGTTTTTTAAAATTTATTTTGTATTTGTGATTGCCGCTGCGCGCACGAGCATACGTCCACACGGAAGTAATACAAATAACGCTTTTCAAAACAAAAGCAGCACCGTTGTATTGCACACTCGAAATAGATACTTTTTAAAATGTATTTTGTAATTTATAATTGGCCTCACGCGGGCCGGACAGGGACGTACAAAGGGCCGCAGAATGCCCAGGTCTGCTCTGGAGAGTCTTCCAGTCTGAGGCACTGCAGGCTCCAGTCCAGACAGAGATGCAGTTGGTCAGTAGGCTCTCTATGGTGCCGCTGTAGAATGTGGTGAGAATGGGGGGAGGGAGCTGTGCTCTTTTCGTCCACATTTAGGCATAACACATTATTATGCCTATTGCCTATAGTGTGGCGCATATTTGTGATATGTGTTACAGTTGTTTATACGGCGAGTAACCCCTGGCTGCAGCCCGCAGATCGAGGAGGGGCTAAACATTTAAAAGTTTAGACCAGTCCACATTTAGGGAAAATTTAAGCCCCTCCTCGATCTGCAGGCTGCAGTCAGGGGTTACTCCCTTGAACCGCGAAAGCAACCCGGTTTCGAAACGAATAAAGACCAACTTCGATATTGTACATTATAAACTAATGTAGAATATCGAATGTTTGACAAAAACAGACTATCGTTGAATCTTAGTAAAACTAAAATAATGCTATTTGGTAACAGTAGAAGAGAAAGTCAAACACAAATACAAATAGACGGAATAGAAATTGAAAGAGTAAACGAAACCAAATTTCTAGGTATAATGATTGATGATAAATTCAACTGGAAATCTCACGTAAAAAATATACAACATAAAGTTGCAAGAAACACGTCAATAATAAATAAAGCAAAACATGTTCTAGACCAAAAATCCCTTCATATTCTCTACTGCTCACTAGTGTTACCATATCTGAGCTACTGTGTAGAAATATGGGGAAATAATTACAAAAGTACACTTCATTCATTAACGGTGTTACAAAAAAGATCAGTTAGAATAATACATAATGTTGGATATAGAGAACATACAAACCCTTTATTTATTGAATCAAAAATACTGAAATTCCACGACATAGTGAATTTACAAACAGCTAAAATTATGCACAAAGCAAACTATAACCTGCTACCCAAGAATATACAACAATTCTTCTCAAAAAAAGAGGAGAAATATAATCTTAGAGAAAAACGTAATTTAAAACATTTGTTTGCACGTACAACACTTAAGACCTTCAGTATATCAGTATGTGGAATTAAATTATGGAATGGATTAAGCAAAGCAATCAAACAATGTACTAATATGATACACTTCAAGAAACTCTTCAAACTTAAAGTGTTTACAAAGTACAAAGAAGAAGAACCATGACAAACATTCTCAATTTATTTCATCCATCCATTCATTCATTCTTAAAGTAATCTTACTTATCTCATCATATGAAATATGACTTACTTCACCAATTATTATTATTAAATTCTTACTATTATTTATTTATTTATTTTTATTGTGATTACTTATGGAGTTTATTGTGAAAAAATTGTGAACAGGAAGTGAACAAAAAGTTTTGCAACTGTTATGTAGAAAACAGGGGTAGGATTAAATAAGCTCTGCTTCTTCCTACTCCTTTTCGAACATGTTGAAAAGAAACTGGAAATTGTGATGTATCATGTTGTATGCTTGCATGTTCGAAATAAACTCAAACTCAACTCAACTCAAATGTATGGATAGACAAACAAGTCGATCATTAAAATGTTCATGCAAGTAACAGCCAATCAGCATTCAACCGTCAAACTCAGTGCAGTGTAGTGCAGTCCGGGGTGAACTGCAGCATGGAGGAGAAAGTGATTGTTGCCGTTTGCGACTCCCGGAGCTTTATATATAATGACTTTTGAGAATCTGCTGGATCTCCGCCACCAGATGGAGCCCGCGGGGGTGAACCCATGGGTTAAACGTTTAGCCCCTCCTCGATCTGCGGGCTGCAGCCAGGGGCACTTGTATACGGCCACCCTCAGTGTGACCTGTATGGCTGTTGACCAAGTATGCCTTGCATTCACTTGTGTGTGTGAAAAGCCGTAGATATTATGTGATTGGGTCGGCACACAAAGGCAGTGCCTTTAAGGTTTATTGGCGCTCTGTACTTCTCCCTACGCGTGAGGCGTTTTAAAAAGTCATACATTTTACTTTTTGAAACCGATACCGATAATTTCCGATATTACATTTTAAAGCATTTATCGGCAGTCCGATATTATCGGACATCTCTATATTTTAGTAAAAGTTTGTACAATTTGAACACAATATAAAGCGCTATCCAGGACTGTATATCCAACATACAGTACATAACAAAGGGTGATGGATCAACGTTTTATTTAATGACAAAATCAACACAACAACAGGCTGAACTGTCCTCATTTTCAGCCACCCTGTTGACACGCACACTGTCACTACACCTGTGGTGCACTTGCAGTTTGAAATTACAATACTTCTTAACTTTACCAGCCAGTTTGCTGCAATGATTAGGAATATAAATAAAAACACTTTGTGGTGTTTGTTAATGTTTTTGGTGTGAGAGGGCGGGGAGGAGGCAGTGTCGACAACGCTGTGAATACTTCCTGAATGTGTATACATCCTGAACTCTTCTGAAGAACATGTGTTACCACTAGGGTTGTACGGTAAACCAGTATTAGTATAGTACCGCGATACTAATGAATCATTTTTGGTACGATACCGTCTCTGAAAAGTACCGGTCCATCACCCCCCCGCGTCCGCGTCGAACTCACAATGTGTCATTGCTATTTTACGACCAGACGAGCATGTTCGGTCGCACACAATCACAGAGTACTTACAAACAGACACAGTGTGTAGGCAGAAAAGGGAGAACGGACGCATTTTGGCTTAAAACTAACAATAAAGGTAAAGTTATAACACTGAAACACCCTCAGGAAGAGGTGCTTCTAGAATTGGTAAATGGGTCGTACTTGTATAGCGCTTTTCTACCTTTTTAAGGAACTCCAAGCGCTTTGACACTATTTTCCCCATTCACACACACACATTCACACATTCACACACTGATGGCGGGAGCTGCCATGCACGGTGCTAACCAGTCCCATCAGGAGCAAGGGTGAAGTGTCTTGCTCAAGGACATAACGGATGTGACTAGGATGGTAGAAGCTGGGGATTGTGTTTTAGCGACTTCTAAATCACTAATCCTGGATCCATCGACGTAATCATAGTACTATCGACTAGATATGCTACTGTACTTGGTATCATTACAGTGGATGTTAGGTGTAGATCCACCAATGGTACTTTTCAGAGGCGGTATAGTACCGAATATGCCTCATTAGTATCGCGGTACTACACTAATACCGGTATACCGTACAACCCTAGTTCTAATTAGTGAAAAACGGCTAGTACTTCTGTGCCAGTGCATTGAGCAAGTCAAACACTGGATGTGCCAACATTTCCTACAACTAAATGAAGATAAAACTGAGATAATTGTTTTTGGTGCTAAAAATGAAAGGTTTAAAGTCATCCAACACCTTCAATCACTGTCCCTGAAAACCTCAAATAAAGCCAGAAATCTTGGGGTTATTTTAGATTCTGATTTACATTTTGACAGTCACATCAAATCAGTAACAAAATCGGCCTACTATCACCTCAAAAATGTAACAAGACTTAGAGGGCTCATGTCAGCTCAAGACTTTGAAAAACTTGTACATGCCTTTATTACCAGTAGGCTAGACTATTGTAATGGTCTCCTTGCAGGTCTTCCCAAAAAAACTGTCAGGCAGCTACAGCTTGTTCAGAACGCTGCTGCTAGAGTTCTAACAAAGACCAAAAAATGTGAGCACATTACACCAATTCTTAAATCCTTACATTGGCTCCCTGTGCATCAGAGAATTGATTTCAAAATCCTCCTGCTCACATATAAATCACTACATGGTCTAGGGCCCAAGTATATCACTGATATGCTCCCACTATATAAGCCCTCTAGATCACTAAGATCTTCTGAGACCAATCTGTTAGCGGTTCCCAGAGTAAACTCAAATCAAGGGAGAGCATCATTCAGTCACTATGCAACAAATAGCTGGAATAAACTTCCTAAAGACGTCAGACTTTCCCCAACTCTCACTACTTTTAAAACTAGACTGAACACTTTTATGTTCACCTTAGCTTTCAGCTAAATCTTTTAATCTTAACTTTTAACGTCCGCACTGTTTTTATTTTTATTGTCTGCATTTTAATTTTGCTTTTATTTTCTTTCATTTCACTTTGTTGTCTGTGAAGCACTTTAAGTCTGCCTTGTGTATGAAAAGTGCTATACAAATAAAGTTGCCTCGCCTTGCCTTGCCTAGTACAAGGCAGCTAACAATGTAGGTAAAGGAGATTCATCTATTCTGCCTATAAACCACACTAAAACATTCCAAAATGGCCAACGACTCTCCATTTACTTGTCATGACCTGCATATTAACCAAGGTATAGCAATATTGTTATTGCAAGAGCTAATCAATCAATCAATCAATCAGTGTTTATTTATATAGCCCTAAATCACGAGTGTCTCAAAGTGCTGCACAAGCCACAATGACTTCCTCGGTTCAGATCCCACATCAGGGCAAGGTAAAACTCAAACCGATGGGACAATGAGAAACCTTGGAGAGGGCCGCAGATGTGGGGACTAGCTGCAAATAATGTTGGTTGGAACTCACCATAAAATAAAAAATGAAAGTCTTGTCTTACATAAGGATTGTGGATGATGGGAAAAGATCCCCCAAAAAGTGCAGTTTTCCTTTAATGACAATAATTACACTAAAATGATTTATGCTTCTGTATGTGTATTTTAGCGCCCTACCATCCAGGTGTAACACCCTGCCAAAAATAACTTGCGCCGTCTTATATTTGTTTCTTTGAAGGACAGGCTTGACAGTTTTTAGTGATGTTGGAACCATGCCTGGGGGGAAAGTGAGTCATTTACAACATGCAACAAATCCACTGGTGACGAGAGCTCAAATGTGAATTGTGAATTACATTTATATAGCGCTTTTTCTCAAGTGACTCAAAGCGCTTTACATAGTGAAACCCAATATCTAAGTTACATTCAAACCAGTGTGGGTGGCACTGGGAGCAGGTGGGTAAAGTGTCTTGCCCAAGGACACAACGGCAGTGACTAGGATGGCGGAAGCGGGGATCGAACCTGCAACCCTCAAGTTGCTGGCACGGCCGCTCTACCAACCGAGCTATACCGCCCCAAATCCATTTTTAAAAGCGTTCTACGCAGCTGGTTATGATAATGGACACAGTCATGGAAGACATATTGTCACTATGAAAGGAATTTGAAAACTCATCAACACTAATAAATACAAAGCCGTCAACTATATAAATCTATCCTTTTTAATGCTGCTGCTGTTGTTAATCCTTCACTATTCATCCGTTGACCACATTGCATAACAATGCTCGGCGACAGTCATTTTGACAGTCGACAATCCCATAAAATGTTACTTTGTTTAGTTGTCTTTTGTGTTTTAAGGAGTGTTTATGTCTTTTTAAAGCAAGAATATACACGGTGCACCGGAACGTCTACTATTGGTTTTTGATGTCTACGGTGCAGTGCTAAAATACAATACTTGACTTGCTTATGAGAACAATAGCAGAAAAATATCAGGTCACAACGTTAGCTCATTTTTGCGGTGTGTGTGTGTGTGCGTGCGTGTGTGTGTGTAGTCTCTCCCTTTGCTATTGTACTATTTTTTCAGCTATAGTTACATTAATCACTAGTAATGGAGCAGCCTAGTTTTGAATGGCAGGGTCCCTGCTATCACATGTTGATAAAAATATAACATTTATGTATTAAAAATCAACTACAGGCTTCCCAAATGCTGTAATAAATTAAGCATGATGAGTTGACTTGAAACTGTTTAATGCTGCACTTTTTATATGTAGAAGAAAAGTTTTGTTTTTTATTTAATCTGAGCAACAACTTGAGGCAGTTTAATGTTGATTAACGTGGGCAGAATTATTATAGTGTTCCCAATGTTAAAAGGATAAAGCCATTGTTTAGACATTTGGTAAATAAATAGCCAAAAAATGTATATTTTGTTGTTTTCTTACTGTACCGAAAATGAACCGAACCGTGACCTCTGAACCGAGGTACGTACCGAACCGAAATTTTTGTGTACCGTTACACCCCTAATTTACAGTATTTCATTTATACTGCTGTAGTTTTTATTTTGCACTAAAACAGTCTTGACCCCAGTGCTGTACTTAGTGTTGCTCGTCCATGGAATTGGTCGTTATGCTGCTTTTTTAGAAAACTATACACAAATTTTAAGCATTTCAACTTACACTATGCCCTGATTTCACTGAGAATGTAAAAAAACCCAACATTGATTAAAACCATATTAAAACCATGTTTAAAAATAATATTTACATTTATTAGAAATGTGAATCCGACTACTCAAGATTCAATTTGATTCTTATTTTTGGTTGGATGATTCCATTCAGAATTGATTTTCGACTCAACCCAATAAACGATTCAAACCGATTCTCCTTTTGGTACTGTACATGAATTATAAGAAAACCTTTTCAAAACTGGTCACAGGTTACAAAACTTCCTCTTGGCTGCTGACCTGTTATGTAGCAAATAAGTGCAGAGATGGTGTAGAAAAAAATATTTTTAATTTAAAAAAATTAATAAATTCTTAAAAATGTTGAATTAATTTAGAATCGTAATAAATAAGAATCACAATTTGGCTGTGAATTGATTTTTACAATGGATATGATTTTTCCGGTTGCGATTCCCTTTCGATTCTGCTTAACGATTTGATTCTTTATTGGTTCTCTTATTCATTCATATTCAGGGCAAAAAATATATACACTACCGTTCAAAAGTTTGGGGTCACCCAAACAATTTTGTGGAATAGCCTTAATTTCTAAGAACAAGAATAGACTGTCGAGTTACAGATGAAAGTTCTCTTTATCTGGCCATTTTGAGCGTTTAATTGACCCCACAAATGTGATGCTCCAGAAACTCAATCTGCTCAAAGAAAGGTCAGTTTTGTAGCTTCTGCAACGAGCTAAACTGTTTTCAGATGTGTGAACATGATTGCACAAGGGTTTTCTAATCATCAATTAGCCTTCTGAGCCAATGAGCAAACACATTGTACCATTAGAACACTGGAGTGATAGTTGCTGGAAATGGGCCTCTATACACCTATGTAGATATTGCACCAAAAACCAGACATTTGCAGCTAGAATAGTCATTTACCACATTAGCAATGTATAGAGTGTATTTCTTTAAAGTTAAGACTAGTTTAAAGTTATCTTCATTGAAAAGTACAGTGCTTTTCCTTCAAAAATAAGGACATTTCAATGTGACCCCAAACTTTTGAACGGTAGTGTAAGAAAAAGATGGATCTCCATCAATTTAGTTTAGTTTAGAGCTAACATGACCTTGCAAAGCCAACATTGAGGTCTTAAAAGGCACATAGCATTGGAAAAAAAATATACACTTTTGAAAATAAATCAAAATTAAAAAAAAAAATCTGCAGAATTTAACAAAATAAAACATGTGGAAATTACACAAGAATGTAACATTTTGTAACATTTTAAAAACTTTTAATAATCGTCATTTACCTAGAACATATACTGTGCAATATACAATGCAAAGGTTTGTTTAGATTTACTAAAGATTACTAGATTTGTTTTTATCCAATTTATTTTATTGTTTTGATTTTGTACGGTGTCCTTGAGTGCCTAGAAAGGCGCCTTATAAGTAAAATGTATTATTATTATTACAAACTGAAACTAATATGACATGGGCTCATGGCATCCAACATGAGGTATTTTAAACTTTCACTTGATATAATATGGATGTTTATTGCTTACAACTCATGAAAACCTTGAATTGGAAATCCCAGAAACTGTGGTATACTGTAAACTGTAAGCCACGATCATCAAAATTATATTAAATAAAGGCTTGACGTAGGTCACTTGGTATGTCATGAGTTAATATCACATACTAGTTTCACATTTGAAGTTGAATTGCTGACATAAATGGACTTTTACACTACATTCATTTTTTTGAGTTTCACCTGTATACTATAGAGTAAAAATGTGGTTGGAGGAAAACATGCAAATTTCCCCTGACTACAATTGAACATTCACCTATCGAAGGAGCACCTACCGTATTTTTCGGACTGTAAGTCGCAGTTTTTTTGTGCGACTTATACTCAGGAGCGACTTATGTGTGAATTTATTAACACATGACCGTAAAATATCAAATAATATTATTTAGCTCATTCACGTAAGCGACTAGACGTATAAGATTTCATGGGATTTAGCGATTAGGAGTGACAGATTGTTTGGTAAACGTATAGCATGTTCTATATGTTATAGTTATTTGAATGACTCTTACCATAATATGTTACGTTAACATACCAGGCACGTTCTCAGTTGGTTATTTATGTGTCATATAACGTACACTTATTCAGCCTGTTGTTCACTATTCTTTATTTATTTTAAATTGCCTTTCAAATGTCTATTCTTGGTGTTGGGTTTTATCAAATAAATTTCCCCCAAAAATGCGACTTATACTCCAGTGCAATTTATATATGTTTTTTTCCTTCTTTATTATGCATTTTCGGCCGGTGCGACCTATACTCCGGAGCGACTTATACTCCAAAAAATACGGCAAATTGTTGTAAGCTTTTGACCACAAACCTAGTCACTGCTCAGTGACATTATTTGTTCTTGGCCAAGTGGTACTCTTGACCCTGCCGCTCTGAGAGCAACACATACTCTAACCAGTCAGAATATGTCTCCGTTGGAATTCAAACTTCACCTCAATCAACCGCGGCTCCCCAGTGTCGACAGCACTCATGCGGCGCCGGATCACGATGCAACCACCGCCATGCTTTACTGTGTTGGCAAGAAAACTTGGTACTCACTTATGTCGCCAGCTACAGTATTTAGAAAAAAAATTGTCTGAGCATTAAATAATTGTCAGTGGATTGTCAATCTGTACTTTGGAAACAAGTTGTACTCTGACGACTACTTTTGAGAGTGTTTTTGTGTTTAAAATGTGAAAAAATTCCAAAAACGTTAGTTGGTAGTGTTTCTTCTAGTTTTTAGTAGAGATGTCCGATAATATCGGACTGCCGATATTATCGGCCAATAAACGCTTTAAAATGTAATATCGGAAATTATTGGTATCGGTTTCAAAATGATCTGTATCGGTTTCAAACAGTAAAATGTATGACTTTTTAAAACACCGCTGTGCACACGGACGTAGGGAGAAGTACAGAGCGCCAATAAACCTTAAAGGCACTGCCTTGGCGTGCCGGCTTTTCACACACACAAGTGAATGCAAGGCATACTTGGTCAACAGCCATACAGGTCACACTGAGGGTGACCGTATAAACAACTTTAACACTGTTACAAATATGCGCCACACTGTGAACCCACACCAAACAAGAATGACAAACACATTTCGGGAGAACATCCGCACCGTAACACAACATAAACACAACAGAACAAATACCCAGAACCCCTTGCAGCACTAACTCTACAATATACACCCCCCCAACCCCCAACCCCGCCCACCTCAACCTCCTCATGCATGAGCATGTCTCAAATTCCAAGCTGCTGTTTTGAGGCATGTTAAAAAAAATAATGCACTTTGTGACTTCAATAATAAATATGGCAGTGCCATGTTGGCCTTTTTTTCCATAACTTGAGTTGATTTATTTTGGAAAACCTTGTTACATTGTTTAATGCATCCAGCGGGGCATCACAACAAAATTAGGCATAATAATGTGTTAATTCCACGACTGTATATATCGGTATCGGTTGATATCGGAATATCGGATATCGGCAAAAAAGCCATTATCGGACATCTCTAGCTTTTAGCATAATTAACCAAGGTTATCTTTATGTTAAATACTCTTATCAAGCTGTTAAGCCATATTTTTCCTTTACTAACAGCAATCTGAGGTCTGGGTTGGGTATTATCAACTTTTCATCAGTTTAGTTTGCAGCATAAATGCTCCCCCAGCCTGGTTAAACATGTCAGAAATGATTTCCAAGAAGGTGTATGCATGTGAAGATAACATCATCGAGCTTATTATCTTGAACTACTATGGGCCAGTGACAATCTTCTCCATAGTTACTGTATCTACGGTGTCCTGGGTGCCGAGGACTGATCATGCACATAAAGAGGGGATTTGTAGTTGTTAATCTACAGATTAGCATCCCTTGCTTGTCTTCGGGAAAGCTCCAAAGTGCAAAGGAGATCTATAGCATAGCTACTGTTACAGTATGCACTGTAAGCGATGCCAGGCTGCAAAGCTGCCTCGCAGCTGATTGTGCAGGGACGTCACGCAGGCCCGTTAAAGAGTTGGCACGGCAACAGGCTGTCCATTTGGGTCAGCTTCAAGTGCCTGACTGCCACTTAACCTTCCTAAGTGTTTTTTTTTTTTTTTTTTTTGCTTGAGATTGACATTTGTTTTTGAGAATGTTTAGACTCACCAGTTTTGGTGTTTTATTTGAAGTTTTGTACAAATAGTCAGGCGCTCCCCTCTCAAAGACCCAAGATACAAAGATTTGCAAAGATGCTCATTCAGCTTGTCTCTTCTTTTGTAAAGCCACCATTTTAACAGGAAAACAGCATTTATAGCTACAGTTATGACCCCCTTGGCACATCTTTGGAGCTGACTAATGACATACTGCATTTTTCTTTTTTTGTTTTGTTTAAACCTTGATGAACGGCGGTGACGCAAAAAAGAAATGTGATTCTTATTTGTGTAGGGGGCACAGCAGCGTGGCCTGGGAAATCAGCCAGACCCTAATTGCTGCAGCGGACCCTCATTCAGACGATGGGAACACACACACAAACAAATAGTGTTATACCATCACACTGGCTTCTGGTTGAACATTTTATAGTATTATTAAAGTTAAAGTTAAAGTACTTGGTGTGGCGAAATTATTCTCTGCATTTGACCCCATCACCCTTGTTCCACCTCCTGGGAGGTGAGGGGAGCAGTGAGCAGCAGCGGTGGCTGCGCCTGGGAATAATTTTTGGTGATTTAACCCCAAATTCCAACCCTTGATGCTGAGTGCCAAGCAGGGAGGTAATGGGTCCCATTTTTATAGTCTTTGGTATGACTCGGCCGGGGTTTGAACTCACAACCTACCGATCTTAGGGCGGACACTCTAACCACTAGGTTAGAGCTCCATGTTTTAAATACATCAGGGCATGAATGGCATATTGATTTTGGACCCTTAATGATGACGTGTTGTCGGAATGATTTAACATTGATTTTTGAAAACAAGAAATAGGTGCACAAATAATTGTTTATGCTGGCAAAGAAAAACTGCTAGCTGCAATCAAGGTCAATAAGAAATTAAAAGGCTTCTATTATGCAAAACCAACATTTTTTTTACCTGTTGGCACCTGTTATTATGCAATTGGGGTCCCCATAATTACCTTAAATTTGAAATTTAACCATGGAGCTTTGCGTGAATCCGCCATTTTCATTCAGTTCTTCAGTTCAGTTCAGTTCAGTTTCAGTTTATTTCGAACATGCATACGATACAATGTAATGCATCACAAAATTCCAGTTGTTTCATTACAGCATGTCCAAAAAGGAGTAGGAAGAAGAAGAGCTTATTTAATCCTACCCCTTTTCATACCATAGCAATTGTATCCAATTTTCTTGTTCTCTGTAACAGAACAGTGAACAAATAACAACATTTCTACGAACAATGGGAGACCGGGCTTTCTGCTCAGCCGCTTCCAGTCTGTGGAACGCTCTCCCTGACCACCTGAGGGCACCACAGACTAAAACTTTTAAGAATCTGTGTCATCTACCTAGAAAATATACTGTACAATATCCAATGCAAAGGTTTGTTTAGATTTACAAGATGACACTAATGACATGGGCTCATGGCATGCAACATGAGGTACCGTATTTTTCTGACTATAAATCGCAGTTTTTTTCATAGTTTGGCCGGGGGTGCGACTTATACTCAGGAGCGACTTATGTGTGAAATTATTAACACATTACCGTAAAATATCAAATAATATTATTTAGCTCATTCACGTAAGAGACTAGACGTATAAGATTAAGTATCGGATTTAGTGATTAGGAGTGACAGATTGTTTGGTAAACGTATAGCATGTTCTATATGTTATAGTTATTTGAATGAATTAGTTGGTTATTTATGCGTCATATAACGTACACTTATTCAGCCTGTTGTTCACTATTCTTTGTTTGTTTTAAATTGCCTTTCAAATGTCTATTCTTGGTGTTGGGTTTTATCAAATAAATTTCCCCAAAAAATGCGACTTATACTCCAGTGCGATTTATATATGTTTTTTTCCTTCTTTATTATACATTTTCGGCCGGTGCGACTTATACTCCGGAGCGACTTATTCTCTGAAAAATACGGTATTTTGAACCTTCACTTGATATAATATTGATGTTTATTACTCACAGCCTATGAAAAACTTTAATTGAAAATCTCAGATTTTTTTTTGTTTTTTAACTGTAAGCCAAGATTTTAACAACATTATATTAAAGGCCTACTGAAATGAATTTTTTTTATTTAAACGGGGATAGCAGATCTATTCTATGTGTCATACTTGATCATTTCGCGATATTGCCATATTTTTGCTGAAAGGATTTAGTATAGAACAACGACGATAAAGATTGCAACTTTTGGTATCTGATAAAAAAAAGGCTTGCACCTACCGGAAGTAGCGTGACGTAGTCAGTTGAACATATACGCAAAGTTCCCTATTGTTTACAATGATGGCCGCATGAAGTGAGAGAGATTCGGACCGAGAAAGCGACAATTTCCACATTAATTTGAGCGAGGATGAAAGATTTGTGGATGAGTAAAGTGCAAGTGAAGGACTAGTGGGGAGTTGAAGCTATTCAGATAGGGAAGATGCTGTGAGAGCCGGGGGTGACCTGATATTCAGCTGGGAATGACTACAACAGTAAATAAACACAAGACATATATATACTCTATTAGCCACAACACAACCAGGCTTATATTTAATATGCCACAAATTAATCCTGCATAAAAACACCTGCGTGTTTGTTATGCTAGCTCCTAGCTCCTCTGCTAGCTCCTAGCTCCATAGAACACGCCAATACAATTCAAACACCTGATCAACACACACAATCACTCAGCCCAAAAGACCGTTTACCTAACCCAAGGTTCATAAAGCTTATATATTTTTAAAAAGTTACGTACGTGACGCGCACATACAGTCAAGTTATCGAATGTTTAGCAGCCAAGGCTGCATACTCACGGTACCTGATATTCAGCTGGGAATGACTACAACAGTAAATAAACACAAGACATATATATACTCTATTAGCCACAACACAACCAGGCTTATATTTAATATGCCACAAATTAATCCTGCATAAAAACACCTGCGTGTTTGTTATGCTAGCTCCTAGCTCCTCTGCTAGCTCCTAGCTCCATAGAACACGCCAATAAAATTCAAACACATGATCAACACACACAATCACTCAGCCCAAAAGACCGTTCACCTAACCCAAGGTTCATAAAGCTTATATATTTTAAAAAAGTTACGTACATACGCAAAAAAAAGCCAAAGCTGCATACTCACAGTAGCACGTCTGCGTCTTTGTCATCCAAATCAAAGTAATCCTGGTAAGAGTCTGTGTTGTCCCAGTTCTCTACAGGCGTCTGTGTATCCAAGTCAAATGTCCTCCTGGTTAGAGTCTCTGTTATCCGAGTTCTTCCATCTTGACTGCATCTTCCGGGAATGTAAACAAAGAAGCGCCGGCTGTGTACTGTTGTGGCTGACTACGTTCGAAAAATACGTCCATTTCGCACCGACAACTTTCTTCTTTGCTTGCTCAGCTTCCTTCTTCATAATGCAATGAACATGATTGCAACAGATTCACGAACACAGATGTCCAGAATACTGTGGAATTATGAAATGAAAACAGAGCTTTTTCGTATTGGCTTCAATGTGGAAGGCATACCCGTGTTCGCCGGGCTACGTCACGCGCATACGTCATCCTCAGAGGCGTTTCGAACCGGAAGTTTAGCGGCAAATTTAAAATGTCACTTTATAAGTTAACCCGGCCGTATTGGCATGTGTTATAATGTTAAGATTTCATCATTGATATATAAACTATCAGACTGCGTGGTCGGTAGTAGTGGGTTTCAGTAGGCCTTTAAATAGAGGCTTGACATATTTCACTTTGCATGTAATGACTTAATATTACATATTAGTTTCACATTTGAAGTTAAATTGCTGATCTTGAATGGACTTTTGCACAATATTCAAATTTTTTGAGTTCCACCTTTTTAATATAATGACTGAGTGAAAATGTGGTTGGAGGAAAACATGCACATTTTCTCTGACTACAATTCACCAACGTTCACCTCATGCTCATATGAATGAGAAGGTATTCATTTTAATTTAATAGGTAATAGCGCTGACATTATCAGCGGTATTTGTACCTGTTCACGTCGGATGACTGCTGGTACCTGGGATGAGATCGGCGAGGTTAAAAAAACGCGACATTCATTGCATGCTGTATGTTCAAATGTTTCAGCATATTGGTCGTATATCCTCCTCTTGATGAAATAGCAACCTTGGAAGTATAAAAGCAGCGCTGTTGGAATCTTTTTTTATTAAAATGTCAGCAAAATATGGTGCGCTTTTTCCGCCCGGGAACATGCCATGTGGCTGAGGTCACTACGCACGTTGAGTAATGACATCATCCCCACCCAGAAGAAGCGTTACGAGAACTTCTAGACAAAATGACAAGTGATTTTAAGGAATTGATACACTGGGAACCGGTTCAAGAACCAGTTTTCAATTCCCATCCCTACTTTTAATATAAGTTGATAACAGTCGATACCTGTCAAGTTAATAAGACATGCTGTCACTTCTTAATAAAATGTTTAGGTTAATGTGCGTAATATATAATTTTGACCTTATGCAAATGAGAGAAAGCTCAAAATAAAACACTGAAAATGTACACTGTCTAATCACTTCCTAAATTAATAATAATAATAATATATTTTATTTGTAAAAAGCACTTTCCATTGAGGAAACAACCTCAAAGTGCTACAGTGTATTAAAAAAAATAAAAACATAATACAAATAAAAACTAGAACAGCGTAATAGCTACCACTAGTATGCATATATGTAAAAAAAGGCTTTTTTTTTTAAAAAAGAAGGGTTTTTAAGCCTTTTTTAAAAGCATCCACAGTCTGTGGTGCCCTCAGGTGGTCAGGGAGAGTGTTCCACAGACTGGGAGCGGCGGAGCAGAAAGCCCGGTCTCCCATTGTTCGCAGCTTTGTCCTCTGAGGTTGGTGGAGGTTAGCCTGTCCGGAGCGGAGGTGTCGTGTGGAGGATTTGGGGGTGAGTAGTTCTTTAAGATAGAAGGGGGGCATTTCCATGGAGGCACTGGTGAGTTAGTAGGGAGACTTTGTATTCAATCCTGAGTGGAACAAAACAAATAAACACCTCAAATGATAGGAACAAGTAACATCATTTTGGCCTCAATTGTACAATTTAAGCAATTAGTTATAAATCAGTTTGTGTTCATACTAGGGTTGTACGGTATACCGGTATTAGTATAGTACCGCGACATTAATGAATTATTTTCGGTACTTTCGGTCCGCCATCCTGTCACAACTTGGTATCGGATTGATACCCAAATCTGTGGTATCATCCAAAACTAATGTAAAGTATCAAACAACAGAAGAATAAATGATTATTACATTTTAACAGAAGTGTAGATAGAACATTGTGGAGGTTGCCCTCCAGTGGGTTCTTCGGACCACCAAGCATTGACAGAAGAGCCAGGAATTCTGGGTATAACACTGTTTTATTTTAATAAATAGTGTCAGTCTTTCTGCTTTTCAACACAATGTCTTTTTCTTCTGCGTCTGCTCAGCAGCTCCTCCAACTCCAACTCCTCTCTCCTCCCGGCTGCTGCCTTTTAACAGAGCGACAAGTGATTAGATAACCAGGCCCAGGTGGGCCATATACAAACCTGTCGCTTATTTCGAAGCTGGTCCTGGCACACCCCGCTTCGCTGCAGGCCCGCAGGCCACGCCCCCCTCCACATACATGTTAAAAGAGAAAGTAAGCAGATATTAACAGTAAATGAACAAGTAGATTAATAATTTATTTTCTAAATAAATGACACAATTTGTTACTGCATATGTCAGCAGACTAAATTAGGAGCCTTTGTTTGCTTACTTACTACTAAAAGACAAGTTGTCTTGTATGTTCACTATTTTATTTAAGGACAAACTTGCAATAAGAAACATATGTTTAATGTACCGTAAGATTTTTTTTTAAAAAAAAGACAATAATACAACATTTTTGTGGTCCCCTTTATTTAGAAAAGTACTGAAAAGTATCAAAATAATTTTGGTACTGATACCAAAATATTGGTATCGGGACAACATTAATTCATATTAATCAAAATAGTATGGTTGTTAATTTTTCTGTTTACGTTTTAATTAAATGCAAAATATACAATTACATTTCCATTGCATATCTAAATGTAAACAAAGTCAATATTTATCATACTGTAAATGACTGTATTGCAAAGGCAAGAGACAATACCTTGTTGTGTGGTGTAATGCACAATAATTGTAAGACCTCAAATGTTTGTTTATTGGAGTAAATATATTTTAAAATTGTTTATTGTACCCCCAATGGAAAAAAAACAAGGTTTCTTTGTCTGTGAGAGAAACTGTTGAGGAAGCAGAACCTTGAGTCCCTATGCTTGCAATGGGATTTATGGGCGATATAAAGGAAATTTACAACGGGAATCATTTTGCGAGAGCGTTTTCCTAAGAAGCATAAAGCCTTGCTCTCAGCCGCTCCACCCTTCCATTTCATTAAGTCTAAAGACGGCCATAGAAGATGCCTCCTCCTCCTCCTCTTGCTGCTGCTTTTATGTTTTCAACCTCTCGCTGGACCTTCAACCACTTCTTTTCTCTTCCATTTCTTTTCCCTGCTTCTTTTCAACGCCCGGATAGCCGTGTAATTGTGCAAAGACCGCGAGCAGACAAGGCCTTGCGTTGGCGGGCTCCCTGCATTTGTACCTGCACATCGGGTCCTTCCGTCTTTGTCCTCCGCTCCATTGTCCTCGTCTTTCTACAGAGGAGCGCTGCACTTCTGTCGTCTTTGTGATAAACACGGACCGTCGCTCGCCTCGAGTGTTGTCACTGTTTGTATTTCTGGCTGATGGTGTGGTTGTTTCATGCTAAGAGATTAGTGTTGAAGAAGAAAACAGCAACACATTATGCATAACGACACACACATTCACCAATCCTTTGTCCTGCATCATCACTTTGTTGGACTTCGCTCCTGCATGGTTACAGCAAGAAATAAAGTGGCGCGGTTTAATAGGAAGTTTCCACTTACTGTATATGTGATTATGTACAGTACGACACCAACTACAATTTACGGACTTTTCAGTTTCAGTTTATTTCGAACATGCATACAATACAATGTAATGCATCACACAGTTCCAATTGTTTCATTACAGCACGTCCGAAAAGGAGTAGGAATAAGCAGAGCTTATTTAATCCTATAAGCCGCTATTTTTTCCTACGCTTTGTACCTTGCGGCTTATAAAACGGTGAGGCTAATTTATGGATGTTTTTTGTGTTTTGTGTAAGGGTGTAACGCAGGGGTCAGGAACCTTTTTGGCTGAGAAGGCCAAGAAAGCCAAATGTTTTTAAAGGTACTTCCCTGAGAGCCATATAATATTTTTTAACACTGAATACAACTAAATGCGTGCATTTTTAAGTAAGACCAACATTTTTAGAGTATAATAAGTCTCTTATTCTTTTTAATAACATTGTTATTCTGAAGCTAACCAATAATAAATAAAATACTTCTTACTAAGGCTGCAGCTAACGATTAATTTGATAATCGATTAATCTGTCGATTATTACTTCGATTAATCGATTTATTGGGGGAAAAAACAGCATACTGGCACCATACTTATTTTGATTATTGTTTCTCAGCTGTTTGTACATGTTACAGTTTATAAATAAAGGTTAAAAAAAAAATAAATAAATAAATAAAGGCCTCTGCGCATGCACAGCATACATCCAACGAATCGATGACTAGATTAATCGCCAACTATTTTTATAATCGATTTTAATGGATTTAATCGATTAGTTTTTGCAGCCCTACTTCTTACCATTAATGCGACTTCTTGAACAGGTGCGGTAGAAAAAAGGATGGATGGATTAAAATGCATGAGAATGTTTTATATTTTGAACGTTATTTTTAATATTGTGATTACCAGCGGATTTATTATTAATTATTCATTACTTATCGTGTTAAGCAATGTCAGCTAAGATTTATCTGAGAGCCAGATGCAGTCATCAAAAGAGCCACATCTGGCTCGAGAGCCATAGGTTCCCTACCCCTGGTGTAACAGTACACACAAATTTCGGTTCGGTACGTACCTCGGTTTAGAGGTCACGGTTCGGTTAATTTTCGGTACAGTAAGAAAACAACAAAATATAAATTTTTTGGTTTTTTATTTACCAAATTTGCAAAATCTTCCACCAAAAATATTTTTCTTAGTGGAATATTTGATGTGAAGTAATCGGAACCTTGGATAGGTCAATAATTCATAATAACATTGATTTCAATATTATGTTTTGAGCAATGACAGTTTGAAAGAAAACAAAACAGCTTTGTTTTATTAGTCAACATTGCAACTTTTTCTAAATTACATTTAACCTTTAAGCTTTTTTATTTCACTTTTGTTATGTTTTTGTTTATTTTAATAGTATTTTTAGAATGTGCCGCGGGCCTTTAAAACATTAGCTGTGGGCCGCAAATGGCCTCCGGGGCACACTTTTGACACCCCTGCTATAGATAATAAAAAATGTAATCTGATAAATCTATGGATAAAAAGCAGAGCCTGGCGACGCATGCACGTTTATCATAACTCTCTCGCTCTCTCTGTCTCTGCCCCTCCCTCACGAATGCTGCTGCACGCACAATTTGTTTTGTTTTTAACCCCTTCTTAACCCTGAACGTACATTGAAAATACAAGCAACCCTATCTCAAAATGCCGGACATTTGAGGCATTTAAGAAACTCCGCCCTGCCAGCCCCGCAAAAGAGGACATGTCCGGTGAAAAGAGGACGTATGGTCAGTCTATCGTAGCCCGGTCGTTGCTAGTATGCCGTGTGTAGTGCCTCGGTGTGCATTGTTTACACAACGTGCGGTATGCTACTTAATATGTCCATGTGGAAACTCGTTCGGTACACGGTTCAATACAAATACACGTACCGTTACACCCTTAGTTTTGTGTTCAACAAACTGTTTTCATCAAAATAAAAAGTTGCGTGTAATTCTAACTTACATATGTCATTAAACTTGATAAATAAGCACTACAAACTACAACATGAACTGGAGGAAGGCTGTGCCACGTAATTTAGACCACAAAACGCCACATTCTAAAGGTCAGAAAGCGTCTTGAAGACGGTCTGTAAAACATAATCTGTGCAAAATTGTGACCAAAAAACCACCATTGCATGTTATGTAGACCACAAGGAAGTGTGTTCAATGTAGAACATATGTATAATATGACCCCTGTTGCGCTTGTAGCGTGAAAGCAAGACAACTTTAAGTATCGTTTGACACACAAAAACGTGTGTGTCGTTTATTCCTCCAAAACTAGAATGAACGCCAAAATCACACACACTCAAAAATGCCGGGAACAACAAACCCCCACCTTTGGGAGAATCTCCTGACTGCCACTTAAAGGGGCCGAGCCGAATTACTCGCTCTTAACTGCATATATTAATGTTAAACCAGAACAACATTGTTATGTGCACAATCGAACAATACAGTGAATAATGATAACAAAGTCAAGTAACAGGTGTGGTGAATTATGTCCTTAACTCGACCGCTACACCCCTTTAATTAGGGATGAGAATTGATGAGATTTTTCTGGTTGCAATCCCACTCTCGATTCTGTTTAACGATTCGGTTCTTTATCGGTTCTCTTATCGATTCTTATTTGGAAAAAAAGATAACAATATTATAGATTTGCATCAATTTTGTTTAGTTTAGCCTTAACATGACATAGCATATAAAAAAACTTTTGAAAATAGATAAAAAAAACATCTGTAGATAGTTTTCATTAAACACAAGCAGAGACACTAAAACTGTGTGTTATTGTTTGTGCTATGGCGCCTTCTTTTGGATGAGTTTTGCTCACTGCAGGTGTTGCAGGGTGAATGTCTACAAGCAGGGGTGTCCAAACCACGGTCCCTGGCCGGAACTCTCTAATAACTAAAGTTCCTTGGGTGAATAATGTAAACTCACTATACCGGTATGTTTTAGAGCTTTCATGACAGATATAAGTAAGAACTTTCCACTACTTTATATTAGAAATGGCAACAGCGGAGGATGAATGTCCCATAACAAGAAGATAGATAGATAGATAGATAGATACCTTATACATGCACCATAATAATACTCGTATGTTGAAGCACGGTATAATCCATCAAGCGTTGCGGCTTCATAGCTTACCAAAGTCATACTAAAACATTTTGATACATTTTTGAGCGCCGTGTGTAATGTTCTATATTTTCAATGGAACATATAAAATGTTGGTGTTGTTTACTTGAGTCATACTGCAGTCTACACATATCTCTAACGTGTGACTGCCATCTATTGGTCACCCTTATCATTACACTATGTACCAAATAAAGTAGATTCGAGGTCGTTAAACAAAACCAGTACATTCCGTACATTAGGTTGTAAGGCGATTTTAATTGTGCCTTATAATCCGGAAAATACGGTAATTAAAATGCATTAAAAAAAAAAAAAGTGTGTTCCTGACTTACAATTGTGAATGTTAGCCAAAATTCCAGAAAAAGTGCAGTTTCACTTGAAATGCGGCATCGCAAGCCCATCGGCTTAAGTACTTTTCTTCTTACGCGCCTCTGAGGCTGGAATAAGTCCATTCCCCCTGGAAGGTGAAACGTATGTAATTATTCATGAGATATGCTGGTCTTTGACATTGAAGTACCTGTGGTTTGAATTATCTTATGTTGTCCGGAAATTGTTGATGTCCGGGTTATGTCAATGTGTAGCATGTGCATATGTACTGTAAATAAATGCAATCAGTTGCCCCCGGTACCAGTGTCTGGCAGTTTTAAAAGGTTAAACAGCTTTCCTTTATTTTCAGGTCTTTGTACCCTGAAATTGACTTTAAAAGCATTATTTAAAAGGGTAATTTCTACATAATGTGCAGTAGCTTTACTTTTAAGAATGGCTAAAAGACAGCACTTAATAGGTTCGTCAGCCTTGTGCCAGCCATGTTTACTTGCAGCGTTGTATGAGTTTTTTTCTAATTTAAGCTTTAGCTTGAATAATTGTATTGTAAATTGTTTGGAACATGAATGATGAGTGATAAATGGGTTATACTTGTATAGCATCTTTCTACGTTACATGAATATAGAGCTATACAGCATATATACAGCTACTTTTTTTCCAATGTTTTGCAACTTGCGGCTAATTTATGCATTTTTCTTCGTTAACAGCCATAATGTTTTGTATTAAATCAATAGTTTTCATATTACACCGACAGAGACACTGAAAAGGTGTGTTATTGTTTGTGCTATGGCGCCATCTCTTGAACGAATTTGCTCATTGCAGGTGTTCTGGGTTGAAAATGTATGTCTTGTTTCGTTCTCCTTGAACCGGGGTATTCGTCCATAGCGTTACTGCTCGAAATGATTCTTCATTCATCCCTCCTAGCAAGGTTTGTAAGTTTTACAACGTAACTAAAACAATTCATACTTACTAAACCGTCCCACGTATGATGTCTGCCGGAGTGTTTTCATGCATATTTGTACGTGCTATCGTAATGTAATCAAGCTAGCGTCTTTAGCATTAGTGAACATGTTAACACGCTTACAAGTGTCTGAGTTAGTATTATAAACCTACAATGGCATTCTTTTTGTATTGTTTCAGTTTCATAAATTCACCAAAACGTCACCGTGGAGTAATTGAGTCTGTTTTGCTGATTGAAGAGCTAGCTTCTGCAACTAGTGGGTTCGTGACAATGACTTCTGTTTTGTTTGATCAGCCGTTTTACTGCCGTGTGACAGGCACCGTTTGGAGAAAAAAAAAGGGTTTTTATTAGAGATGTCCGATAATGGCTTTTTTGCCGATATTCGATTTTCCGATATTGTCCAACTCTTAATTACCGATTCCGATATCAACCGATACCGATATATACAGTCGTGGAATTAACACATTATTATGCCTAATTGTGTTGTGATGCCCCGCTGGATGCATTAAACAATGTAACAAGGTTTTCCAAAATAAATCAACTCAAGTTATGAAAAGAAATTCCAACATGGCACTGCCATATTTATTATTGAAGTCACAAAGTGCTTTTTTTTTTTTTAACATGCCTCAGAACAGCAGCTTGGAATTTGGGACGTGCTCTCCCTGAGAGAGCATGAGGAGGTTGAGGTGGGCGGGGTTGAGTTGGGGGGAGGGGTGTAGCGGGGGGTGTATATCCTTGAGAGAGTAGTGTATGTCCAGTTACAATCTTTTCTAGCTGCAAATAACATCCACGAGAAATTCCAATCTGGTTTCAAAACATCTCACAGCACTGAAACGGCACTCCTGAGGGTGCAAAACGATCTGCTTCTGGCCGCTGACTCTGGTAGTCCTGTGATCCTGATGCTTCTGGACCTCACAGCTGCCTTTGACACAGTGGATCACAGGATTCTACTGTCACGACTGAGGCAGTACGTGGGCATCTCAGGTGTAGCCCTAAGCTGGTTTCAGTCCTACCTAACTGACCGGAGTTTCTCTGTGCAGCTAGGAGACTTTCTCTCCTCGGTGGCCCCCCTTACCTGTGGTGTTCCTCAGGGGTCAATCCTGGGTCCCATACTCTTCCTACTGTACATTCTACCTTTAGGTGAAATCCTGGTCAAGCACAATGTCCCATTCCACTGTTATGCCGATGATGTTCAGATCTATTTACCTCTTAAGGCCACAGGACAGGTCGCACTTCAACCCCTGCTTGACTGTCTGACTGACATTAAAGCATGGGTGAGTGCTAACTTCCTCAACCTTAATGAGAGCAAGACCGAGATAATCATCTTCGGCGATACATCTCCAGTCTCGTCTGTCAGTGCTCTTGGTCCTCTGGGTGTAAACATCCGGTCCTCCGTGAGAAATCTCGGTGTGATCTTTGATAGTGCCTTCAAATTCACCAAACAGGTCAGCTCAGTGGTTAGTACCAGCTTTTACCATCTCAGAACCCTAGCAAAGACCAAGGCCTATCTCTCCCAGAGCGACCTGGAGACTGCTATCCACGCCTTCATCACACACCGGCTAGACAACAATAACTCACTGTACGCTGGCATTGATCAGGCATCACTCCGCCGTTTGCAGCTTGTGCAAAACGCGGCTGCCCGTCTCCTCACCAGTACCAAAAAACGCGAGCACATCACCCCAGTGCTGGCCTCACTCCACTGGCTCCCTGTCCGTCACCGCATTGATTTTAAATTACTTTTAATTGTTTTTAAATCCCTAAATGGTCTGGCCCCACAATACTTGACCGAGCTGCTGCATCACCATACCTCGTCTAGAGCCTTGAGGTCAGCTGACCAAATGCTTTTGGCGGTCCCCAGATCCAGGCTAAAGACCAGAGGGGACAGAGCCTTTTCCGTTGCCGCCCCTAAGCTCTGGAACAGCCTTCCCCTCCACATTAGGTCAGCCCGGAGCCTGGGGGTCTTCAAAACCCTCCTTAAAACCTACCTCTTCTCGCTGGCCTTTGACCCGAGCTGAGTCCGCCCACTAGGCCACCATTTCTAGTCCCCCCCCCCCTCCCACCCCTTCGCTTTAGTTGTATTTTTCAATTTGTAGCACTTTTATTATTATTATTTTTTTTTTTTTTTCTTCTGCAAATTTTTTTTTTTTTTTTTTTAAACTTTTTATTCGACCCCTTTTACCGTATTGCATTTGCATTGTCTTGTTTAGCACACTCATTGTTTATGTTCTTTGTTTGTTTGTTTTTTGTTTTGCTTAGTTGTTGTTTTTTTTGTTGTTGGTTTTTTTTTGTTTGTTTTTTGTTTGCTCCATGCTTTTTTAACCTGTAAAGCACTTTGGTGCAACCTAAACAGTTGTTGAAAATGTGCTATATAAATAAAGTTGACTTGACTTGACTTGACTTGACTATATTGTAGCGTCCCGGAAGAGTTAGTGCTGCAAGGGGTTCTGGGTATTTGTTCTGTTGTGTTTATGTTGTGTTACGGTGCGGATGTTCTCCCGAAATGTGTTTGTCATTCTTGTTTGGTGTGGGTTCACAGTGTAGCGCATATTTGTAACAGTGTTGAAGTTGTTTATACGGACACCCTCAGTGTGACCTGTATGGCTGTTGACCAAGTATGCTTTGCATTCACTTATGTGTGTGTAAAAGCCGTAGATATTATGTGATTGGGCCAGCACGCTAAGGAAGTGCCTTTAAGGTTTATTGGCGCTCTGTACTTCTCCCTACGTCCGTGTACACAGCGGCGTTTTAAAAAGTCATACATTTTACTTTTTGAAACCGATACCGATAATTTTGAAACCGACACCGATAATTTCCGATATTACATTTTAAAGCGTTATCGGCCGATAATATCGGCAGTCCGATATTATCGGACATCCCTAGTTTGTATATAAACATTTACAAAATATTTTGTACCAGTATATTTTTGGGGCTTATAGTCCGGTGCTGTTTATGTATGTGAACATTTTTATTTCTTATAAATGATAAATGGGTTATACTTGTATAGCGCTTTTCTACCTTCAAGGTACTCAATACAGTATTTCCACATTCACCCATTCACACACACATTCACACACTGATGGCGGGAGCTGCCATGCAAGGCGCTAACCAGCACCCATCAGGAGCAAGGGTGAAGTGTCTTGCCCAAGGACACAACGGACGTGACTAGGATGGTAGAAGGTGGGGATTGAACCCCAGTAACCAGCAACCCTCCGATTGCTGGCACGGCCACTCTACCAACTTCGCCACGCCGTTAGGTCCGGAAAATATGGTACTTGAGTTAGAATGTTTGATGCTCATAATTACGGGTGTTCCTGATTGCAACCTTGTTGCCGTTACCATCAATGAGGAAGTGCTTTGTTATTGTTGTGGCTACTTGCTAACTTGGTGTTGTTTCGGCATGTTAAAGTCGACAATAAAGTTTAAAAAGAGTGTCAGACTTACAAGACGTTACCTGCACAATTTCACTGCCAAGCACTTGTTTCAGGCGGCTTAGCACCAACAAAAGGCACCAATAGCTTCTTCTTTTTTCAGTTTGGGTACTACCGCTTAAGTTGGCACTAGTACTATCATGGAATCGGGTTTTGGTGGCCTAAATAGAAATAGGACCATGTCTCTACTTCAGTGTTTTTCAACCACTGTGCACACTAGTGTGCCGTGAGATACAGTCTGGTGTGCCGTGGGAGATTATCTAATTTCACCTATTTGGGTTAAAAATATTTTTTGCAAACCAGTAATTATAGTCTGCAAATGATGTGTTGTTGTTGAGTGTCGATGCTGTCTAGAGCTCGGCAGAGTAACCGTGTAATACTCTTCCATATCAGTAGGTGGCAGCCGGTAGCTGATTGCTTTTTAGATGTGGGAAACAGTGAGAGGCAGGGTGCAGGTAAAAAGGTATCTAATGCTTAAACCAAAAATAAAAAAAGGTGAGTGCCCCTAAGAAAAGGCATTGAAGCTTAGGGAAGGCTATGCAAAACGAAACTAAAACTGAACTGCCTATAAAGTAAACAAAACCAGAATGCTGGACGACCGCAAAGACTTACTGTGGAGCAAAGACATCGTCCACAATGTACATTCGAACATGACATGACAATCAACAATGTCCCCACAAAGAAGGATACAAACAACTGAAATATTCTTGATTGTTAAAACAAAGTAGCTGCGGGACATATCGCTCAAAGGAAGACATGAAAAAGAGGAAAAGCCACCAAAATAGGAGCGCAAGACAAGAACTAAAACACTACACGCAGGAAAACCGCAAAAAATTCAAAATAAGTGACGGCGTGATGTGACAGGTCGTGACAGTACACCTACTTTGAGACAAGAGCTATATTGATGCATGGTTGGTTATGGTTTAAATTCATATCCAAAACTTGCAACGACGACATTTTACTGTCAACTGAGTTTAGTTTTTTAATGATTTCTGCTGGTGGTGTGGTGCTTTGGCTCAAAAAATGTTGAAAAACACTGGTCTACTTCAGGTTTATTGCATATTATGAATTGTCCACTTATTCTAGGTATGTCTAAGTCCTCAAGGTCCGGTTCTGTGTGTCAGTCAATGAAGTTCTGAAAAGTTATGAGAGGAATACTTCTGGAATGAGAGAACAGCCCTAAAGCCAGTGTTGGCCAAGAACTAAAACCCGGTTTAATTTCTGCTTGCGTGCGGGTGTAAAAATAAGATAGAGAGGCAAGTGACATTTTTATGGATCCCCTTGAGCTGTTTGTGCCGACAGCGTGGTGACATTGATCCAAACTCTCAGTGTGACCCCTGCCGAGGCCCGCCGTCTTGCTCCTTGTCGCCCGTCCGCTTGCCCGCCCGCCCGCCGGCTGCACCAATTACTTTAACACGCTGACAGTTGTCATGGAAACGGTGTTGTTATTTTGTGGAATAAAACGACGCTCCGAGATGAATATTAGCTGACAGCATATGCAGTGCAAATGACGCATCAAGCTGTTTTATTCATCATCGGCAACATTTCTTTGAAGTGTATGTCGTCTTCTGAGGTTGCAGACACAATTTGTCTCCCTAATTCACCTGTCACCATTACTTACTCTTCAACTCACACTCTTCTTTCCATTATTGCTCCAAATCCCCCTCTTGGTCCATTCTTCATGGTGTAATCTTACTTTTACCGTCTGTTTATCTCCCATATTTGACTTTTAGCTGTTGTTTTAAATCCGTCCACCGTCTTTACTGTTGACTCACGTCATAGAAACGCTATTTGGATCTTTATCACTTAATAAGTTCTAACATATCAAAGTCACCATCAACTTTGCAGTGCTGACGGATGGCAAGAATACAAATTTAGAACCCTGAAAAACCCCATCTTGCCAACGTTCAGGCCAGGGGTCTTGCATGCACCATACGTAATTCATAATTCATCATACTGTCACACAAAAAAATAATTTAAATGGGATTAAATCCTGGTTTTAATAGAGTTGGGAATATTTTAAAATGTATGTTTTAATGATGTTAAAATTATTTTCCACCAAAAAAATATTACTGAGCATTTTTCCCCCATAAACATTACATTTTGATTAAAAAAAAAAAAAACCAAAAACATAAGAAATAATAAAAACATAAGCAGAGAAGTTTGGTATTACCTGCTTAGGCTGCTGCCCCCGCGACCCGACCTCGGATAAGCAGAAGAAGATGGATGGATGTATTAAAAAAATAAATAAAAAAAACCGTTAAACATTGTTTTACAAAAACAACAGTGTGAAAAAAAAAATATTAGGGTAGGGCTGGGCGATATGGCCTTTTATTAATATCTCATAATTTTTAGGCCATATCGGGATACACTATATATATCTCGGTATTTTGCCTTAGCCTTGAATGAACACTTGATGCATATAATCACACCAGTATGATGATTCTATGTGTCTACATTGAAACATTCTTGTTCATAGTGCATTATCCATCCATCAATACATCCATCTTCTTCCGCTTATCCAAGGTCGGGTCGCGGGAGCAGCAGCCTAAGCAGGGAAGCCCAGACTTCCCTCTCCCAAGCTACTTCGTCCAGCTTTCCCAGAGGGATCCCGAGGTGCTCCCAGGCCAGCCGGGAGACATAGTCTTCCCAACGTGTCCTGGGTCTTCCCCGTGGCCTCTTACCGGTCGGACGTGCCCTAAACACCTCCCTAGGGAGGCGTTCGGGTGGCATCCTGACCAGATGCCCGAACCCCCTCATCTGGCTCCTCTCGATGTGGAGGAGTAGCATATATGTGCTAATTTTCAACTTTCATGCAGAGAGGGAAATCATATTTTTAGGCCATGTCACGATACACGATATACATCTCGATATTTTGCCTTAGCCTTGAATGAACACTTGATGCATATAATCACAGCAGTATGATGATTCTATGTGTCTACATTAAAACATTCTTGTTCATAGTGCATTAATATATGCAAATTTTAAACTTTCATGCAGAGAGGGAAATCACAACTAAGTCAATTTACCAAAACTGTATTTATTAAACAGTTATTAAGCAGTGGCACAAACTTTCATGTCATTTCCAAAACAGAACGTGCAAGATTGTCAGAGACATTTTAAAACAAGCTATGAGTGCACTTTTGTGCATGATGTCACCAAGATCACATATCAAAACAACACTAAATTAAAGTGCACTTTTTGTACAGAACGCCACTACAATAGTTTCAAACAAATAAAGTGCACTTTTGTGCATGATGTCACACAAGATATTTGAATAACTGTCAAATAAAAATGAGCTGCATAATAGGAAATCAAATAGTGTATGTTCTTTGCTATGTGGTAGGTTCCTGCTGACGTTATCTCCTTCTGTTGTTGACTATGTTGATGTGGAAATGGAAGACGTCAGGCTCAATTGGGTCAATGCTGGTTGCTTCGGCATTTTGTTGGGTGTGGCACCGGCCGGAGATGTTGACATGCGGAATTTCAAGCACTCTTCATTCTCTAGCGGGTGACATTTCAAATGATGCTACAAATTAGTAGTGCTGCTAGTTTTTGTAGCAACGCTTTTGCCGCATACTTGACATATTACGGCCTGAAGCCAAACCACCGCCAGATAATGGACCCCGTGCTGTTTTTCTTGGGAATTAATTCTTCCTCCATCAGATTCGCACCTTCTCTCTTTCGTATTACCACTCGCACGGCTCTGCTTGCACCACCTGCCACAGCTAACGTTACCCATGTCACTACCTCTCTGCTCGCCGAGGGCGTATGACGTTGCACGTGCGACAGTATGTGACATATGTAAGAAGGTGCGCTTGTTTTATCTCTCTGTGCGAAGGAGAGACAAGAAAGAGTGAGAAAAGCCTGTAGTGTAATGCCCGCAGCTAAAAGCAACTGCGTGAGGACGTATACTCGAATACTCACGATATAGTCATTTTCTATATCGCACAGAGACAAACCCACGATATATCGAGTATATTCGATATATCGGCCAGCCCTACATTAGGGCATTAAGTAATCATTAAGTAAAATTCTCCTTTGGGCCCCAATTTAGCCTGGAGCGGCGCTGCTCTTGTGAGGCTATTTTCAGCATCCGTTGAGAAGACATGTTAAAATACAACAAGCACGTAAAGCAGGGGTGTCAAACTCATTTTAGCTCAGGGGCCTCACGGAGGAAAATCTGTGCACACGCAGGCCGGACTATTAAAATCATGGCATTAAAACAAAAAAATGAAGAAAACTTCAGATTGTTTTCTTTGTCTTACTTTGGCCAAAAATTGAACAAACACATTCTGAAAATATTACAATAAAAATATAGAAAAAAAGTACCAGGCAGCGGTAAAGTTTAGATCAATCAATCAATCAATCAATGTTTATTTATATAGCCCTAAATCACAAGTGTCTCAAAGGGCTGTACAAGCCACAACGACATCCTCGGTACAGAGCCCACATACGGGCAAGGAAAACTCACCCCAGTGGGACGTCAATGTGAATGACTATGACTAGATCCATGAAGGAAATAAGAAATTGAATGAATATGCGCATGTAAGCTTCGCGTACTCGCGGACTCACAGATACACACGCTGGAAGCCAGTTGTGCGGGGTTGACAAAGGTTTAATGTTTCCAAGCTCTCTAATCGCTATGTTTTCTCCAGACTTTTCAGTCTCACCAATCCTCCTCATTCCTCTGCTCCCGGCCGCTCACTGTTAAAGACAACAGATGATTAGATGAACACGTACCACCTGTGAAATCTAATCACCTGCCAGCTGTGTCTCGCCGTCAGCACATGCCCCCGCCCCTGCCCAATGGTGCTCGTCCTCAGTACCATGGACAGCGGCGGTGTCGTTCCTCCTGCAAGCAGCGCTAACTACACCTCCCCCCGCAGCGTAATTTTTATTTTTTTTCAATGAACTAAGTAACGTTTATGACAACCTTTTTCCAAAACACAATATAGAATGTGAGATATAACAGGATAATGCATACATTTCTCATTTGTTTTCAAAACGCTTACAGAAAAGTGGGACCCCGAAAATTTGGATCACATTTTTATGACTTGATGGGGTCCCTGGGACCCCATTTTGAAAATTCCTAGCGCCAACACTGATGGCGTATTGGTGCATGCAAAACAGCAGCAGGCTGCTTTGGCCTGTGGGCTGGTTCTAATACTAATCAAATATCATCCCGGGGGCCATAAATGATTAATTTGCGGGCCGGATCTGGCCCGCGGGCCTTGACTTTGACACCCCTGCCCTATGCTTTTATTTAACCCAGTTTTTTTAAAAAGGTATATCATGCTTTGTATCCTACGTGTTCTGAGTGCAATCCTAAAATATCATCCACTACTAACCGCTAACTTAGTTTCCAGTATTTCCCTCGCTATTGTATTTCCTACAATGCATTAAAACATGTCCTACACTTTCCATTTGATGACAATAGTCACACAGCCCTGTATTATGTTTCCATATCAATTTAAATGAACTATTTAGATATGTATGTCCTAACCTTATTCTAGTAATAATGTCTTCTTCCTTCCTATTTCTATTGCCACCTCTTTTTACACCTTCTCTCCTTTGTACTTTGTCATACTCTGAAGTAAATTATACCGTATACAACAGTGACGTGCAGTCAGGGGAGGCAGGTGAGGCGGGGCCTCACGTGCCATCATGGAAAGAAAAAAAATGTAAAAAGAAAAAAAAAAAATTAAATTGTTATATGTATCCAGTGATTATACTATGGAGGAGGTGCGACAGGCAGAGATGCCAAGCAGTTAGGTCTGTACTTATTAATAAAGTTATTTTCCATTTAACTTCACCAGTTTTAGATTATTTTTATTCAAAATTGCTGAATTTTCACATTTGCCGTTCAAATACTGAGAAGAGACTTGCGGTGAGTCACCAGCCAGTTGAGCCTCACCATGGATTGCACAATGACTCGGCTAACTGCTTTCTACTCGGGGGCCGCATTGGGTTAAAAAAATTTGGCCGGGGGCCAGGCTGTGTGTATATACATATATATATATATATATATATATATATATATATATATATATATATATATATATATATATATATATATATATATATATATATATATATATATATATATATATATATATACTACCGTTCAAAAGTTTGGGGTCACCCAAACAATTTTGTGGAATAGCCTTCATTTCTAAGAACAAGAATAGACTGTCGAGTTTCAAATGAAAGTTCTCTTTTTCTGGCCATTTTGAGCGTTTAATTGACCCCACAAATGTGATGCTCCAGAAACTCAATCTGCTCAAAGGAAGGTCAGTTTTGTAGCTTCTGTAACGAGCTAAACTGCTTTCAGATGTGTGAACATGATCGCACAAGGGTTTTCTAATCATCAATTAGCCTTCTGAGCCAATGAGCAAACACATTGTACCATTAGAACACTGGAGTGATAGTTGCTGGAAATGGGCCTCTACACATCTATGTAGATATTGCACCAAAAAACAGACATTTGCAGCTAGAATAGTCATTTACCACATTAGCAATGTATAGAATGTATTTCTTTAAAGTTAAGACTAGTTTAAAGTTATCTTCATTGAAAAGTACAGTGCTTTTCCTTCAAAAATAAGGACATTTCAATGTGACCCCAAACTTTTGAACGGTAGTATATATATATATATATATATATATATATATATATATATATATATATATATATATATATATATATATATATATATATATATATATATATATATACATTGTCTTTATAATCCGTTTTGTCATTTAACATCAATTAACATTGATGTTCATCAACATTTAACATTGTCACGTTATCGATGAGAAAATTCATTTTTAGACAATATGATTTGCCTGAGCGACTAGGAGACACCAAGAGTAACAAGTGGTAGAAAATGGATTATAAAGGAAAGATTTAAAAAATTAAAAAATAAAAACATTTAAAAAAAAATTTTTTTTACTTGGGACTTCCTGTGGGCCGGATTTTGGATGCTGGGGGGCCGGATCCGGCCCGCGGGCCGTAGTTTGGGGACCCCTGCTTTAGAGGATTATTCTACTAAGGTCGAAAGTGCAAATGTCCATTTGTCCCATTTTGATCATTCCTAGCGCCAACACTGATGGTGCGTGCAAAACAGCAGCACGTGGCTGTTGCCTGCGGGCCGGTTCTCATACTAATCAAATATCATCCCGGGGGGCCATAGATAATTCATTGACTTTGACACTTAGGCCGTGAACAATTGCATCCCCTTAATAGACTAACGTGGCTTTTGTCCTGAAAGCTGCTTTGTCAGAACTTAACCAATTTAGATCAGAAGTTATCACACTTTGGTGACGGAGGCAAGGAAGAAACCTCAAACAGAACCAAGACTCATTCATCATCTGCCCTACCTGTCTCCAATCTCCTCCTGAGGTGGTATCGCTGGTTTTTCTCATATCCTCAGTAGATTATTGAGAGCCAGCGGATCACTAATTCATGTCAGCTGAGCTCTGTGGGAATGATGGGTAGTGCCGAAGTGGGAGGCAGCCTGTTGCATCTCGCTGGTCTTTCATGTGGCTTGACCCCGCATCTTCTCATCCAGCACCTTCTGCTTTATGCCGACTCCTCAGTGCTGCTTTCTCTCCATTTCATTCCACCTAACTGTGGCCTTTTTAATGGCCTTTTTACTCTTATATTCATCTTCCTCCCCTGTTGCTTCAGTCACAGCGTGGAGATGCCTACTTGCTCTCCTTCCCACTGCGCTGTCTTTCCATCTCCCTCACCTCTGTCACTGATGTCTGATCTAATTGCTTTCGCGGTGACTCTCGGGACCCGGGGCGTGGAGTAACAAGCTCCCACTGGATGCAACTGTGGCTCGGCCTCCGTCTCTGCATTCCGGATTCGCTTCTTTCTTTTTAGCCCTCTGTCATGTGGCTCTTTCTCTAGTGTATTTATTCATTAGCAGCTCCAATGTGGTTGTGTCCATAGAGACGTGGTATTTTGCCTCAAAGTGAATTTGGAGCCTCGTAACTTTGACTCGTGCATGTCCGGTATTTTATCTCTTTTAAGACCACGTCCAAAAAAAAGTATTTCGGCATTAAAACCGCAATGTCAATTATTTTAAAATCCTGGTTATCCACACATAGGGATTTTCATTGATTATGATCAGTAGAAAATGGATGGATGAATGGATGATTAGGTCTAGGGATGTCCGATAATATCGGACTGCCGATATAATCGGCCGATGAATGCTTTAAAATGTAATATCGGAAATTATTGGTATCGGTTTCAAAAGTATCGGTATCGGTTTCAAAAAGTAAAATTTATGACTTTTTAAAACGCCGCTGTGTACACGGACGTAGGGAGAAATACAGAGCGCCAATAAACCTTAAAGGCACTTCCTTTGTGTGCCGGCCCAGTCACATAATATCTACGGCTTTTCACACACAAGTGAATGCAAGGCATGGTTGGTCAACAGCCATACAGGTCACACTGAGGGTGACCGTATAAACAACTTCAACACTGTTACAAATATGCGCCACACTGTGAACCCACACCAAACAAGAATGACAAACACATTTCACAACAGAACAAATACCCAGAAGCCCCTGCAGCACTAACTCTTCCGGGATGCTACAATATAAACCCCAGCTACCCCCAAACCCACCCCCCCAACCCCACCCACCTCAACCTCCTCATGCTCTCTCAGAGGAGAGCATGTCCCAAATTCCAAGCTGCTGTTTTGAGGCATGTTAAAAAAAATAATGCACTTTGTGACTTCAATAATAAATATGGCAGTGCCATGTTGGCATTTTTTTTCCATAACTTGAGTTGATTTATTTTGGAAAACTTTGTTACATTGTTTAATGCATCCAGCAGGGCATCCCAACAAAATTAGGCATAATAATGTGTTAATTCTACGACTGTATATATATCGGTATCGGTTGATATCGGAATCTGTAATTAAGAGTTGGACAATATCGGATATCGGCAAAAAAGCCATTATCGGACATCTCTAGTTTTTAGCATAGTTAACCTAGGTTATTTTTATGTTATGTTAAATATCTCTAATTAGGTCTGTAAAAAAATATTGTGTTAACTCATGTAATTAATAGGATAGGATAGGATAGACTTTTATTTATCATGATTAATCAAAGATAATCACTTTAACTTAATTTAAATTGACGTCCGCAAAAACGCCAACATTTTCACATAAATGCATTTTTGTGAGAATTTCAATTACGACAACTTTCATTGAGTTCAAATATTCAAATTATTTTATTTAGAACTGGACAGTGCATGTTACATAACCAGTAGAATAGAAAAACAAGTTCACATTATATGCTTAGATGTGTTTCATTGTATCCGTTAAACCGTATCCAATTGTATTTCCAATCCGCAAAGTATGTGAAAATACCATCTAAACATCACAAACTGCCACAATTTCGGACAACCATTTTGAATGTCTTCGACCATTTCCGTAGGTTCGGGATCGGATGATGTAATGGTGGGAACGCTTTTGCACTCTGACCATATCAGCAGATTAGTCATACTAAAATATGCAAAAACTAGAAAGAGATAAGCTGTTTATCGTTCAAAACCTCTATGTAAGACATGAACACATATGTTTTTCTTTTTGTTATGCATTATAAGTCGTAAGTAAATATGAGATCGGTAGGTCGTGAGTTCAAACCCCGGCCAAGTCATACCAAAAACTATAAAAATGGGACCCATTACCTCCCTGCTTGACACTCAGTATCAAGGGTTAGAATCGGGGGTTAAATCATCAAAAATGATTCCCGGGCGCGGCCACCGCTGCTGCTCACCGCTCCCCTCACCTCCCAGGGGGTGATCAAGGGTGATGGGTCAAATGCAGAGAATAATTTCACCACACCTAGTGTGTGTGAGACAATCATGGGTACTTTAACTTTAACTTCAATAAATAAAACGTCCACGAACAATTGAGTCAGTGGGAACTCTCTATTTTGCCCACAAAACCCTCTAAATAACCATCCAAAACTCGCCAACAATATTCTATTTACATATCGTGACCTAAATATTAACCAAATATTTGCAATATTCTTATTGTAAGCGCTAATGCAGACAAACTGTTTTTAGCGGCATATTGAAAAGCCAGCTAACTTCTAGCTCGGGCTGCTGTACAAGAGTTATTCTAGAGTATAAATCATGCCTCTCATCTGGATAATAGGAGGATTTAAGCCAAAAATCCAAAGTTGTTCATCTGTGATATTCAATTTATACCCGGGAAAGAAGACAAAGACACAATACCCGAAGACGGTGTCTGCAGGCAGCAAATCTTCCTTTTAACCCTTTGTGTGAATTATGATTAATTCTCTATCTAAACAGGAAGATATAAACATCCTATCAGTCGTCATCACAGTGAGAGCAGACATTGTACAGTAAGCGATCATTTCATTATGTTCGTAGTTTGTGTTTCTTGTTTAGCACTTAGCAATGCTGCTACATCATGCTTAGTGTTTCACTAAAGCTGGATTTGTTTAGCACACATAATCTACAACTTTTAGCTCACCCTCCTTATATTCAAACTAAACAATACAAGGTTCTGGTTCATCATTTGTCCAAAAGTAATCTTTGTTGGCACTCACAAAGTCCGCATGATTATCATTGTTGTCGATGGGAAAGGGATCTGTGGTTTCCACCTCTACTTCACGTATCACGGGACTGGCTTTCTCATAATCTCTCAAAATGGCTCAAGAATCTCCTTCAATATAGAGGCAACTTGTTTTTCCATTGTACTAGTACTTTAATAAGTATTAATATTTAGAGCAGGAACAATGAAATGAAAGAAATGTAAACATACAAGATTCTAGCCAGAGGCTAATTTCCATTTGTTGTTCTAAAATAGATGTTTTATAATAAGCAGAATACATAATCCTGAACTGACTATAAAATGTACATCATAGGCACAATACAAACAATATATAATCAATCATTATTTAAAAAAAGGTTGTGGAAGACTTGCTCTTCCAGGTTCTTCAGACCACCAATCACAGACATGACAGCTTCATTCATAGTTCCGAACTATGATTTATTTTTCAATAAATGTTCTTTGTGTTCCTTTTCAGTCATTGCGTTACGTGTCAGTCCTCGCTCTCTCTCATGCTCGTGCTCGTACTCGTTGTCCATCATCAACAACGCCTCTCCTTCCCGGCTGCTGCTCTTTAACAGAGCGACCGGTGATTAGATACACCGGCCCAGGTGTGCCATTTATGCACCTGTCGCTAATATCGAAGCCGGCCCTGGCACACCCCGCTTCGCTGCAGGTCCGCAGGCCACGCCCCCCCACAAAGGTATTATGAAACAGCTGTCAAGCAGTTCATAAAAAAAAAATATTATTACATTGATGGGGTTTAGTTCCACCTGTTGCTCTGGTAGTCACTCAAATGAATGCAATAGATCGATGATTCTCCAGATAGCATTAGTGAGTACTGAGACTAAATAAATACCAACACACCACACTTGAATACAGCCGTGGCTGGAAAAAGGAAATGGACCAAAATAAACAGGAAGCAGTGGGGAGTAAGAAAATAAAGGAGAAAGTAGTGAAAGGATGGCCTGATAGCATGAAAAAAGACTCCCTGGACCTTTCCAACTGGAATGTAATAGAAAAATTGAAGTCAAAAGATGCAGCCCAGTGAACTAAAGCAGATAGGACGGTGCACAATTTAACAGCTTTGGCTTCACCCGTAAAATAACTATTTTAGAACGATGGCACTCATTTATTAGAATTTTTGACTCACATTCGCACCTTTTGATTACACTGTGTGATAGCTTCCGTATCGTGTCTCTACTCAAAGTCCATCAACAAAACATTTGCACTTTTGTTTGTCTTGAAACTGCAGATGTGACGACAACATAGATTTTTGCTTGGCCTCTGGTGAAGTTTTCAGATAGATTGATTGAGAGTGTGGGAACATAGCAATACTTTTCAGAATATGATCAGCTGCCAGTCATATCATGTATTATTTATCATATCCCCATTGTTGGTGTTTTTACTTTTGTAGCTGTATGTAGAAATATGTGGTTGCATCAGCTCTGCTCTTTTAATGTCTTTAGGGCTGCAACTAACGATTAATTTGATAATCGATTAATCTGCTGATTATTACTTTTTATTTAATCGATTAATAATCGGATAAAAGAGACAAAATACAATTCTATCCTTTCCAGTATTTTATTGAAAAAAAAACCAGCATACTGGCACCATACTTATTTTGATTATTGTTTCTCAGCTGTTTGTACATGTTGCAGTTTATAAATAAGGTTTACAAAAAATTAAAACAAACCAAAAAAAATAAAATATATATATATATATATACAAAAATTGCCTCTGCGCATGCGCATGGCATAGATCCAACGAATCGATGACTAAATTAATCGGCAATTATTTTTATAATCGATTTTAATCGATTAGTTGTTGCAGCCCTAAATGTCTTTAATGTACTTTGTATTCTTTGATGTTTCCCTCTTACACACATGCTTATGTGTGCTATGGCTATGATTTTTTATTTTTTTTGGCCTCAGTCTGGACCCCCACTCCAGGGGCCCAGGCTTAGACAGTCTGGACCCCCCCCCCCCCCCCCCCAGCATTTACCTGTTTCTTACCGGACGTTGGCAGACCCGTCAGCGATCCTGTTCTGTCTCCCTGTAATGCTTGTCTGATCTTGAATCGGATTGTGCTGAAAATCTTAATTTCCCCTCGGGGATTAATAAAGTATTTCTGATTCTGAAACACATATTCCTAGAAGGAACAAATACGCATACTTCACATTTTTTGTATCGAAATCAAGTAAAATAAATAGACCCAGTATCATTGATACCAAAGCCAACACTGTGTACTCTTTCCTTGAACATTTTCAAGATCATTGAATGATTTTGTGATTTTTGCCTTTGAATTAGTTACTCATGTTTATAATCACAGTAAAACACAGGCCAATTTTAGGAAAAATAAAAATGGTGTTAAATCCCCAAATATATTCATGTATAAATAAACACAATATAAGACAACAAAGCCATTATCGGACATCTCTAATTCTATTCTATGCTATTCTACTAGTTTTAATCGGACACATTACTACCCTTGGTATTGATACTATCGCCATTTGGGTCGACCCGCCCACCCCAAGGTGCGCGCCGACCTGTGATTATTACGTACCATTACACCCCTAACAAATACTCAGAGACTTTTCAAGTGTTTCTTTCCCCCCCCCCCCCCATCATCCATGTTAATGTGAATGTGTAAACGTGTGCTTTCCCCTCATCTCTCCCCTTACATATTCATGATGGACGACCCGAATAATGATCAAAACATTTCCTGCTGAAGGTTAATAGGTCAAATGTGTTGATCAAAATCCGGTTGTAGCGCACACACTTCTCATTAGAGGCATTTAAAGAGAATCACTTGTTACACATACTCTGATCTTCCCCATGGCCCTCCCGAGTGTATACTTTCATTTCTTTTCACACACACACACGTGCATTCATGCGTACACACACTCACACACACACACACACACACACGCACACACACATCGCTGATCCTCTGGGCTCAGGCAGTGTGCTGAATGCAGATTGAACACTTCAAAGAGTTGAAGAAAAAAAAAAATGCACATACAGTCCAGTTCTTATTTAATCAGATCAGGTTTTTAATAATGAATGTGCATGTTAACCACGTGAAGAGATGTGACCCTGCAGCTGTTCTGTTTAACCTCTACTGCAGAATAATTCCATGTTGTTTTGTTTCCACGGCAGTCAGATTTGCCCCCAGGCACAAGAAAATAGGGAATAACGCGCATACTGTGGACGCCTCGGGCACAAAAGCTTAAAACTTTTTTTTTTTTTGTCTGTGCTCTGCTGTAGGTGTGTGGAAATCATCGCCAAGGAGGGGCGGAGCCTCAAGGAGCTCTATCTGGTCTCCTGTAAAATCACCGATCACGGTAGGTGATACTTCCACTCCCTTTGTTGCTGCCGCCGCCGCCGGCCTCCGACATCATTACCGTAACCGTTATTACCCGCCGACACTACCATGATTCAGGGCTCATTTTATTTTTACAGCTTGGCCCACGTGAGGCTCGCAAACAGTAAAATTATGATTGAAAAGTTTAATGTGGATAGTGTCGGCTCTCCTCTGTGGTCCTCCTACTTCCTATTGCAGTTTACAACTTTAAGTGCAGTTGTCTTTTTTTCTATATCAAAGCAATCACCCAAGACACTTTAACATGAAATCAAGTTTAAATAGCTTCACAGTAGGTTTTTTTTTCCGTGAAAATAAGCATAAAGATAATTAAATAGAACCTTATAGTAATTGCTGATATCCATGTCACTTTTCATTTCACTCATGAGATAAAAAGAAAATAAACAAATTAAAAGGTCATATAATACATACACTGGTTAATATATATCATGACATAAATAAACTAATCAGTCTCTACATTTTTTTAACAAATTAATCAATAGACAATTAACAAGCAATTTGTGTTTTAATTTTAACTTTTGTATTAACTTTTTTTTTAAAACAAATATTTTATTTTGATCTATATTAATCTAAATATTATATATATATATATTTTCATATATGTATATATATATATATATATATGTGTATACATATATATATATATATATATATATGTATGTATATATATGTGTGTATATATGTATGTACTGTATATATATATGTGTGTATATATGTATGTATATATATATGTGTGTGTATATATGTATGTATATATATATGTGTATATATATGTATGCATATAAATACATATATGAGTATATATGTACGTATGTATGTATATATATGTGTATATATATGTGTGTATATGTATGAATATATATATGTGTATATATATGTGTATATGTGTATGAATATATATGTATACATACTGTATGTGTATGTATATGTATGTGTATATATATATATGTATGTATATATGTGTGTGTGTGTATATATATATATATATATATATATATATATATATATATATATATATATATATATATATATATATATATATATATATATATATATATATATATATATAGGGATGTCCGATAATATCGGACTGCCGATATTATCGGCCGATAAATGCTTTGAAATGTAATATCGGAAATTATCTGTAAAGCATTTATCGGCCGATATAAATATATAGCATGCATGAATAATCCGTTGATGTCACCAATGTAAAAAACGTCACAGGACAAAGCAAATTCCATGTTGAAGGAAGGCAAAATTGCAAAATCTCCACAATGCCTCCACAGTTACATTTCAAATTTTCAGGACTTATACAGATATATACATATTATATATATATATATATATATATATATATATATATATATATATATATATATATATATATATATATATATATATATATATATATATATATATATATATATATATATCATTATTATTATTATTATTATTATTATAGACATATTGAAACCAATAAATAATGAAAATTTGCTTTAGAAAAAATCTGAAAGTGACCTTGCAAAATTCGAACATTTTATTCAGGCATTAGTAATTAATGCCTGAAAAAAAATGGGAAAAAATATCTCCAGTAGAACTTACCATTATCATGTTACAATATTTTTTTTTTTAAATGTTCTGTTGTTTCAAACAATTTTAGAGTATTTTTAGTTTAAGTAGCTAAAAAGTGGTTAGAGTGTCCGCCCTGAGATCGGTGGGTTGTGAGTTCAAACCCCGGCCGAGTCATACCAAAGACTACCGTATTTCCTTGAATAGCCGCAGGGGCGCTAATTAATTTAAAACCTCCTGTCACTCCGGCGTTTACCGGAAGCCGGCGGGATGGCCGTGCATGCGGTAATTATTTTAAAACCTCTTCTCACTCCGGCGTTTACCAAAAGGAATGCGGTAAATTTAGGCGTGCGCTTTGAGTGTGATGTAAGCATACCATCATGAAAAGCACATTTAATAAAAAAAAACATTATGGTCTTACCTGTACTTATAAATGGAGTCCATTTGCAGCTCCTTCTGACCAAAAGCATCGATAACTTGTTTATAGAAGTCTTCCTTATTTTCTTTCATCAGTTTTAAAAGTCTCTCTGTCTCGATGGAGATATTCCTTTAATTATTACCTCCTGCTTCGATTGAAAGTCCAGTTTAGAAAACTGTTTTATTTTAGATACTCAAATGTTAAAAGTTCAGGCAGAGGAAAAAAAAAAAAATCTCTTGCTGCGTGTAGTCACTTCTTCTGCAGTACTGGAAGTCGCAAGAAGGATAACTAGCACGGCAGCGCCCTCTACCACCAGGAGGCGGGAGTCATTTAATGACCTATACAGTATTTCACACACGCAGCTACGGTATATTAATAAAACATAGCTGCTTACTGTTCTCTTTAGCATACTGTACCGGTATTCAATAGCTTGGACCTTAAATCCTACTGAAAAGCTCTTTATCTTTTTTCCTTTGTGCGATTGCAAACTACTGAAAGCAGCTTCCTCCATTTTGAAAATGAGGACAGGTAAAGCGTCACTCGTGACGTAACGAATTTGACCCGGTGGAAGTTCTAGCCATATGCTAAATATTTTGCGAAATGAGTTTGACCCGGCGAAAATTATAGACATGCGATAATAAAATTAATATTTTGCGAAACGAATTTGATCCGGCGTTAATAATGAACCGGCGATAAGGCCAAGCATGCGTTAATTATTTTGAGAAACGAGTTTGACCCGGCAGTAATTCTAGACGTGCGAATACTATATTCCCTGCGCCAATTCAAGGAAATACGGTATACAAATGGGACCCATTACCTCCCTGCTTGGCACTCAGCATCAAGGGTTGGAATTGGGGGTTAAATCACCAAAAATGATTCCCGGGCGCGGCACCGCTGCTGCCCACTGCTCCCCTCACCTCCCAGGGGGTGAACAAGGGGATGGGTCAAATGCAGAGGACACATTTCGCCACACCTCGTGTGTGTGTGACAATCATTGGTACTTTAACTTTAACTTGAACTAAAACAAATATCATTACAATAGAAAAGGGCCCTCTCAATTCAGTTCCTACAATGTTGGAAGCATACAGTTGTCCAAAACACTGTACTATATATAATAAGGAAATGTGGTGATTGTATAGAGCAGACCTGGGCAAATTAAAGCCCGGGGGTTACATGCTTTTCAATCTGGCCCACCGGACATTCCCAAATAATTTTTTTAGATCTTTAAGATGGAAAGTGTAGCTGCCATTATGATGTGCAGTCATGTTTTCTAATGACCGTAAGTCTTCAACTATACAAAGTATTTCAATGGTTGGAATCTGCGCTTTTGGATGATATACCAGTTACTATGGTAATCTAATTAGTTACTATGGTCATCTAATTAGTTACTATGGTAATCTACGTCACCGCAGCTCAGACGAGGCACCAAGCAGTGTAGGCGGGAAGCGTTTCCACAGACGCGGAAGGAGATTTTCACAACAAAGTTCTAAAGCTTAGTGATATATCAAATAGATCAGACTGTAGGTGTGTTTATTTTGTACCCTTCGCGTTCATATTTCACTGTTTGTTGCATTTTTGTTGCGTTTCACTTGATTGTAAAATATGTCGATCGAAAGGGTTTGTGACATTCATATTTTGTCTATATTCAGTATTTTATCCTTCATAGAAAAATTCTAAATTCCATTACGTTTTTTAAGGCGGTCTGTCATAACGTTTTTAGCATTCAATCAGACATTATTGTGAGGTTTTGTATTAGTGTTCATAAAAATAGATATACCGGCCCCCAGACACATTTCTTTCTCTAAATGTGGCCCCCCGAGTCAAAATAATTGCCCAGGCCTGGTATAGAGTGATCGTCCCACAGGGTTGTGCTGGTCGTGTCCTACATGTTGTGGACATGTCTACATGTTGTGGCCAGTGTGATCACTCTGCAATTCGGTGATGTGTGTGAGTTACAATGGCAATAATCACTTGGCCTCCCTGAACCTCAACCTCCCGCAGTGTGGGCGTGCGTCTTGTGTGCTTTGATGAATGACTCCCATGTCCCTAAAGTACATTAAAGCCGCAGCGCGCTCCTTTTCTCCTTCTGTCTCTAATCCTTTTCCAGCAAGATAAATCGTTGATACCTGATCTTCTTCCTTCGCTAATGACCCCTCTGGCCCTCCAGCGAGGCCCTCTTTGTGTTTTTGCATGTCCTCCCACGATAGCGAGGCCTGCTGCAGGCACTAACAGAATGATCGCTGGGTTTCCTGCTTGACTCTCTGACAAATCGAATAACAGAAATTACATCTGCCATGCTTCTCCCATACCCCCCCCCCCCCCCTCCTCCCCCACTCATCTCCTGTGTTAATTATTTTTATTAATGTCCTCGCTGAGTGCATTTGAGATGTCCACGAGCCTCTTACATGTTGCTTTGTCTTCCAAGCTTCTGCTTCCTGTGTGCGAGACAGGGTGAGATGACGGCAGTGGAAATCTAGCAAACATGTAATTTTACCCCCGCTGCAGATGTGTTGGTTTTTTTTTTTCTTTTTTGCCGATTATTTTGAAAGGAATAAATGGAAAAGTAGAGACAGAGTTTTTCCTTTTTTTTTTTTTTTTTGCGAGGTAATGATCTTGCTGAAAGCCCTATTAGTGCCATGAAAACAACCTTCCTGGATCCTCTCTGCCATTCATCAAGAACATGCAAACCAATTAGCCTGAACACGACTTTTTTGCGGCAATCTAAGCGGCTTTGTTAAACACATGTATTCTGGGATTGACTTGTTATGAAACTGAACCTCTTCCAGAAAGTTCTGGGAAGTTGTTGTTTCGCACTTTTAATTACACACCACCCTAATTTCCCCACCTTGTGTTTTTCCTCTTGTTTTCTGCAGTACACTAGTATCCCGGCTTATGAGTTTAATTGGTTCTGTAACCCAAAACACTCCAAATCAACATTCCCATTGCATTGAATTAAAAAAGCCCTTATTCTGTGCATGACCCAGAAAAAACCCCCACCACAATTATACTATGTAACATGCTTTTTAATAAGAAAAACAAACTTTACAATATAATGTGCTGCAAGTAGTTTATGAAGTACTGTAATAGTCATGTCCAGTGTTTACCTTGGAGAGTGGACTTCTACAGCAGTGTTTTTCAACCTTTTTTGAGCCAAGGTGCCTTTTCTGCGTTGAAAAAATCCGGAGGCACACCATCAGCAGAAATCATAAAAAAAACGAAACTCAGTTGACAGTAAAAAGTCGTTGTCGCAATTGTTGGATATGACTTTAAACCATAACCAAGCATGCATCACTATAGCTCTTGTCCCAAAGTAGGTGTACTGTCACCACCTGTCACATCACGCCGTGACTTATTTGGAGTTGTTTGCTGTTTTCCTGTGTGCAGTGTTTTAGTTCTTGTCTTGCGCTCCTATTTTGGTGGCTTTTTCTCTTTTTTTGGTATTTTCCTGTTGCAGTTTCAAGTCTTCCTCTGAGCGATATTTCCCGCATCTACTTTGTTTAAGCAATCAACAATATTTCAGTTGTTTTTATCCTTCTTTGGGGGGACATTGTTGATTGTCATGTCATGTTCGGATGTACTTTGTGAACGCCGTCTTTGCTTCACAGTAAGTCTTTGCTGTCGTCCAGCATTCTGTTTTTGTTTACTTTGTAGCCAGTTCAGTTTTAGTTTCATTCTGCATAGCCTTCCCTAAGCTTCAATGCCTTTTCTTAGGGGCACTCACCTTTTGTTTATTTTTGGTTTAAGCATTAGACGCCTTTTCACCTGCACACTGCCTCCCGCTGTTTCCGACATCTACAAAGCAATTAGCTACCGGCTGCCACCTACTGATATGGAAGTGTATTACACGGTTACTCTGCCGAGCTTTAGACAGCACCGACACTCAACAACAACACATCATTTGCAGACTATAATTACTGGTTTGCAAAAAATATTTTTTAACCCAAATAGGTAAAATTAGATCATCTCCCACGGCACACCAGACTGTATCTCATGGCACGCACAGTGGTTGAAAAACACTGTTCTACAGTTTCTCCTGAGAGCTGCTTCGCCGACAAATACAGTAGGGAAAGGATTCATATGGCCCCATTTCTGGGTGGATCTCGAGTGAGACAAACATTTTGCAATGCAGTCTGCTGAAAATGTGGAAAGTGCCACTCTACATAGCAACTGACGCTGTGGTCAAAATTGTCAAAATTGCCAACACTCTACTGCCATCTGGCAGCTAAAGTACATAGTGCCGCCCCCCAATTTGTCACATTTCATGTGTCAGGTAAACCGCGGTAAATGGGGCCATTTGAATTCCCCTTCCTACTGTACACCATCAGCAGCTTTTCTAGATAAATGTCCGCCGTTTAAATAATAATCATTGTACACAGCTATATCGACGGTTACTGCTCATGCTTTTTTGCTTCGCCAAGTAGGCTACACCCACACTCTTGGTCATGTTTTTCCATAATGTATTTCTTTAATTTAATGAAAATCTTCTGCTGCTTCTTCACAGCACTCACTTTCTTAGTTTCCATGGTTGAAAAAACAAAGTCATCTCTTGCTAACTCTTAGCTAATTAAAGTACCACTTATAGTCACACACACACTAGGTGTGGTGAAAAAAACCCTCTGCATTTGACCCATCCCCTTGTTCCACCACCTGGGAGGTGAGGGGAGCAGTGAGCAGCAGCGGTGGCCACGCTCGGGAATCATTTTGGTGATTTAACCTCCGATTCCAACCCCTGATGCTGAGTGCCAAGCAGGGAGGTAATGGGTCCCATTTTTAAAGTCTTTGGTATGACTCGGTTTGAACCTATGGATCTCAGGGCGGACACTCTAACCACATGGCCACTGATGCTAGCTAGTGTTACATTGGACACACACACGCATTAAGGTCAGTCGGTGCAGTGCCCCACCATTGTTTTCCCTTTCCAATATGTATTTTGTCTATTTTCTTAATACTGTGCCCTGGTTTGAGTTAAAAATGTATGAATTTGTTTTTTTATAGTGCTGCTTTTGTAGTAATTGCTTTTGTTGTTGGACATAAATACTGTAATTTCACAGTGGAGTACTGTAGCTTTAAAACTATAACTGGATTTACTGCAAATTTTGTCTCAAGTGACACCATTTCTATTTTTTTTTTACCTTTTTTTACCGCCATCAGTGTGTGAATGTGTGTGTGAATGGGTAAATGTGGAAATACTGTCAAAGCGCATTGAGTAACTTGAAGGTAGAAAAGCGCTATACAAGTACAACCCATTTATCATTCATCATTTACCTTGGTGCCCAATTTGGGGGAAAGTTGGAATTTGTCTGCCAGATGGTCTATGGCCTAAGTGGGCAGATAGGACATACCCTGTCAACATGAGCCTGATATAATCAAAATACATCGCTCAATTAGCTCCGTTTACCCACCTATTTATTACACAGGGTGTAAATTGGTTTAGACACAAAACACCCACATAAAATCGAAGCATTGGGCATTAAAGGCCTACTGAAAGCCACTACTACCGACCACGCAGTCTGATAGTTTATACATCAATGATGAAATCTTAACATTGCAACACATGCCAATACGGCCGGGTTAACTTATAAAGTGCAATTTTAAATTTCCCGCGAAACTTCCGGTTGAAAACGTCTATGTATGATGACGTATGCGCGTGACGTCAATGGTTGAAACGGAAGTATTCGGACACATTGTATCTCAATACAAACAGCTATGTTTTCATCGCCAAATTCCACAGTATTCTGGACATCTGTGTTGGTGAATCTTTTGCAATTTGTTTAATGAACAATGAAGACTGCAAAGAAGAAAGCTGTAGGTGGGATCGATGTATTAGCGGCTGGCTGCAGAGACACAACCAGGAGGACTTTGAGGATAGCAGACGCGCTATCCGACGATAGCCGCCGACCTCATCGATGATCGGGTGAAGTCCTTCGTCGCGCCGTCGATTGCTGGAACGCAGGTGAGCACGGGTGTTGATGAGCAGATGAGGGCTGGCGTAGGTGGAGAGATAATGTTTTTAGCATAGCTCTGAAGAGGCCCTGTAGCTAAGTTAGCTTCAATGGCGTCGTTAGCAACAGCATTGCTAGGCTTCGACAGGCGGCACAGCATTAACTGTGTAGTTACATGTCCAGTGTTTGGTTCGGTGTCTCCTGATAGTAGTATTGTTGATCAGCTGTCTATCCTTCCAGTCAGGGGCTTATTTATTTTGTTTCTATCTGCATTTAAGTACAATGCTATCACGTTAGCTCCGTAGCTAAAGTGCTTCGCCGATGTAATGTCGTGGAGATAAAACTCACTGTGAATGTCCATTTCGCGTTCTCGACTCTCATTTTCAAGAGGATATAGTATCCGAGGTGGTTTAAAATACAAATCCATGATCCACAATAGACAAAGGAGAGAGTGTGGAATCCAATGAACCCTTGTACCTAAGTTACGGTCAGAGCGAAAAAAGATACGTCCTGCACTGCACTCTAGTCCTTCACTCTCACGTTCCTCATCCACAAATCTTTCATCCTCGCTCAAATTAATGGGGTAATTGTCGCTTTCTCGGTCCGAATCGCTCTCGCTGCTGGTGTAAACAATGTGTTGTGCGGATGTTTGAGTTGTATTGGTGGGTTATATGGACGGGAGGAGGAGGTGTTTGTTATGCGGATTAATTTGTGGCATATTAAATATAAGCCTGGTTGTGTTGTGGCTAATAGAGTATATATATGTCTTGTGTTTATTTACTGTTTTAGTCATTCCCAGCTGAATATCAGGTCCCACCCGCCTCTCACAGCATCTTCCCTATCTGAATCGCTTCCACTGCCCTCTAATCCTTCACTCTCACTTTCCTCATCCACAAATCTTTCATCCTCGCTCAAATTAATGGGGTAATCGTCGCTTTCTTGGTCCGAATCGCTCGGGAAATGTGAGGAGCCCTTCAACCTGTGACGTCACGCTACTTCCGGTACAGGCAAGGCTTTTTTTTTATCAGCGACCAAAAGTTGCGAACTTTATCGTCGATGTTCTCTACTAAATCCTTTCAGCAAAAATATGGCAATATCGCAAAATGATCAAGTATGACACATAGAATGGATCTGCTATCCCCGTTTAAATAAAAAAAATGTAATTTCAGTAGGCCTTTAAATATGTTTTAAGATTATAGATATTGAAATATTAACTAACTTTTGGGTGAAAAAGTGGGATGTTAATGAGGTAAGCATCATGTTGATAGAAACAATAGAAACATGATACATTTTGAACTATTTTAATTTCATCCCTGTATTGTATTAATGCATCTTGATGACACATTCTAATGTGTTCTGCACAAATGAGAGCTGCAACAGGCTGCCACAAACAGCTGAAGTCTGTACATACGTTGTGTGCTTTCAGACCAATTTGGTGTCAGGTGACGTGACTGAATATACAAAGAGAAACCATTTGATTTAGGCATTAAAATGGACCACCTACGGGGTATTTTACAGAAAGAAGGGGCCATTTAAATTGACAGCAAGAATTAGAGTGGCACTATTACGTCAGTTTGAAAGCCAATCCTGATGAGAAAAGCTGCTGGGCCATTCTCTCAGTTGTAATCAGTCCCTTTTTTCACAGATCTGCACTGTACTAAAACTGCCTGGAGCCTTGGCGCTATCACACTACTGCTCTATATTGTTTCTGGGACTAGTTTGTGTGTGTGTGTGTGTGTGCCCTCACACTTATCTTACCCGCCGATGCCCACCTGCTTCATCCAGGAGACAAAAAGAGCGACCTCGCCACCTCAGTTCTTTTACATATGGTAATTCCTTTTCAAGCGTGAGGCTGTGGACGACCTGTTACCTTGTCAGTCGCGGCCTCTCATGTACATCTGCGTCGATACAAGATAGAGCGAGGCACCTGTGGGAGAAGGCATGAACGAGGAGTACGGCTGTCGGGTAGCTTCAAATTGTCAGAAAGCGGGAATAATTAGACCGCGCTCGCAGTGAGCTTTAAGACAAAAGTCCTTTGAAATCCTTTTTTTCATATTGACACTGTTATAGCTAACATCTGGGGCCTTTCAAATAGAATTGTAGACATTTTCTGTTCACCTTTAAATCTCTGAGGTCTCTTTCTTCACCTATTTTGGAAAGAGGAAGACACATTAGGCCCGGATTTACAGTATTTGTCAAACTGCACCGCATCACTACGATCTTTGGCTCGGGTGAAGGTACAGTCGTCCCTCGTTACATTGCGCTTCAAATCTTCCGGCTTCACCATAAGCACTTTTTTAGCACATAGCACTTTAGAACTAAGCACTTTAGCACAAAGCACTTTATCTATGAGCTCTAGTGCAATGTACACTGGCACTTTATCTTTATCTCCATACTGTAGATTTTATGCCTACATCAAAGTGCCATCTATGTCTATCAAGCTCCATGTTCTGATGTTTAAATGTTAGTTGTCTGGTTGTAGTTGTGTCTGCGCTTGTGTTTTTGTTCTGTTGTTTTTGTGTATGTTAAGAAAGCAATGATGCACTGTGCCCAAGACAAATTTCCCCGCGGGGACAATAAAGTTGAACCTTGAACCTTGAACCTTGATAATACAATTTTAATGTTTTTTTTAATGTTTTTTTTTTTAATATAGCCCTTTTTTTAAAGCATACTCTACATGTTTTTGGCCTAAATTAAGTGTTAAAAAAAATCCACGAGCTTCTGGCAAGCTTCTGGTTGAATTTTTGACCACTCCTCTTGACAAAATTGGTGCAGTTCAGCTAAATGTGTTGGTTTTCTGACATGGACTTGTTTCTTCAGCATTGTCCACACGTTTAAGTCAGGACTTTGGGAAGGCCATTCCAAAACCTTAATTCTAGCCTGATTTAGTCATTCCTTTACCACTTTTGACGTGTGTTTGGGGTCATTGTCCTGTTGGAACACCCAACTGCGCCCAAGGTGATGATTTTAGGTTGTCCTGAAGAATTTGGAGGTAATCCTGCTTTTTCATTGTCCCATTTACTCTCTGTAAGGCACCAGTTTCATTGGCAGCAAAACAGGCTCAGAGCATATTACTACCACCACCATGCTTGACGGTAGGTATGGTGTTCCTGGTATTAAAGGCCTCACCTTTTCTCCTCCAAACATATTTCTAGGTATTGTTTTTTTTTTCCCCTTTTTTTTTTAATTTCATTTTTATTTATCTCCTTCATTGATGTGCATCTTTGATCGATAGACAATTATACCACAATTATTCAATTATACAGTTACACACCAATGCCTGAGAAGGAGCAGGATGAAGAAAAATCTTATATTTTCCTGCCCCCTTCAACATAATACATAGTCTTACTTAATGGTATCATATAAACCAACAATTACATCCAAATATAACGAAAACAAACAAAAAAACACACAAAAAAACACAACAAGCGCAAAACTTCATGAAGTACAAACCGAACAAAAAAAATAAAAGAAGTAATATACACCTCACGGGATGATACAAAACAAATACAAAACAGCTCAATTTTTGTTTAATCTGACCACAGAACTTTCCTCCAGAAGGTCTTATCGTTGTCCATGTGATGTCAGATGAAACACAGATTGAGCTGTTTGGCCACAATACCCAGCAATATGTTTGGAGGAGAAAAGGTGAGGCCTTTAATCCCAGGAACACCCAGCCTACCGCCAAGCATGGTGGTGGTAGTATTATGCTCTGGGCCTGTTTTGCTGCCACATGGTGGTCCAGTTATCAAACTATAAAGTTTAATCCTCCAAGTGAAATCACACAGCTCTATAAAGTATCCACTGTACCATCCACCTGTTGGTGTTTAATTGAATCAGCACATTTGGTACACACCCTTAGGGGGCTGACAAGCACATGTGAGTAAAATTCGAGCACGATCGGTTGACAAACATGGCCGCCATCCAACAAAACATCCTACTTACAGACTGAGCAGATAATTGTCCATAAGTAGGAATGTCCGATAATGGCTTTTTGCCGATATCCGATATTCCGATATTGTCCAACTCTTTAATTACGGATACCGATATCAACCGATACCAATATCAACCGATACTGATATATACAGTCGTGGAATTAACACATTATTATGCCTAATTTTGACAACCAGGTATGGTGAAGATAAGGTCCTTTTTAAAAATAATAATAAAATAAAATAAGATAAATAAATTAAAAACATTTTCTTGAATAAAAAAGAAAGTATAACAATATAAAAACAGTTACATAGAAACTAGTAATTAATGAAAAATAATAAAATTAACTGTTAAAGATTAGTACTATTAGTGGACCAGCCGCACGCACAATCATGTGTGCTTACGGACTGTATCCCTTGCAGACTGTATTGATATATATTGATATATAATGTAGGAACCAGAATATGAATAACAGAAAAAAACAACCCTTTTGTGTGAATGAGTAAATAATTGTAATAAAAAAAAATTTAAATGAAAAAAAACGATACCGATAATAAAAAAAACGATACCGATAATTTTCGATATTACATTTTAAAGCATGTATCGGCATCTCTATCCATAAGTCATTGATTATTGTCTTATCGTTATAAAATGTTGAGAATATCTGTGTTACTTGAATGCTAACATGTCCTATATAGCATTCTGAACACAACCCAGAGGGGGCGCCACAAATCTTACCAGGTGGTGTCCTAATTTTTTCATGACTATGGACTATTTTTAACCTCCATATGGTATCCAGTTGTCATATTTGTAACCCACCCTCTCATATTTGATACATTTTTATTCAACGTAGTCTAACAGGTCGTAGCTCGGTCGGTAGAGCGGCCGTGGCAGCAACCTGAGGGTTCCCGGTTCGACCCCCGACTTCCGCCATCCTCCACACGTCAGTTGTGTCCTTGAGCAAGACACTTCACCCTTGCTCCTGATGGGTCATGGTTAGGGCCTTGCAAGCCAGTTCCCGCCATCATTGTGTGAATGTGGAAATAGTGTCAAAGCTATTTGAGTACCTTGAAGGTGGAAAAGCGCTATACAAGTATAACCCATTTACCATTCCTTCTCTTATTCTTCGCTCGTTTCGTCTTTCACCGCGTATTGCTTTCATCACAGGTGGTTTATTCTAAATGGCCAGAACATTGATAGATGGGCTTCCCAATCCCGCCTCTTATGATGGGGAAATGCTTTTTTTGTGTGTGTGTGTGTGTGTGTTTCCTCTCATGACTTCAGTCTGGCTTGCATATGATGAATGTGTGCGAGATGTATAAGAAGTAAAAACTCCAGATCCGTTCATAATATAAGGCAGCACACTGTGTGAACAAAGGATTTGGACATACCCTCAATGGGAGAAGTCAGACTTGATTGAGGGCCTGACTCAAAGGTGTTGTTCCGCAACAAATGAACCCAGTCATGCCTTTATGCACTTTAAGCAGGACGAGGCCATTCAGAATTGCAGTTGGGAGTGTCCTGATCTGATTTTGATATCGGTCTGACATTAGCAAAACAAAACAAAAAGAGTATCACATGATATCGGCTTGCAATAAAATCTCCGATACAAACAGTCCTGCAGTGTGTTTACTTGTGCAAAGCTGGATAGCCAGTTAACATCTAAATGTCCTCCTATAAGTGCAGTAGGTTGATTTTTTGTTGTTGTATTTTAGTGAAGTCATTCACAAAATGTAAACATGGTAGGCTATGCTGCAGGCCAGTGTTTATTAACCATAGGGCCCATTTTTGAGCCATGAGCGCCTCTTGAGGGCCGCCAAAAATACACTATATTGTATTTGGCCACCCATCCAAATGATCAGAATCAGGTGTCCTAATCACTTGGCAGGTGTATAAAATCAAGCACTTATGAATGGGCCGCTCTCAGTGATTTCCAGCGTGGAACTGTCATAGGATGCCATCTGTGCAACAAATCCAGTCGTGAAATTTCCTCGCTCCTAAATATTCCAAAGTCAACTATCGGCTTTACTATAAGAAAATGGAAGAGTTTGGGAACAACAGCAAGTCAGCCACCAAGTGGTAGGCCACGTAACCTGACAGAAAGGGGTCAGCGGATGCTGAAGCGCATAGTGCAAAGAGGTCACCGACTTTCTGCACAGTCAGTTGCTACAGAGCTCCAAACTTCATGTGACCTTCCAATTAGCCCACGTACAGTACGCAGAGAGCTTCATGGAATGGGTTTCCATGGCCGAGCAGCTGCATCTAAGCCATACATATCCAAGTCCAATGCAAAGCGTGGGATGCAGTGGTGTAAAGCACATCGCCACTGGACTCTAGAGCAGTGGAGACGCCTTCTCTGGGGTTATGAATCCCGCTTTTCCATCTGGCAATATAATGGACGAGTCTGGGTTTGGAGGTTGCCAGGAGAACGGTACATTTCGTACTACATTGTTTAGTGTAGGAAAAATTATAGTGTGGGGTTGTTTTTCAGGAGTTGGGCTTGGCCCCTTAGTTCCAGTGAAAGGAACTTTGAATGCTCCAGGATACCAAAACATTTTGGACAATTCCATGCACCCAAACTTGTGGGAACAGTTTGAAACGGGACCCTTCCTCTTCCAACATGACTGTGCACCAGTGCACAAAGCAAGGTCCATAAAGACATGGATGACAGAGTCTGGTGCAGATTAACTTGACTGGCCTGCACAGAGTCCTGACCCGAACCCGTTAGAACACCTTTGGGATTAATTAAAACTTAGACTGAGAGCCAGGCCTTCTCGACCAACATCAGTGTGTGACCTCACTAATGCGCTTTTGGAAGAATGGTCGAGAATTCCTATAAACACACTCCGCAACCTTGTGGACAGCCTTCCCAGAAGAGTTGAAGCTGTAATAGCTGCAAAAGGTGGACCGACATCATATTGAACCCTATGGGTTAGAAATGGGATGGCACTTCAAGTTCATATGTGAGTCAAGGCAGGTGGCCAAATACTTTTGGCAATATAGTGTATCTGTTTCTCAGCCGCGGTCCGTATAGGCTCCATCAGTAATCAGGTGTAATAGACTTTTCCACCACTTGTGGCAGTAATGAAAATCTTAAACATACAGAAGAAGTCTGGAGCTAAAGTCATAGAGAAGCTTCTTAAGCGCCAAAAATATGACTAAATTGGTGAAGCTGTATATTCACTTGCCCTTGAATTTTATTGGCAGTTTATTTAAGAAACATATACTGCGTGGGTTCCCTCCGGGTACTCCGACTTCTTCCCACCCCCAAAAACATGCACCTGGGGATAGGTTGATTGGCAACACTAAATTGGCCCTAGTGTGTGAATGTGAGTGTGAATGTTGTCTGTCTATCTGTGTTGGCCCTGCGATGAGGTGGCGACTTGTCCAGGGTGTACTCCGCCTTCCGCCCGAATGCAGCTGAGATAGGCTCCAACACCCCCCGCAAACCCCGAAAGGGACAAGCGGTAGAAAATGGATGGATGGATATTATTTATTATTCATCGGTTTTTTAGTTGGAATTTATTTATTTTAGCACTGTTTAGCACCATTTATTTTTCATCAGTTTTGTAATGAGTCCCTTCTTTATAGGATATTTGATTATTATTTAACTTTGTAAACAGTCCGACCTAAGTCTTGATAATAATCTTTGTGATTAACACATGGTTTCATATCATTTGACAAGCTCTATCCTGTAAGTAGGCCATTTATAATTAATCAATGTTAAAAAAAAATCAAGAGTAAGAGTTCTAATTCACTGTTAATATTTGTGTGGACCCCTGCCATGTATGTGGTGGAAAAGTCGAGCCCTGAGTTAAAAAAGGTTCAAATATAGGCACACAAGCTCGACATAATAATAATAATAATAATAATAGGTGTCTTTAATTGAACATTGCATTCTAAAATTCCACATCTGTCAATATAAACAAGTATCAAATAATTATAGTTGTTGAATACTTACCGACAGATACTGTACAGTCCCCTAGGCAGAAGCATATTAAAAAGTATCCACTAACGTGACTTCATTATTGAATTTACTGTCATTAGAGTCATGCAGTAATTTAATTTTTTTGACCGCTAGGAATCACCAAATACAAATTACCATGCCTGTTACAGTTTTTAAACAGGTCATTATTTTGTTATACCTACCATTGTCCTCTGATTAATTTCACTTCAACATGCCTTGTTTTAACATTCCACACTACAAAATGATACAAATATGTATGACTCGAGCTGATATCTATTCGGATTAATATCGGCCATTACTCAAGGCCCCATTATCAATATCGTATCGGAAGTGCAAAAGTTGTATCGGGACATCCCTAATTACAGCGGTAATTATTTCATCAAATGCCCAAAAAGTGGTACAATTTAGGAGTTTGGCCAAAATAGTCTGGGAAAATATACTTTAAAAGTCAAAAAAACTCGGAGTGTGATGTCAGAAGATCTCATGAGCATTTAAATATGTTTTTATTTTCTCTTATTCATATTTTTTGTGATGACACCATTAAACAATACCAGTCATGGCAACAAGGAAAAGTGTGATGTTTACCAGAGAAGCAAAAATGTAACTTTCATTGAAATTGTTTTATACATTAGTCAACTTCTTTTTACATTTGTTCAGTTCAGTTCAGTTTCAGTTTATTTCGAACATGTATACGATACATCACATATTTCCAGTTGTTTCATTACAGCACGTCCGAAAAGGAGTAGGAAGGAGCTGAGCTTATTTAATCCTACCCCTTTTCATACCATAGCATTTTTATCCTATTTTCTTGTTCTCTGTAACAGAACAGTGAACAAATAAATTAAAAAAAAAAAAAAAGATATACCATGGTAAGTAAACAAATATTAAATACATCAATTATCTTTGTCTCAATAAAAAAAAAAATAAAAGGGTTCAAGATGTTCATCATAATTCTTGTTCTGTGTACTTTGTGAACACATCTCTTGAACTGAATCATATTGGTGCTTTGTTTGATTTCTTTGCTTAATCCATTCCATAATTTAATTCCACATACATATATGCTAAAGGTTTTAAGTGTTGTACGAGCATACAAATGTTTTAAATTAGATGTTCCTCTAAGGTTATATTTCTCCTCTTTTATTGAGAAGAATTGTTGTACATTCTTGGGTAGCAGGTTATCGTTTGCTTTATACATAATTTTAGCTGTTTGCAAATGCACCAAATCGTTGAATTTCAATAATTGTGATTTAATAAATAAAGGGTTTGTATTCTCTATATCCAACATTATGTATTATTCTAACACAGTTAATGAATGAAGCGCACATTTGTAGTTGTTTCCCCATATTTCTACACAGTAACTCAGATATGGTAACACTGGTGGGCAGTAGAGAATATGAAGTGATTTTTGGCCCAGAACATGTTTTGCTTTATTCATTATTGATGTTTTTCTTGCTATTTTATGTTGTATATTTTTTTACATGAGATCTCCAATTCATTTTATCATCTATTGTTACACTCAAAAATGGAACAATATATGGCAGTTAATCTTGTTAAAATGTTACTAAACACATTGCTTGGACACTTAAGAAAGTTGTTATTATGGCCACAGTTCAAGCTCGAAGCGAATGAATTAAATTTACATGGTTTTGGAACCACTGTATTTAGTAATGAGGCATTTGTGATAACATTTAAAGGCAAAACTTTATAGTCCATTTTTATATGGTATCCAGTTTAAAGGCCTACTGAAATTTTTTTTTTTTTTTTTAAACGGGGATAGATAGTAGCAGATCCATTCTATGTGTCATACTTGATCATTTCGCGATATTGCCATATTTTTGCTGAAATAATTTAGTACAGAACATCGATGATAAAGTTCGCAACTTTTGATCGCTGATAAAAAAAAGCCTTGCCTGTACCGGAAGTAGCGTGACGTCACAGGTTGAAGGGCTCCTCACATTTCCCCATTGTTTACAATGCAGCACGAGCGATTCGGACCGAGAAAGCGACGATTACCCCATTAATTTGAGCGAGGATGAAAGATTTGTGGATGAGGAACGTGAGAGTGAAGGACTAGCGTGCAGTGCAGGACGTATCTTTTTTCGCTCTGACCGTAACTTACACTACCGTTCAAAAGTTTGGGGTCACATTGAAATGTCCTTATTTTTGAAGGAAAAGCACTGTACTTTTCAATGAAGATAACTTTAAACTAGTCTTAACTTTAAAGAAATACACTCTATACATTGCTAATGTGGTAAATGACTATTCTAGCTGCAAATGTCTGGTTTTTGGTGCAATATCTACATAGGTGTATAGAGGCCCATTTCCAGCAACTATCACTCCAGTGTTCTAATGGTACAATGTGTTTGCTCATTGGCTCAGAAGGCTAATTGATGATTAGAAAACCCTTGTGCAATCATGTTCACACATCTGAAAACAGCTTAGCTCGTTACAGAAGCTACAAAACTGACCTTCCTTTGAGCAGATTGAGTTTCTGGAGCATCACATTTGTGGGGTCAATTAAACCCTCAAAATGGCCAGAAAAAGAGAACTTTCATCTGAAACTCGACAGTCTATTCTTGTTCTTAGAAATGAAGGCTATTCCACAAAATTGTTTGGGTGACCCCAAACTTTTGAACGGTCGTGTAGGTACAAGGGTTCATTGGATTCCACACTTTCTCCTTTTTCTATTGTTGATCACTGATTTGTATTTTAAACCACCTCGGATACTATATCCTCTTGAAAATGAGAGTCGAGAACGCGAAATGGACATTCACAGTGACTTTTATCTCCACGACAATACATCGGTGAAGCACTTTAGCTACGGAGCTAACGTGATAGCATCGTGCTTAAATGCATATAGAAACAAAAGAAATAGACCCCTGACTGGAAGGATAGACAGATAATCAACAATACTATTAAACCATGGACCTGTAAATACACGGTTAATGCTTTCCAGCCTGGCGAAGCTTAACAATGCTGTTGCTAATGACGCCATTGAAGCTAACCTAGCAACGGGACCTCACAGAGCTATTATAAAAACATTAGCGCTCCACCTATGCCAGCCAGCCATCATCTGCTCATCAACACCCGTGCTCACCTGCGTTCCAGCGATCGACGGAAGGACGAAGGACTTCACCCGATCATCCGTGCGGTCGGCGGCTAGCGTCGGATAGCACGTCCGCTATCCAAGTCAAAGTCCTCCTGGTTGTGTTGCTACAGCCAGCCGCTAATACACCGATCCCACTTACAACTTTCTTCTTTGCAGTCTTCATTGTTCATTAAACAAATTGCAAAAGATTCACCAACACAGATGTCCAGAATACTGTGGAATTTTGAGATGAAAACAGAGCTTTTTTGTATTGGATTCAATGGTGTCCGAATACTTCCGTTTAACTACTGACGTCACGCGCATACGTCATCACACTTAGACGTTTTCAACTGGAAGTTTAGCTTGAAATTTAAAATTGCACTTTATAAGTTAACCCGGCCGTATTGGCATGTGTTGCAATGTTAAGATTTCATCATTGATATATAAACTATCAGTGGTCGGTAGTAGTGGGTTTCAGTAGGCCTTTAATGTTAACGTTCAAACACTTAGCAAGTTATGTTTTTTGGAAGACTTTTGGCATCAGGCTATTTGGAGAATGATACAACACCGCAGACACTTGGTAAACAATACGATGAGATGATTTAACAGTTCCCAAACAATCCCTTTGAGTTGTGTCTTGTTTTTTTTTTCTTGACTCTAGTTGTTTTACTACCCAGCATCCAATCTTTGAAACATTGTGCAATATAAACACCAGATAGCGTGATAGCTTGTAAATAATTTACCTCCACAAAAGCAGTCGATTAAAATGAGTCCCAGCAACGCAGTGAGATTTATGCTGGTTTATAAAGGAGAGCGAGTCAATAGACAATCTACGTCTGGATCAGCGCTGCAGGCTCGGTTGCGAGTGTAACTCTGTGTTGGATTTAATAGAAAAGACACAACTAGTAGACTACCAACACAAGGATATTCTCTATTGGCGCAATTTCATTGTAAATATGGAAATTAAAACGTGTTTTGACTGTATGGGCCAGGGGTGTCAAACTCATTTTAGCTCAGGGGCTGCATGGGGGAAAGTAAAAGTAAAATCATGGCATGATAACTTAAAAATACAACTACGACAACTTCAGATTGTTTTCTTTGTTTTACTTTGGCCCAAAAATGGAACATTCTGAAAATGTACAATCCTCTTGACAAAAACACTTCAAGTTGGTTGAAAATTCTGAGGAAAAAATTGGTGCAGTTTTTAAAAAAAACATGAAGAACACAATGAGTTTGGACTGAAACTCAGTGTATCTACAAAGCAATTCAACTTTAAGTCACGGCCCATCGAGGATTGAACAAAAAACAAAATTAAGCATGAATATAAACTCTTCTATGTATGAACTACCTCATTTGTCATTTCCACTGTTCACTTTCTTTACATTTGCACCGAAGACAATGCTTTTCACAGAACTATATCAATGTGCAGTGTCTCATGCAGCACTCTAAGTGGGGTTGTTGTTGTTGTTTGTTTACAGCAGGGTGCTCACACTTTTTCTGCAGGCGAGCTACTTTTCAATTGATCAAGTCGCGGGGATCTACCTCATTCATATATATAATTTATATTTACTTATTTATGAAATATATGTTTTTGTTAACAAGTTAAAGGTGTTTAATGATAATGCAAGCATGTTTAACACATACAGTTAATATTGTTAATACATTAAAGGTGTTTAATGATAATACAAGAATGTTTAATACATATAGTTAATATTGTTAACAAGTTAAAGGTGTTTAAAGATAATGCAAGCATGTTTAACCACATATAGTTAATATTGTTAACAAGTTAAAGGTGTTTAAAGATAATACAAGCATGTTTAACACATATAGATTCCTTTCTTTCATGAAGACAAGAATATAAGTTGGTGTATTACCTGATTCTGATGACTTGCATTGATAGGAATCAGACAGTGGTGCTGATAACGTCCGCATTTTCAAATGGAGGAGAAAAAAAGTCCTCCTTTCTGTCCAATACCACATGAAAGTGGTTGGTGTTTGGCATCTTATTTGTCCGGCTTCCGTACTCCTTTGTATACACTTTAGAATAAATACATTGGCGGCAAACTCCGTAGCTTGCTAGCTTGTGCACGCCAGCGCTCTGAGACTCTTATTTTGTTAGCGCAGGCAGAATGAAGCAGAGCTTTTATTGTGCAACTGTGCAGTCGGTCTTTGGAGTTTTGACGACAGGTACGGTGCCAGAGTCTGTTGAAATAAAAAGTGTTTCTCGCCTTCCTGTCGGTAATTTTTTCTTAATAATGAGCTGGCAGCAGCCAGCGTCATCTCAGAAGACCCCCGGGTGCCGTGAATGTCAATCAAGTGACGAAAGTGACGTCATAGTGAAGATTTATGATCGCTCATTTTTTGGACTATTTTTTTAATGCCTGGCTGGCGATCGACTGACACACCCTCCGTGATCGAGAGGGGGGGGGGTTGAGGTGCAGCCAGCATACCCCTTCCTCTTCGAGCTTTTCTGGATGAAATGAAATTCTTTTTTCCAATCATTTGGAAGTGGCAAGCGTATTTTTCTTCTTCTTACTTGTCGTCGCCATGTCTCTTCTTCGTTCTTCTGCTTCGTCTCCTTCTTGTTGTGTGTGCAGTTGTGCACTGAGCTCCAAAAGCCGTATATGTTATTGTAGTGTCCCGAAAGAGTTAGTGCTGCAAGGGATTCTGGGTATTTGTTCTGTTGTGTTTATGTTGTGTTACGGTGTGGATGTTCTCCTGAAATGTGTTTGTCATTCTTGTTTGGTGTGGGTTCACAGTGTGGCGCATATTTGTAACAGTGTTAAAGTTTTTTATACGGCCTACCCTCAGTGTGACCTGTATGGCTGTTGACCAAGTATGCCTTGCGTTATCATTAAACCAGTTAATTGATCATTCAACGTGTCAGCATTTCTTGACATCTTCGAGTAAAGACCATTGTTAATCCCGTCCAACGCTACATTATTATGTGACTGGGCCGGTACGCTGTTTATATGGAGGAAAAGCGGACGCCTGGACAGCATGCGGCTATTAAGGGGTGAAGGTTTCGGGTGAGAGAGGACGTTAAAGGCAGTGCCTTTAAGGCACGCCCCCAATATTGTTGTCCGGGTGGAAATCAGGAGAAATTCGGGAGAATGGTTGCCCCGGGAGATTTTCGGGAGAGGCACTGAAATTCGGGAGGGTTGGCAAGTATGGTCATAGTCAGCTCCACATCACACATGTAGTACATAATATACTTACATATCTCCAGTGAACAGTCTTGTGCTCAAAGGCATTACTATTATTTCACAAAAAAGAAAAGAAAATTGAATTAAGAAAATAAAATACAATTAAATTAAATCAAACATATCTCAAGAGGGTAATGGGGAGAAGTATAAACTTGTTGAATCCCCCCCTTTTTTACATAGTTACTTTAACTTTAACAGTTTCCTCTGAACCACATTTTATCACATTCATCTGGATCCACATAACTCAATTTGCCCAGAACAAAGTGCTTACAATTCTCAATATATCATCATAAGTAAGTCATATAAGTCATTCATAGTCACATTACCAATTATACTTCTGTTTGTTTTACGTTGGGTCGAGGGGGAGGAGTCGCAGCCCCGCTTTACCGTGTACCTCTTGCTTGGTATGCTTGCTCACCCCGGTATAAACTATTTGTTTGCCTAACAGAATTGCTATTGCGACATCCAGTGGACACATTCAGAACAGCAGTTTATTTCATTTAAAAACGCAGCTCAATTTTACACTTTGCAAATTCATCTCGCAGGCTGCATGAAACCTGTTCAGCCCGCGGGCCGCATGTTTGACATCCCTGGTATAGGTAATGTTTTAAAAGGGTCCTTTTATGATTTATTTTTCAACATTTAAAACACTTTTGTGTGGTCTACCTAACATGTAATAGTGGTTCTTTGGTCAACATGTTGCATAGATTATGTTTTACAAACCGTCTTCAAGTTGCTTTCAGACTTTCAGGATGTACCGTTTTGTTGGCGGTCTTAGGCTGCTTCTACACTAAGCCGGCTAAGATTATACAGGGTATATCCCTCCTAACCTTATCCCTGTCCACACACACACAGTGCAACGCGACCTAGTACACATGCGGGATCTAGATATCTGGTCAGGACACTCCTCACTCTTTTAGCTTCACCTTCATTGTCCATTCTTGCATCCTGCCTGTGCTTGGAGGCTGAAATTGGCGGTCGTACTTGACGGCCGCAACCACTTCATGGCTTCACATTAGTTATGGAGTACAAAACTAGACGTTGAGTAATCGCTCGACATACATGGTGGACAATAACTGATAGTCTGCTTTGCCAGTCCAAATGCATTCGTTTTTTTCCGTACTCTTCCCTCGTCCACGGGAGCTCGCATTCTTGTTGTCTCCCCTTCGACAAATGGACAAAGTTTTTCGTGAAGTAGAATCACAGCTGACCTGGACATTCGTAAGTTCTCTTGCTGTTCGTCTGACACAACACACTCGTTGACAAACATATTCCACCAGGCTGCCGTTCTTCCAAGGACTTTCCAAAACCGTCGCTCAACATTGCTATGTTGCCATCTGAGATGTGTTGTATCCCAAATAGCTGCAATTGCGTGTTTCCTTCTCCTAAGGTATTCATGTGTGATTTCCACAACCGTCTGAACATGTAGAAGAAGGAAAAACACGGGCATGTCTGGATGACTCACCTTCATATTTCTAGTGTTTACCTCCGAGTGGAAACAGGTTGTTATGAAGCTGACTGTGACGCGTTCTTTCTGACGTCACTTCCTGTGTGGGGCGCGGTCTTTCTGGCGTCACTTCCTCTCCGAACTCAGTTTGTAAACGATCGATGAGTCCATACAAAGCCAAGAGCTGGAGATTCAAGAAATACACGGTGCACTTACCCGTGTAAAAAATTATCCAAAGGGGGGGACCTTAAACTATGCTTTAGTGTGGCTGACACGGGGCTTAGGCTAAATAATTATTCGTTTAAGGAGTTATCCGGCTTAACCGTAAGACCCAAATATAGAAAAACCTAAAAAAAAAAAAAAAATTTACCTTTCAGATGTTGTAGGAGGCATTTGATGCAGAAATTGAAGAGTTAAAAAAATGTTTATGTATGTTTTTAGAGAAATGTTGTAATATTGCAACATTGGGCTTTGTACTCACGTTGTCTGAACAACTAAGGGTTCATTTGCAGGGTTGATTGCTTACTTATCCCCGCAACGATATATACCATTAATAATAATCACACATTAGTTATATTTTTATGAAGTCATCTATTACAAATATAAAAAATATGAAACAAGATAAAACTCTTAAACGCTTTTTCCCCCTCTTTTTTTCTTTTCATGACATTGGTCATGAAGACTTTCATTGCAGGCTTTTCTCTCTGAATGAATCAAGCCAGAGTCTGAGTTTCCATAGTTTGTCTTTCTTTTCCGTCTCAGATACTGTCATGTTGTTTACAAAATGTAATGACGTCAACAGGGATTGGAATCTGTAGCGTGGCATCACATCAGCAACAGGTGGTGGACCAAGTGCTCAGGGTAGACAATAGTGTCAGCCTGGTAAGTCGCTTTGGACAAAAGTGTCCAAATTACATCAATGTAAATGTAAATGGCATAATGGCTCTAATTATCATACTAAAAGGAAAACATGCATACCCCCATTACATCCACACAGTCCGGAAAATTATTTTCCCCAGAACTGAATTCTGAACTGAAGTTATGGAATTTTAGGTCAGGCTGATCAATTAACTACATTTTTTAGAGATACAACTTTTAAATCAGTCGAATTTGACCAGAACACAACACAAGGGTAGAATTTATACTATCCATGTATAGAGAAAATACTTCAGGCAGTGGTTTAGTGAATGGAATACAACCTGTTTGAGCCCACTACAACAAGCCAGCTATTTGACTACCACATTCACCCAATGTTGTATAATTGCAACAATTATATAACAAGCTCTAAATGAAATTTGATGCATCTGTTCCACAAAAACTACATATGTTCATGCTCTAGACATTGTAATAACAACCAAAAAAAATATAAAATACATTTTACTTACTTGAAACTGATGAATCCGGTCCAATGAAACAAATAGATGTTGTTGGAAGGAAACCTTGAGAGGTTGTGTGAGTTCATGGCCAGAAGGCGTGACTTATAAACAAATGTACGATCCAATAGCATTGTGAGACTGAACAATAGGACCCAATGACTATGTAAATGTGGTAAAAAAAATAAAAAAATATAACAGATTGTTTTTTAGAATGGTTAAAGGTAACGTTGTGATTTTACAACGAGGGGTCTTACAGGGTTAATGTAGACATGGTCTTATTTACGTGGGTCAACGTAAAACTTTGTTTTACATAATATTGCGAAACAAAATGCCAGATGATGTCTCCTAATAGGTGCCTTTTTGAGGTCCTTATACACCAGACCTGGGCATTCTGCAGCCCGCGGGCCACATCCGGCCCTTTGTGCGTCCCTGTCCGGCCCGCGTGAGGCCAGTCATAAATTACAAAATCAATTTAAAAAAGTATCTATGTCGAGTGTGCAATACAACGGTGCTGCTTTTGTTTTGAAAAGCGTTATTTGTATTACTTCCGTGTGGACGTATGCGCGTGCGTGATTGTGAGTGAATGTCAACAGCTGCAATCACAAATTACAAAATAAAGTTGAAAAAACATCTATGTCGTGCGCGCAATACAACTGTGCTGCTTTTATTTTGAAAAATGTTATTTATGGGCCTATGTCCGTGTGTAACCTGCGAGTGAAGGTGCACAGCGACAAGTGATGCACGGTTTACACCCGAGACGCTAAAAAGAGAAAAGTTGATGACCAATGCCGTGTTTTCAACAAGACATGGACTGCCAAGCAACGTTCCCTCTAAGGTGCGCGCCTGCGCAATTGCACACTCATGCGTCCTCTGCGCACAGCAAATATATACCGCGCACCAAATCAAATCCCATCTGAATTCTAAACAAAATAAACACATTTATTCTGTGTAATTTTGCAATGCAACTCTGAGTGACAGTGACAACAAGTGGCCCTAACGGTGTTCGTCAACACCGTTCAATTATTGTAACGTCTATCGAGATGCTTCAAGGCCAGGAATTATATCGATCACTTTATTGAGCAAAACTGTTTATATTGGGCCATAACCACACCAAAAACATGAGTAAAACACTTCTATCTCGAAAAACTAGTCATTTTCTGCCGTACAAACCAGGCCAAAACCAACTTGTCATCTGTCACCAACACGCATAGCACTAAACCACTGGTGCGTTTATGGCCTCACAAAAAGTCGGACAACTCAAACACCACACAAAGTTACACTATGACTCCTCAGTCATACGTGTGCTTATTTTACTGTCATTTATTATTAATGTTAATTTATTTATATTAATCATGGAATGCTGTTACTAGAGAAAGTTACAGGAATGCCAACTTCATCCTATGCTTACATTTCATTGTGCAACATGAGGATGTTTAAGGGGAACTAAATGTGATCTCTGAAAGGGGTACAAATGATTTCCAAAGCAGTGCTTTTGGTATAAGGTTAAGTTAGGTTAAATGAAAGTATTATTATTATTATTAATTATTACTATTATTATTACTATTATTATTTATCTTACGGTATATATCAAAAATAATATTGAGCAACATTTAATTGAAATATTGTCGATGTGGCCCTCCAGCAGTGCTCGGGTTGCTCATGCAGCCCCTGGTAAAAAATAATTGCCCACCCCTGTTATACACACACCACAATAATACATACGGCTGCAGAATTAATCCAATTTTGATCGTAATCACGATTTTGGCAGCTACGATCGTCTGCGATAATAACATTTAAAATACAGGCTCCGTTGCATTTCAAACCAAGCACATTCACAACCAACAGTCAACCAACCACCAGGGGCCGACCGATAGACAGTGGACTCATGTGAGAGCGAGTATGAGTCCATAACTCTAAAACCTGCAGTACAACTGCATGCAGCATGTTGTTATTCGTTAGGGAACTTTGCCTTTGGCCTTAGCTGCAGACAATCTGCAGAAAAAGACACACAATGATCTTTTCAAGTTCATTAGCGGATGCGTGTATGCGTTGAGTGGCGAGCACGTGAGGAGAAGATGGCGCTTGAGTTTGAACAGCCAAGTGGTAAAAGCATTTAAACGGATGAGTCCCCCCCCCCGCCCCACTCAAGTGCACTTCCATAAGCTTCCACAGAGTGTGTGGCTGGCTTTATATATTTGCGTACATCAGGCTATGGTGTGCTATTTGCACATTGGAGAGGTGGAAATTGAATTAGTTTCCATATATTGTGTCCAGCGCTCTTCTCGCTCCGGCTAAGCCCTTTCTGCTCTCCCCTGTTTGCCTAATGTGGCAGAGGGAAAAGTGAGGACTTATGCCGTCTCCCGTTTTACCGCTCACCCACACTTTTCCTTTCTGCACCATGCAGCACGGATTACAGCTAAGGGTGCTTACAGACCCGACGCTGCTGGAGAAAATAAAATAAAGCGATGCTATTCTTGCATGATGAAAATAAAAACGTCCTCACGTGTCATGAAGCTTCCATGATCTAGCTGCTCAATTTCTTCCCTCCCACTTCCTGTCAGCGCCTAATAATAAAGGAGAGTCGTAAAGTGTGCCCCTAGGACTCAATAACACAAAGTATGTCCATGATATTATTGTTCATCATAAGGCTTTTGTTGTTGTTTATGGATGTGAAGTAGAGCATTTTTCATGTTTTTTTATTTATTTATTTTTTCCTGATTAGCACTCGTAGCCTCCTGTGCATGCAAGCAACCGTTTCCTCGGAGGAACCTGCGGGCAGGTGTAAGACGGCGTAATGACTTAAAGGTTTCTCCTGTCTCTCTGTGGTAATTTCTTTCTTCCTCCCTCGTCTCCAGCCGCCCCCTGGTTTATCCCAGGTGCGAATGGAGCTATCCTGCAGGTTGCATGGGTGTTGATGTGTGTTGGATGCCACATTTAGGAGTGTTTAATAGTTAAAGCACTCTGCTGCTTCTTCTATACTTAGCTTCTATTCCCTCTCCTTTGGATACAGGTTCGCTGTATCCCAAGGAGAAAGACTCTTAAAGGCCTACTGAAATGAAATGTTCTTATTTAAACAGGGATAGCAGGTCCATTCTATGTGTCATACTTGATCATTTCGCGATATTGCCATATTTTTGCTGAAAGGATTTAGTAGAGAACTTAGACGATAAAGTTCGCAACTTTTGGTCGCTGATAAAAAAGCCTTGTTGTAGAGCGCCTCACATCTGCACATTGTTTACAATCATGGCCACCAGCAGCGAGAGCGATTCGGTCCGAGAAAGCGACGATTACCCCATTAATTTGAGTGAGGATGAAAGATTTGTGGATGAGGAAAGTGAGAGTGAAGGATTAGAGGGCAGTGGAAGCGATTCAGATAGGGAAGATGCTGTGAGAGGCGGGTGGGACCTGATATTCAGCTGGGAATGACTAAAACAGTAAATAAACACAAGACATATATATATACTCTGTTAGCCACAACACAACCAGGCTTATATTTAATATGCCACAAATTAATCCGCATAAGAAACACCTCCTCCTCCCGTCCATATAACCCACCAATACAACTCAAACATCCGCACAACACACTCAATCCCACAGCCCAAAGTACCGTTCACCTCCATAAAGTTCATACAGCACATATATTTCCCCAAAGTTACGTACGTGACATGCACATAGCGGCACGCACGTACGGGCAAGCGATCAAATGTTTGGAAGCCAAAGCTGCGTACTCACGGTAGCGCGTCTGCTATCCAACTCAAAGTCCTCCTGGTTGTGTTGCTGCAGCCGGCCGCTAATACACCAATCCCACCTACAGCTTTCTTCTTTGCTGTCTTCATTGTTCATTAAACAAATTGCAAAAGATTCACCAACACAGATGTCCAGAATACTGTGGAATTTTGCGATGAAAACAGACGACTTAATAGCTGGCCACAATGGTGTCCCAATATGTCCGCACAATCCGTGACGTCACGCGCAAACGTCATCATACCGAGACGTTTTCAGCAGAAATTTACAATTGCACTTTACTAAACTAACCCGGCCGTATTGGCATGTGTTGCAATGTTAAGATTTCATCATTGATATATAAACTATCAGACTGCGTGGTCGGTAGTAGTGGGTTTCAGTAGGCCTTTAAAGGTTTATTATTTAAAACACTTCCATGGGGTCTAGAGCATGGCTCCCCACCTGCACAAGGGACCAGTTTAATGTATGCATTATTTTCACAGACCGATAAATACAGCAAACATAGGTGAATGAAAAATGCAACTCACCATAACGCTGAATTAGTGGGTGACCTGGCTTTTATCTCTTTGCAAAAAATATATACTATATTGCCAAAAGTATTTGGCGACCCATCCAAATGTTCAGAATCGGGTGCCCTAGTCACTTGGCCCGGCCACAGGTGTATAAAATCAAGCACTTAGGCATGGAGACTGTTTCTAAAAACATCTGTGAAAGAATGCGCCGCTCTCAGTGATTTCCAGCGTGGAACTGTCATTGGATGCCATCTGTGCAACAAATCCTGTCGTGAAAATTCCTCGCTCCTAAATATTCCAAAGTCAACTGTCGGCTTTATTATAAGAAAATGGAAGAGTTTGGGAACAACAGCAACTCAGCCACAGAGTGGTAGGCCACGTAAACTGACAGAGAGGGGTCAGCGGATGCTGAAGCGCATAGTGCAAAGAGGTCGCCGACTTTCTGCACGGTCAGTTGCTACAGAGCTCCAAACTTCATGTGACCTTCCAATTAGCCCACGTACAGTACGCAGAGAGCTTCATGGAATGGGTTTCCATGACCGAGCAGCTGCATCTAAGCCATACATCACCAAGTCCAAGTTCAGGAGTTGGGCTTGGTCCTGAGTAGTCCTTAGTTTAATCCCGGGCTCGGGATCTTTCTGTGTGGAGTTTGCATGTTCTCCCCATGACTGTGTGGGTTCCCTCCGGGTACTCCGGCTTCTTCCCACCTCCAAAAAACATGCACCTGGGGATAGGTTGATTGGCAACACTAAATTGGCCCTAGTGTGTGAATGTGGGTGAATGTTGTCTGTCTATCTGTGTTGGCCCTTTGATGAGGTGGCGACTTGTCCAGAGTGTACACCGCCTTCTGCCCGAATGCAGCTGAGATAGGCTCCAGCACCCCCCGCGACCCCAAAAGGGACAAGCGGTAGAAGATGGATGGATGAATGGATGGATGGATGGGCTTGGCCCCTTAGTTCCAGTGAAAGGAACTATGAATGCTCCAGGATACCAAAACATGTTGGACAATTCCATGCTCCTAACCTTGTGGGAACAGTTCGGAGCGAGTCCCTTCCTCTTCCAACATGACTGTGCACCAGTGCACAAAGCAAGGTCCATAAAGACATGGATGACAGAGTCTGGTGTGGATGAACTTGACTGGCCTGCACAGAGTCCTGACCTGAACCCGATAGACCTTGTGGACTGCCTTCCCAGAAGAGTCGAAGCTATAATAGCTGCAAAAGGTGGACCGACATCATATTGAACCCTGTGGTTTAGGAATGGTATGGCACTTCAAGTTCATATGTGAGTCAAGGCAGGTGGCCAAATACTTTTGGCTATATAGTGTATGTTTGTTTTTTCTCTTTTTTGCTTTGGCTAACGTATCTGATGCGTTATACGTGATATGTCATCGTCAAGGACAATAGTATAGGTAATATATAATACAATTAAGATGGACATGCCACTAGTTACAATGGATTTATGTCGCTTTCTATATCTATTCTAAGAGTTATGTATTCATATATTGTGCAATATTTTTTACATACATACATTAATGTATGTTTTTTTATGGTGCATTTTTCCATGTGTAATCTGTAAATGCTAACTACTCGTGCAATGGGGCTATGTGCAATAATTGCAACACTTTAATTTACTAGGTAGACCAAGGGAGATATGTGTTTACTTCCTTCGGCACACTTATGACCCGTAATTCAGTACACTTGCACTTTTAGCACAATAGCACTTCTCCAACTGCCTTATGTACTTGAACTATTATGGTGACTTTATTCTTGAGCTGTCCTAAACTGAGGTTATGCAGCAACCTACTGTTTTTTGTTTGTTTTTGTTTTTATATCTGAGTCTGTGCATTTTATTGTACTGACATTAGACATAATAATGTCGGTGCTGTCAAACTTAACTTTGTTGTAATTACCATCAACTTGCCGGGGATTGCAGATGGAAATTAGCCCTTGGCTACAATCTGGCACATTTACATTTTATACGTTCATTAATGGGCATTGTCCCATCTAACGAAGATATAAGGGAGTTTTATTATACATTTGTGAACAAATTATCAGTGTGTATCTAGTGCAGGGGTTCTTAACATGGGTTCGATCGAACCCTAGGGGTTCAGCGGAGCCTCCGCCACGGAGGTCAAGACACACCGACTCATCGTGTACATACAAACTTCTCCCTATCGGCGTACTATGAATACCCCCAAGCGATGTTCCCTCTCATTTCCATCTGATTTGCATGTGTGTAATTTGTTGTGAGTTCATGCACTGTGTTGGTTTTGTTCTTTGAACAAGGTGATGTTCATGCACGGTTCATTTTGTGCACCAGTAAAAAAAACATATAAGTTTGTCTTGAATTTGAAAAAAATTAAAATCATTATTTTTCACTAAAGAAGGTTTTGGTGAATGCGCATATGAAACTGGTGGGGTTCGGTACCTCCAACAAGGTTAAGAACCACTGATCTAGTGGGACAGGCAAAAGTTAAATCGGACAAAATGCAGTCGTTGGTAAAATGATTTAATGTTTAATTACAATCAGTGGCCATGATACTGATTGGCTTGGTCTCATTTTGCTGCCAATACTACTATAGCATTGATATTTGTAGTCAAATCGAGGCATTTTTATGCCTAAAAAAATGCTTAACACACATAAACAACACCTACAATTATACAGAGTGAAGCTGGAAACTTTGAAGCGGGATGTGGCAAGGGGCACATGTATTTTTTTTTCGGCACGGTTCGAAAATAAACAAATGGTCCCCTGTTAAAAAAAAAGACTGCAAAACGTAGCATTCAGAGGCATCCATGATGGTGTGGAAGCTCACGCCCAAATGTATGAAACTTATGATCTGACACTTTGATATTGTTTAACACAAGTATTGTAACAACATTTATAAATCAGAAAAAATTCAAATCATGATATGTCCCCCTTTATATTTTGTGTATATATATATATATATATATATATATATATATATATATATATATATATATATATATATATATATATATATATATATATATATATATATATATATATATATATGTATGTATATATATATATATATATATATATATATATATATATATATATATATATATATATATATATATATATATATATATATATATATACATACATACATACATATACATACATATATATTAGGGCTGGGAATCTTTGGGTGTCCCACGATTCGGTTCAAAATCGATTCTAGGGGTCACGATTTGATTCAAAATCGATTTTTTTTTCATTCAAAACGATTCTCGATTCAAAAACGAATATTTTTTTTATTTTTTATTTTTGAAAACAATACACAACAATACCATAATAATGCAATACAATTTAATTTTGGAGTTCTGAACTTGTAATTTCTTGCAGCGTTTATTAAGTGGTAATATGTCACATGTGTCCCAATTAACTTTATACCCTGATAAACAGTCATATTCAGTGATGACATTATTGATATAAAGAAGAGAGGAGTTAACATGTGACAGGTAAAAAAATTATGTCGTCACAATACATCGATAGCTTATTATACTGAGAGCCAATTTTTATACCATGAATATTATTTTCACTTCTTATTTTTGCAGCTAAGGGTTTAATAACCAAATTAAATAATAATACAGATGCAGGACATCCCTGTTTTACTCCTCTCTTTAACAAAAAAGGTTCTGAAATATGATTATTGGTTTTGATGCCATGGGCCTTGTATAAAGCATCTTAATCCATTGTGTAAAATTATCTCCAAATCAAAATTTACGTAATGTGCAAAACATAAATGACCAGTTTATGCGGTCGAATGCCTTCTCCGCATCAACAGTACATACTGCTGTGGGATAAGGGAGACTTCTAGCATAGTAAATAACATTAAACCATTTCCTTGTATTGTCTGAAGATTGTCGACATTCCATGAAGCCAGTTTGGTCAGTATGAATTAATTTTCCTATTACATTTGATAATCGTGTGGCTAAGATTTTTGCCAAGATTCAAAAGGATTCTCCATTCATTCAATACATAGGATTTCAGCAGGATCTACCCCAGTCTGCTGACATGCAAGCAGAGTAGTAGATTTTTGTAAAAAGCTTTTATAATTGTAAAGGACAATGTTTTATCAACTGTTTGCAATAATGTACATTTGTTTTAACTATTAAATGAACCAAAAATATGACTTATTTTATCTTTGTGAAAATATTGGACACAGTGTGTTGTCAAGCTTATGAGATGCGATGCAAGTGTAAGCCACTGTGACACTATTGTTCTTTTTTATTTTAATGTCTAATGATAATGTCAATGAGGGATTTTTAATCACTGCTATGTTGAAATTGTAACTAATATTGATACTGTTGTTGATAATATTCATTTTTGTTTTACTACTTTTGGTTTGTTCTGTGTCGTGTTTGTGTCTCCTCTCAATTGCTCTGTTTATTGCAGTTCTGAGTGTTGCTGGGTCGGGTTTGGTTTTGGAATTGGATTGCATTGTTATGGTATTGCTGTGTATTGTTTTGTTGTATTGATTCATAAAAAAAAAAAAAAAAAAAAAAAAAAATTAAAAAAAAAAACCTCGATTTTTTAAAAATGAGAATCGATTCTGAATCGCACAACGTCAGAATCGCGATTCGAATTCGAATCGATTTTTTCCCCCACCCCTAATATATATATATATATTGTATGTGTATATATATATATACTGTATGTGTATATATATATATATACTGTATGTATATATATATATATATATATATATATATATATATATATATATATATATATATATATATATATATATATATATATATATGTGTATATATATATATATATATATATATATATATATATATATATATATATGTGTATATATATATATATATATATATATATATATATATATATATATATATATATATATATATATATGTATATATATGTGTGTGTGTATATATATATATATATATATATATATATATATATATATATATATATATATATATATATATATATATATATATATATGTATATATATGTGTGTGTGTATATATATATATATATATATATATATATATATATATATATATATATATATATATATATATATATATATATATATATATATATATATATATATATAAAAATCAGAATCAAAAATACTTTATTAATCCCCGGGGGGAAATTAATATATGTATATATACTACCGTTCAAAAGTTTGGGGTCACCCAAACAATTTTGTGTTTGAGCCTTCAGTTCTAAGAACAAGCATAGACTGTCGAGTTTCAGATGAAAGTTCTCTTTTTCTGGCCATTTTGAGTGTTTAATTGACCCCACAAATGTGATGCTCCAGAAACTCAATCTGCTCAAAGGAAGGTCAGTTTTGTAGCTTCCGTAACGAGCTAAACTGTTTTCAGATGTGTGAACATGATTGCACAAGGGTTTTCTAATCATCAATTAGCCTTCTGAGCCAACGAGCAAACACATTGTACCATTAGAACACTGGAGTGATGGTTGCTGGAAATGGGCCTCTATACACCTATGTAGATATTGCACCATAAACCAGACATTTGCAGCTAGAATAGTCATTTACCACATTAGCAGTGTATAGAGTGTATTTCTTTAAAGTTAAGACTAGTTTAAAGTTATCTTCATTGAAAAGTACAGTGCTTTTCCTTCAAAAATAAGGACATTTCAATGTGACCCCAAACTTTTGAACGGTAGTGTATATATATCTATATATATGTATATATGTATATATATATATATGTATATATATATATATATATATATATATATATATATATATATATATATATATATATATATATATATATATATATATATATATATATATATATATTTTCCCCCCAAAATAATAAAAACATTCCAAAAAAAATATATCAACTTGCATGATAAAAGATGATATTTGTGTATTATATACCATTTAATATAATGCTAATATATCTATACGTTATATTTGTATATACAGTAATTAAAGGCCTACTGAAACCCACTACTACCGACCACGCAGTCTGATAGTTTATATATCAATGATGAAATCTTAACATTATAACACATGCCAATACGGCCGGGTTAACTTATAAAGTGACATTTTAAATTTGCCGCTAAACTTCCGGTTCGAAACGCCTCTGAGGATGACGTATGCGCGTGACGTAGCCCGGCGAACACGGGTATGCCTTCCACATTGAAGCCAATACGAAAAAGCTCTGTTTTCATTTCATAATTCCACAGTATTCTGGACATATGTGTTCGTGAATCTGTTGCAATCATGTTCATTGCATTATGAAGAAGGAAGCTGAGCAAGCAAAGAAGAAAGTTGTCGGTGCGAAATGGACGTATTTTTCGAACGTAGTCAGCAACAACAGTACACAGCCGGCGCTTCTTTGTTTACATTCCCGAAAGATGCAGTCAAGATGGAAGAACTCGGATAACAGAGACTCTAACCAGGAGGACATTTGACTTGGATACACAGACGCCTGTAGAGAACTGGGACAACACAGACTCTTACCAGGATTACTTTGATTTGGATGACAAAGACGCAGACGTGCTACTGTGAGTATGCAGCTTTGGCTTTTTTTTGCGTATGTACGTAACTTTTTTAAAATATATAAGCTTTATGAACCTTGGGTTAGGTGAACGGTCTTTTGGGCTGAGTGATTGTGTGTGTTGATCATGTGTTTGAATTGTATTGGCGTGTTCTATGGAGCTAGGAGCTAGCAGAGGAGCTAGGAGCTAGCATAACACGTACCGTACCGTACGTGCGCGTCACGTACGCAACTTTTTAAAAATATATAAGCTTTATGAACCTTGGGTTAGGTGAACGGTCTTTTGGGCTGAGTGATTGTGTGTGTTGATCATGTGTTTGAATTGTATTGGCGTGTTCTATGGAGCTAGGAGCTAGCAGAGGAGCTAGGAGCTAGCATAACAAACACGCAGGTGTTATTATGCAGGATTAATTTGTGGCATATTAAATATAAGCCTGGTTGTGTTGTGGCTAATAGAGTATATATATGTCTTGTGTTTATTTACTGTTGTAGTCATTCCCAGCTGAATATCAGGTACCGTGAGTATGCAGCCTTGGCTGCTAAACATTCGATAACTTGACCGTATGTGCGCGTCACGTACGTAACTTTTTAAAAATATATAAGCTTTATGAACCTTGGGTTAGGTAAACGGTCTTTTGGGCTGAGTGATTGTGTGTGTTGATCAGGTGTTTGAATTGTATTGGCGTGTTCTATGGAGCTAGGAGCTAGCAGAGGAGCTAGGAGCTAGCATAACAAACACGCAGGTGTTTTTATGCAGGATTAATTTGTGGCATATTAAATATAAGCCTGGTTGTGTTGTGGCTAATAGAGTATATATATGTCTTGTGTTTATTTACTGTTGTAGTCATTCCCAGCTGAATATCAGGTCACCCCCGGCTCTCACAGCATCTTCCCTATCTGAATAGCTTCAACTCCCCACTAGTCCTTCACTTGCACTTTACTCATCCACAAATCTTTCATCCTCGCTCAAATTAATGGGGAAATTGTCGCTTTCTCGGTCCGAATCTCTCTCACTTCATGCGGCCATCATTGTAAACAATAGGGAACTTTGCGTATATGTTCAACTGACTACGTCACGCTACTTCCGGTAGGTGCAAGCCTTTTTTTTATCAGATACCAAAAGTTGCAATCTTTATCGTCGTTGTTCTATACTAAATCCTTTCAGCAAAAATATGGCAATATCGCGAAATGATCAAGTATGACACATAGAATAGATCTGCTATCCCCGTTTAAATAAAAAAAATTCATTTCAGTAGGCCTTTAATGTACACTCATCTATTGCAAGTACTTGTTTAAAGCTTGCATAACTCCACCAAAAACACTGTTTTAAAATGATACTGCATATACTCGCAGTTAAGGAATATTTTTCCAAGGTATTTTGTTGTAGTATTTTGACTACAGTATCTGTACATGACCTTTGATTTACACGTCTTATTGCAGTGGAAACAAGGAGTTCAACGCTGAAATCATACGTTTTAGTAACATTTTTGAGACACTCGTGATTAAGGGCTATATAAATAACATTTGATTGATGGATTGACATGTTTAGGATGCATCTGCAGCGTGACTCTCCTTTTGTTATTTAAGTTAAGGATCAATTGATTTATTTTTTTACTTTACATGTTACTTGGGAGAATGTTACTTATTTGTTTTCATGATTTGGAATGAGAAAATGTATGAGAAAATCCTCAACAGTGTGAATCGATCGAGACGTCATTGGTTTTGAGTCACTTTTGTTCATCTGAAGTTTCCAGGTAAAACGTTTCTTTCCAGAAGGTCAGTCAGTGTGTGCCTCATGTTTCCATGTGTTTATTTGCGAGATAATGTCATCACTAATCCTACAAGGTCACATCGGTTGTATCGGGTGATTATCCCCCACTGTTTATTCATAAATCCCGCTGATGCCATTTCCTCACGCTGCCTGTGACCGTTGACCTGTCATTTACCGCCTATTGTTCCTTCTCCACCTCGGAGGCCGCCTGTCCATGTCGACATCCTCCTCTTTATCACAGCGGGGTCGCCCCCTGCTTGCAGGCAGGTTACTGTAGGATCTAAATGCAAAGCATATTTCTACCTAAAGGGCACTTTTCATTTTAGTGCTCCTAATCTCATCTTTCATCGTCTTGCCCCCGCCCGCTCTTGTCATCGCCTTCGTGGAGAGCAGCTTTTTGACTTGTTCCACTCGGCCGACCCGCCCGCTTCAGCGTCCTGCTGTTACTTTTGACAGTGCAGCTTTAAATCACGCAGGTGACTTGGCAGTGGCAATAACGCGCAGCACATCAGCGCTGTTTGAATATCTTAGCTCATGACTCCTAAATGCGTTGGAGCAGCAGCAGCAGCAGCCGCGTTGGCAAATAGCCTCGGTGTCAAACAGCGTGCTGCTCATCATTTGATCAATGGCGTTCGCCGAGCCCCCGCCATGTGTTTGTCTATGTACATGATTATATGATAAAAGGCTTTTGTAAATTGCTGCTCTTTAAACATAACATGCAGCAGGGGGTCTGCTGTCTTTTCGCTCCAGTGATTTAGAGGGTAGAGTAGGCCTTCGTGTGCTTGACTGGCAGCAAGGTTGGCGCTCCCACCTTGAAGTCGTAATAATTATTTCGGAAAAAAAAACTTTTCCTTTTCCCCCTCCACAATGACCTTGTGAGCTTGACAACCATTACAATCATATTACATTTTATTTTTTGCATCACATGGTGCCATTTAAAGCTATTGTGAAATACCTTCATTTACTGTAGATCCTTTATTGTTGTATACATCACAAATCACAACATTTGTAATGAGTGATTATTGCATTTGCATGGATACATAATACATTTTGAAGGATACTCTCAAAACTATTCACACCATAACTAAGGTTTGAGAAAGTTTGGATAAAGATGTTCCTCTTTTTTTGACTTATAATGTTGTTACAAAAGTTGGATACTCGCGTTAAACAATGCCAGAGTGTCAAATCATAAGGTCCATTGCATTTGGGCACGCAATTTCCGCAATTGTTTTTTAAAAATGTTTATTACAATGGGCCATTGGTGACATCACAGATTGACAGACATACACTATATTGCCAAAAGTATTTGGCCGCTTGCCTTGACTCACATGAACTTGAAGTGCCATCCCTATTCCTGACCCATAGGGTTCAATATGATGTCGGTCCACCTTTTGCAGCTATTACAGCTTCAACTCTTCTGGGAAGGCTGTCCACAAGGTTGCAGAGTGTGTTTATAGGAATTTTCGACCATTCTTCCAAAAGCGCATTGGTGAGGTCACACACTGATGTTGGTCGAGAAGGCCTAGCTCTCAGTCTCAGTTCTAATTCATCCCAAAGGTGTTTTATCGGGTTCAGGTCAGGACTCTGTGCAGGCCAGTCAAGTTCATCCACACCAGACTCTGTCATCCATGTCTTTATGGACCTTGCTTTGTGCACTGGTGCACAGTCATGTTGGAAGGGGAAGGGGCCCGCTCCAAACTGTTCCCACAAGGTTGGGAGCATGGAATTGTCCAAAATGTTTTGGTATCCTGGAGCATTTAAAGTTCCTTTCACTGGAACTAAGGGCCCAAGCCCAACTCCTGAAAAACAACCCCACACCATAATTACTTCTCCACCAAATTTCACATTTGGCACAATGCAGTCCGAAATGTAGCGTTCTCCTGGCAACCTCCAAACCCAGACTCGTCCATCATTGCCAGATGGAAAAGCGTGATTCACTGCTCTAGAGTCCAGTGGCGACGTGCTTTACACCATCTGACGCTTTGCATTGGACTTGGTGATGTATGGCTTAGATGCAGCTGCATCCTATGACAGTTCCACGCTGGAAATCACTGAGCTCCTGAGATTGGCCCATTCTTTCACAAATGTTTGTAGAAACAGTCTCCATGCCTAAGTGCTTGATTTTATACACCTGTGGCCGGGCCAAGTGATTAGGACACCTAATTCTGATCATTTGGATGGGTGGCCAAATACTTTTGGCAATATAGTGTACTTATGTGGGCACCCTACCGTGTTTTCCGGACTATAAGCCGCTACTTTGTTTTCCTTTGAAACGGTTTGGCTTATTTATGGAGTTTTCTTTGCTAACTGCAGTTGTCATATTACCCCGACAGACACTGTAAAGGCGGATTGTTGTTTGGGCTTTGGCGCCATCTTTTGGATGAGTTTACTTACTGCACGTGCTGCGGGTTGACAATGTACTTTCTGTTTCGTGCCGGAAGTATATTCGTCCATAGCGTTTCTGCTCGAAATAATTCTTCATTCATCACTCCAAGCAACGTTTGTAGGTTTTACAATATAACTAAAACAATTCTGACTGACAAAACCAAACCGTTCCACGTGGGATGTCTACATGAGTGTTTTCCTGCACAGGTTTACCAGTGTCTGTATTAGTATTATTACCTTACAATGGCTACAATTACAATGTATGTATTGTTTCAGTTATGCAAATTCACCAAAACGTCATCAAGGAGTTATTGAGCCTGTTTAGCTGATTGCAAAGCTAGCCTCTGCAGCTAGTGGGTCCATGACGATTACTTTGGATTTGTTTGATCAGCCGCTTTACTGCCGTCTTACAGGCACCGTTTGAAAACAATTAAGGTATATAAATAAACATTTACAAAATCTTCCTTATCTGTGGTTGATGGTGAGGTGCAGCTAATATTGTGCGCAGCTTAAATACCAGTGCGCTCTATAACCCGGAAAATAGGGTATATGCTGCCGGCCAGCCTCCTCCCCTCTGCCGTGCACAGACTGTTCGCTGCAGCCTTTCGTGTCATTCCTTCTCGTCTCATGCCATCCCGCCTGCACTGATGTCTATAAAATAAACACTTCCCTGTATATTTGTCCACAACATTTCACACAGGCCTGTACAAATTTGGATTAGCCACAAAACTCTGATGAAAATGACGGCGCCGATGCATTATTACCTCTTGGTTTGAAGGACCACAATAGAGTGTCATGATCCGTGGCCCGGATCATGTTTTTGTTATTTTCTGTTAGTTTTGGACTCCTTTAGTTCCTGTTGTTGTGCACCCTTGAGTTTGTTTAGTTACCTTGGCTACTTATTATTTTCACCTGCCTCTGATTGGTGTTCGGGACGCTCACCTGTTCCCCGAGCACTAATCAGAGGCATTATTTAAGCCTGCCTTTGCCGGTCAGTCGGGCTGGCTTCATTCTGTCACGTGTGGGGGGTCGCAGCTTGCTGCAAGGTTCGTTCTCCCGGGATGCAGATGGACCACTCCGGACAAGGCGTGCAGGTAGGAACATGATTTATTCCTCAAAAATCAAACGCGTACCAAAAACAGACAACAAGCAAAAGGAAAAATGTGCTGATCGCACTCGAAGCAAACGCTAACACTTAGCATAGGCAAAAAGACAAGGAATACTCACGTAACTGTAGCAAAAGCAAACAAAGCCAGGCCGACTGACCGGCAAAGGCAGGCTTAAATAATGCCTCTGATTAGTGCTCGGGGAACAGGTGAGCGTCCCGAACACCAATCCAACGCCCTTAACACAAATTGTTTAGGGGTGATGGACGGCTGGGAAGCGCCTGAAGAGCTACAGCCAGCCACCGTAGCCCCCACTCCCTCCCCTCCGTTGCAAGTCTTGAGATGTATGTTGTAATATGTATATGTGCTTTGCTATGGAGGTTTATTTCCCACTTCAGACTGGACCCCCTTAGGAGCCCAGTCTAGATTGAATTTTTTTACTCATCCTCCCCCAGCGTTTACCTTTTTCCCATCTTTTACGGGGCGCCTTGTGGCGACTCATCAGCGTTCCTGTTCTGTAACCCTGTACACTGTTTGTTTGTCTAATCTTGAACGGGTTTGTGGATGCATGTGTGTGTGTGTAAGCCTGCCGCGTGTCTCTGTTCCACGGCCTTGGTGTTCTTGCCAGTCAGTCCAAAGTCAACAACAACAGGTGTGTGTCCATGAGAGACAAGAAGGGAATTTGTTGTGTCTTCGCCGCACTGTCCTTTGGGAGAGTCTCGAAGCCAGGGAAACAATCCAAGTTAGAATGTTTTGAATGCGAGTGAAAATACAATTTGCTTTTCACTCTAAATTGTCAATAACTGGTCCTCAAGTGCATCCTGCAGGGCAGACAGTCTGATGTTATCCAAAACAAAAGAGTGTCCACAGTTGTAGTTTTAGAGCTCCTATATGGAGTCTACTGACAGATATAAGTTCAAACTATATGCTACTTTGTATTACAAATGGCAACAGTGCAGGATGCATGTGCATGTACGAGCCAGTCTGCCTCACAACAAGCAGATAGAGAAAAATAAAGAACTTATTGACTACAGCGTCAGACTACAATGGCGGACTTGCATAAAGCGTTTCGGGTAAATTTTGACCATATATGAAGAGATCCGTTGACGGCACCAATGGGAAAAATGTCACACATTCAGCATAGAAGTATGAAGGAAGGGAGGATTATTTTAGAAATATCTCCACATTATTGGATTTCAAATTTTCAGGACTTATGCAGATCCCACATATACAAAAACAGGTACCAATAGGTAAGAAAAGCTGGTTTTGCACAATAGGTCCACTTTAAAGAGGAACTGAACTTTTTGGGGAATTTTTCCTATCGTTCACAATCATTATGAAAGACATGACGACGGAAGGATTTTTTAAAATGCATTCTAAATATTAAATAAACATAAATAAAAGTCCGCTTACGGGGAGGGAGCCAATGGGAGTTCCACTATTCAGTTAAGTTAAAAGTTAAAGTTAAAGTACCAATGATTGTCACACACACACCAGGTGTGGTGAAATTAGTCCTCTGCATTTGACCCATCCCCTTGTTCACCGCCTGGGAGGTGAGGGGAGCAGTGGGCAGCAGCGGTGCCGAGCCCGGGAATAATTTTTAACTCCCAGTTCCAACCTTTGATGCTGAGTGCCGAGCAGGGAGGTAATGGGTCCCATTTTTATAGTCTTTGGTGTGACTCGGCCGGGGTTTGAACTCACAACCTACAGATCTCAAGGCGGACACTCTAACCACTAGGCCACTGAATAGGCCGCCCGTAAAATCTGACAAATAACCATTCAAAAAGCGCTAACAATACTCAATTTGACAAATTGACTACAATATTAACTAAGTATTAGTGATATTGTTATTATAAATGCTAACGCAGACAAACTATTTATAGCGGCAACGTGATCACTTCCGTATGTCTCTATGTTAACATCATTGAGTGGTCTGCTGTTTCCTTGCTTCCTTTATCCCTGTAAATTTATTGTAGATCATAAATCATGCCTCTCACCTGGAAAGTAGATGTCTGAAAATATAATCCGACAAGTTGGTACACTTTGACAGCCATTTAGCACCTGGAACTGGCGAGAAGTACACGAAAAGTGCTCGTTCCCCCCCCACCCCCACCACGTTTCTTCGCGAGGATTTTGAGACTTTTTTCATCTAAATTTGGGGACGGTGTGGCGAAGTTGGGAGAGTGGCCGTGCCAGCAATCGGAGGGTTGCTAGTTCAATCCCCACCTTCTACCATCCTAGTCACGTCTGTTGTGACACTTCACCCTTGCTCCTGATGGGCCTGGTTAGCGCCGTGCATGGCAGCTCCCGCCATCAGTGTGTGAATGTGTGAATGTGAATATGTGTGTGTGAATGGGTGAATGTGGAAAATAGTGTCAAAGCGCTTTGAGTTCCTTAAAGGCCTACTGAAACCCACTACTACCGACCACGCAGTCTGATAGTTTATATATCAATGATGAAATCTTAACATTGCAACACATGCCAATACGGCCGGGTTAACTTATAAAGTGCAATTTTAAATGTCCCGCTAAACTTCCGGTTGAAAAAGCCTTTGGAGGATGACGTATGCGCGTGACGTAGCCAGGGGAACAGAGGTATGGCTTCCCCATTGAATACAATACAAAAAAGCTCTGTTTTCATTTCATAATTCCACAGTATTCTGGACATCTGTGTTGGTGAATCTTTTGCAATTTTTTTAATGAACAATGGAGATTGCAAAGAAGAAAGTTGTAGGTGGGATCGGTGTATTAGCGGCTGGCTGTAGCAACACAACAAGAAGGACTTACTTGGATAGCAGACGCGCCAGCCGATGCTAGCCGCCAACCACATCTGTGTTGGGGTGAAGTCCTTCGTCGCGCCGTCGATCGCTGGAACGCAGGTGAGCACGGGTGTTGATGAGCATATGAGCTCTGTGAGGTCCGGTTGCTAAGTTGCTAAGTTAGCCTTAGCGTCGTTAGCAACAGCATTGTTAAGCTTTGCCAGGCTGAGAATTATTAACCGTGTAGTTACATGTACATGGTTTAATAGTATTGTTGATCTTTTGTCTATCCTTCCAGTCAGGGATTTATTTATTTTGTTTCTATCTGCATTTGAGACAGATGCTATCACGTTAGCTCAGTAGCTAAAGAGCTTCGTCGATGTATTGTTGTGGAGATAAAAGTCACTGTGAATGTCCATTTCGCGTTCTAGACTCTCATTTTCAAGAGGATATAGTATCCGAGGTGGTTTAAAATACAAATCCGTGATCCACAATAGAAAAAGGAGAGAGTGTGGAATCCAATGAGCCAGCTTGTACCTAAGTTACGGTCCGAGCGAAAAAAGATATGTATTTCACTGCATTCTAGTCCGTCACTCTAACGTTCCTCATCCACGAATCTTTCATCCTCGCTCAAATTAATGGGGTAATCGTCACTTTCTCGGTCCGAATAGCTCTAGCTGCGTTGAAAACAATAGGAAAATATGAGGAAGTGAACAACTGACAACGTCACGCTACTTCCGGTAGGGGCAAGGCTTTTTTTTATCAGAGACCAAAAGTTGCGAACTTTATCGACGTTGTTCTATACTAAATCCTTTCAGCAAAAATATGGCAATATCGCAAAATGATCAAGTATGACACATAGAATGGATCTGCTATCCCCGTTTAAATTTAAAAAAATCCTTTCAGTAGGCCTTTAAAAAGGTAGAAAAGCGCTATACAAGAACATCCTAGCAGTCTGCATCCTAATGACAGCAAACATTGTACAGTAAGTAAAGTTTTAATATGTTTGCTGGCTCTAATACTCTGCAGTGAGTGAAGAAGAAAAAAAGCCAACCGCTGTGATGCGTTTTTTGAAATTAATGCACCACATTTGCTTAAATTGATCAAAATACGTAAATATTAAATGTTATTATAAATGTGGCCGTTACTACGTAACATATATACTTACATCATGTATATAAAATACTAATGGAGGTGTTTGGATGTTTTTTCAAGGTCTCTGAAGGCAGAATTGAACGGCTCCCATAGGCTCCATTGCAGACTTTTGATCGAATTAATTTAATATTTAGAATGCAAAAAAACATTTAAAAATCCGTCCGTCGTCATGTCTTGCATATTGATTGTGAACGATATTCCAAAAATTTAAAAAAAAGTGCAGTTCCCCTTTAAATCTTTTCTGATTGTACATGAAAATAGATTTTTCCTGATACCGCCATGCTCCATCCCACTTGTCCCCCACCTCTTCCGTCTTGTTGGATGTCTCACATCTCTATTCACCTTTCCATATTCTAATTTGCCTCTCCTCGTGTTATCAGTGTGTCCTGTAAAGCTTCATTTACAGAGTCAGCCCTAATCAGATGTGTACCAATGGAGGGCAGTTTGTGAGAGCAGCATGCCGCCTGTAAGATGGGAGGGCTTATCAGAAGGGGTGCGAGTCTTAAGCTCTCAATTATATGCGTGATGCCAAAAACGCAGGGAGGAGACGCGCGTATGCATGGTTTCCTGCACTTTTAGTGGCTTAGACTGTAGGTTTTTGTCATTCTTGTCAATGTGCTTTTGTCTCTTTCTAGTCTGACCCCCTCTGGTTTTGATTTCAAAGAGGCCTAAACCATAAGCCCAAGTACGACCTTAGCCTTACCTAATCACAAACCTCAAAGGTCCCATATGATAGTGCTTTTCAACAATTTTCTGTTGGCCTCAGAGGTCCCACAATCGTGCACTTGAACTGTGTTGTCCAAAATCGGGCTTTGGAATTTAGACAATATGAAAATGCTCTTACTAAAACCTACTGGGAACACGCCGTTTTTGTGTGTCTATTAGGGTTGTACGGTATACCGGTATTAGTATAGTACCGCGATACTAATGAATCACACTCGGTACTATACCGCCTCTGAAAAGTACATAACCCTACCAGGTACAGTAACGTATCTAGTCGATACTACCGTATTTTTCGGACTATAAGTCGCAGTTTTTTTCATAGTTTGGCTGGGGGTGCGACTTATACTCAGGAGCGACTTATGTGTGAAATTATTAACACATTACCGTAAAATATCAAATAATATTATTTAGCTCATTCACGTAAGAGACTAGACGTATAAGATTTCATGGGATTTAGCGATTAGGAGTGACAGATTGTTTGGTAAACGTATAGCATGTTCTATATGTTATAGTTATTTGAATGACTCTTACCATAATATGTTACGTTAACATACCAGGCCCGTTCTCAGTTGGTTATTTATGCGTCATATAACGTATACTTATTCAGCCTGTTGTTCACTATTCTTTATTTATTTTAAATTGCCTTTCAAATGTCTATTCTTGGTGTTGGGTTTTATCAAATAAATGTCCCCCAAAAATGCGACTTATACTCCAGTGCGACTTATATAAGTTTTTTTCCTTCTTTATTATGCATTTTCGGCCGGTGCGACGTATACTCCGGAGTGACTTATACTCCGAAAAATACGGTACTATGATTACGTCAATATTTGTTGACATCTTCTTTCATTTTTTTTAAATGTATATTATGTTTATGAACTCAGGAAATATGTATTTCACATGGGGACTTTGAATATGACCTGTAACTACTTGGTATCGGATTGATACCCAAATGTGTGGTATCATTCAAAACTAATGTAAAGTATCAAACAACGGAAGAAGAAATGATTATTATATTTTAATAGAAGTGTAGATAGAACATGTTAAAAGAGAAAGTAAGCAGATATTAACAGTAAATGAACAAGTAGATTAATAATTCATTTTGTACCACTTGTCCTTATTAATGTTGACAAAATAATAGAATGGAAAATGACATAATATGTTACTGCATATGTCAGCAGCTAAATTAGGAGCTTTTGTTTGCTTATTTACTAATAAAAGACAAGTTGTCTTGTATGTTCACTATTTTATTTAAGGTAAAACTTGCAATAAGAAACATATGTTTAATGTACCTTAAGATTTTTTATTAAAATAAAGCCAATAATGCATTTTTTTGTGGTCCCCTTTATTTAGAAAAATACCGAAAAGTATCAAAATTATTTTGGTACCGGTACAAAAATATTGGTATCGGGACAACACTAGTGTCTATAGTTTTAAACCTAACAAACAGTGCTATTGTGCATTCTTACTCTGCACTTGCCCAACGTAATATAAATGCTAGGTTAGCCAGTTTGCTAAAGAAAAATTACATTATGAAATTTACAATCCGCATGTCCGTATTGCAATGCTGTCATCCGTTAAGTGGTGGGCATATGTTGGCGGGCGGGCTCATTCGAGGAAGGAAGGAGGAGGTTTTTTTCTTGGTGACATCAGGAAAACACAAAACTTCAAAAGTGAGCATTTAAGGTCCTCTTGTGAGCTTAGAAACAGGCCCAAGGGACAACAGCATGATTAAAAAGTAAATTTTAGATAAACAAATAGGGCTGGGTACCGTTCACATTTTAACCATAAATTGGTAAGGTGCCGGTGCTTAAACAGTGCCTGGATCAGTACTTATTTACGATACTTTACTTTTTTTGTAAAAGACTAACAATTTAAATATTTTAATTATATATATTAAATGATTACTGAATGATACGTTTAACATGAAAACAAAAACAATTTTACAATTTACAACAAATTGTCATAAATACTGCAGCATTACAGAGCATTAGGAAAATGCATGCATTGTAATTCGTAATGCCAGGTGTTTGTGAATACAACCTGGCTTGTCCTAGCCTTCATTGGTGCATGATGAGGAAGTGATGTGTTGTTGTTGGTGTGGCTACTGGCTAGTGTAGTGTTGCGACTCTACAGGTGTTATACAGGCTGCCGTTGTTAAAGTTAAAAGTTAAAGTACCTCTGATAGTCACACACACACACACACTAGGTGTGGTAAAATTACCCTCTGCATTGGACCCATCCCCTTGTTCCACCCCCTGGGAGGTGAGGGGAGAAGTGAGCAGCAGCGGTGGCCGCGCTCGGGAATCATTTTGGTGATTCAACCCCCAATTCCAACCCTTGATGCTGAATGCCAAGCAGGGAGGTAATGGGTCCCATTTTTATAGTCTTTTGTATGACTAGGCCAGGGTTTGAACTCTTTGTCGCCAACAAAGATTAAAAAGCGCGTCAGACTCCGTGAGCTTCTGTCGAGACGCTACATTACTTAAAAGATGTTACTTGTAAAATAGATCCACCTTTTTTTCAATCTGGTTACCATTTACGTCATAGTGGTAGTAGTATATTCAATCTATCCTGCTGTACTAGTTGTAGACTGACTACTGTACGTTATTGAATATCCAAGTCTTATTTATCTAGTATTGGGACTATATAATGCAATGGTCACTGGAGTTTGAAGGGTGTTCACACATGGAATTAGTTTCTTTTTTTAATGATTTATCTCTGCTCGAGGAAATGTAGGTGTGTATTTAAATGTTTTAGTTAGTCATAAAGAAGTTGGTTGATGGCAAACTTTCTCAAGTGCTCGTCGGAGTACTATTGAGCACTTTAGGAATGTGCTTTTTTAATAGGTGGTTACAATAGTGAATAGACAACTCTATACTGAAAATGATGAACAAAAGTCCTTTCTATGCTCTCCACTTAAAATTTCAGCATCCACATTGAACATTATATTCACCCTACGGTCTTGAGTAGAAAACACAGAAATACAGCAAACAAGGGGCTTTTCTATTGGACTCCCAAGGCCATTCAACGCGATGTAGCACCAGGTTTGAATCAAATGAAGCATGAAAAGGTGAGTTCCGGGAGACAAAACAATAAGTTGTGTTAGAGAATTTCAGCTGTTGGAGTTGACTGGTTCAATGCAGCTTGAGAGAGAGAGAAATCATGCACAGCTTGACCTTGCCTTTTCCCGCTTGGGCATCAGTGAAGCCTCCAGCCACCGACAGCCATATGATACTAAAAATCTGCTTATGTATCCACCTGTAAAATCTGACCGTCCCTTTAAGTTATTTTACTGCCTATAAGCAACGAGCAGGTAATGTTCCAAGGAAAGGTTGTGTCTTCAAGGCTTCAATGACATGTTAACAGTCCCTGCGAAAGTCAAATAATACAGCATACATACAGCATCATGGCCAAATGTATTGCAGTTTGCCACTGATGCTGAAAAATGTACCCACATCATTTAATTATATTTTAAATGAAAACCTTTTGTAAACTATAAAGCTAATGTTTTAATCTATATTCTAATGTTACTAAATGTAAAGTAAGCATAACCACTCTAAAAAACACAGCCCGAGGTTGTCCCACAAACAGTTAATCATGTAGTACTTCGGACAACAACATTTAGTTCAACACAACAGGGCTTCTGTTAGGACTGTGATACAATAAATACAAATGAACTTGATAACTTTTCCGGCATAGATACATTCCCATGTCTAATTGTCCGTTTGTGTTTGTTTCCATTGGCTGTTGCTTCTAATCAGGGTACAAGAGGGTTCACTCCGTGAATCGCTCTCAGCACCTGAACGCGTTTATTCAGTAGCATAATTGAATTAATAGAGTGAACAGAGGAGGTTAAAAACAATATGCAACCCTGGATGCAGACAGGCCTGTGGCCGAGCTGACGAGGGTGTCGTGTGCGTACTCAATTTAGTGGAAATCGGAGTGCCCACGAAGAAGGATGTTGATGGCAGACGCACCTAGCATAGCCTTCAAGTCCTAGTTTGCTCGCTCTGTCTGGCCGGAAGATAGACTGACAAATGCCCACAGTGGCCTGCAGAATCCCGTCCAGACTCGGGAGACAAACTGCGTGCCTCTGTCAGATACCAAGTCCAAGGCTATGCCGTGAATACCAAACACATGCCTGACTAACAGCAGGGCCGTCTTGAGCAATGACATGGGCCATTGAGGAGAACCTGTCCAAATCTGTTAGGACCACTGCATTTCCGCAGGATGGAGGAAGACCATTGAGGAAGTCTGAACCAATATGAGACCATGGTCGAGGCGGGATGGGCAATGGCCGTAGCAGACAAGCAGAAGGGCGATGAGATGATTTTCCACGGGCACAGACAAAGCGATCAACGACAAACTCCCTGATGTCAGCAGTCATAAAGGGCCAATAGAACCTTTGAGCAATGACAAATTGGGTGCGACTGATTCCAGGATGGCAAGCAACCTTTGACTTGTGGCCCCACTGCAGCACCTTAGTCCTCAGCTGTGCAGAAACAAATAGCTTGCCGGCAGGGCACCCCTTCGGTACTTGCATACCCTCTGCTGATTCCAACACGCCTCTCTCCAGCTCCCACTGGAAAGCCCCCACTATCATGGCCACAGGTATGATGTGTTCCGAAGTAGAGTCATCAGAAAGGAGGGCTTTGTCTCCCTCCCTTACCAGGTAGTAAGCGTTGCGGAGGTGTACTTTAGAAAACAATGGTGGGGGAGTGTAGAGACGTGAATACAGAATCTATAAGAGAAAGGGGGTGCTTGTTTTTAACTGAGACAGAGGTAGAGCTTTTAATGCTGAAGTGAGACAATGTCTTTCAAACCGCATAGTAACCTCTAGCGCTCTATATGGCGGAGGGGTCGGTGAAGAACTTAAACTGGTGCTAGAGACAACCTATCCGGGTGGCGTGCTCTTATCCTCCTCAACATTACAGAGTATTTTCCACCTGAATCTCTGGAGAACCGCTCAGGACTTGAGAGCTGCGGGCAGAGGGCTGGAATGTTGACATCAGGAGTCACAAGAATGATGAGGTTGTGTGGAGTCTCAAAAATGAGCGTAGCAGGTGTGGAGGACAAGGTGCCATTATGTAGTGAGGAAAGGAGGCTGTGGAGGTGAGTCTCAACCAGACCTTGTTGCCCAGCTACCCCTTTTAAACAGGTGCTCAAGGAGTCATTGTGGTCTTCCTGCCTGTCCAGAAGTTGAGCCTGTGCATGAAGAGCCCTTTGGATAGAGTCAGTCTCCACAGGGTACATTTTTGCCGGATGATTCTTTTACGACTGATGGTAAGCCAGAAGTCAGACCCCAAAGCAGAGAACGTGTAGACAGGATGGCGTATACATTTAATAAATAATAAAAAATGTGCACTACAAGGTGTTGCAGTGGCTCTACCCAGGAACTCTAAATAAGGGCGACTGCAAACAGAAGACAGAACCAGCAACAGAGTGACCACATGACATTATCAGTCATCCACACTCTTTGTCTCTGTGGGCGTAGGCACACACCTTGCTCGTCGCTAGTGAGAAGCACCACAAGTAAACAAAAATCTACGGCACTTCAAGATGTTCAATATTTATTGATGTGCATTGTTTGCACACAGAGATTGAGGTTCAAATGTATTTATTTAGAAGAATGAAAAGGTATTGACCTTCCAATTACATTGTTACAAAAAACTAATAAGAATTGAAGGTTTATTGTGTTTGAAAAGGTTACTTGCATTATAAGTCTTGTATTTTCTGATTACTAGTGTATAATTTGGTCTCAAAATAATGGTGACAATAATATTGTTTATCGGAAATTTGTGGCAGCAAAATGTGTTTCTGATACCATCTCTGAAGGGACGACTTCATTCCTAAATCCTGGCTTTAACAGGCAGTATAAAATGAGCTAATACCAAATGGACCAAGACGGCACCATATATAAGACGATCCCTCTTTTTAAAGACAGGTTTTTAATTTAGTTCTAGTACCAACAGTTGCTTTATTGGTCATCATAACAGTTCTTTGCTAACTTGCTAACAACATTGTTATGTTTTGGCTGCATCTCAGTTCACTTGTGTGAAAGTCTAAATTTCTTAGGCAGAAGTCAAATATAAGACAATATCTTTTTTAAACTGTGTATGTGACAAGCGTCTTTGCACTCTTCAGTGCCAAACTGGAAAAAAACAATTCAGAATGAAACGCAATGTAGGGGAATGAGGGGTCTTCTCTACATTATTTGATTTTATTCAAGAGGGCAGCCAGAAAATGGAACACTGCAGTTAGGCAACAACAACAGAAGCCGATATTAGTATGTTTATTTCTGTCATATCCATTTTCTATTAACTGCAATGATGGTTGATTCCATAGCTTGTAGCTCTGCAAAGGACTTTCTCTATCTGTGTAAATAATCATGCACAGCGGTTGGCTTCATGACATCACCGCTGTAATCCTTAGAGTCGACCTTTGTGCCTTTCGGGCCAAGAAAAACAAAGCCCGAGGCACAACTGTCAACACGTCAGATTTGATCTAAGCTGACTGGCCAAAACAGATTCCGAAAGATCGATATCAATATGATCTTTGTGCTCGCGTGCCGTGCGTGTCATTTTATATTTGCATGCCTTATTTCAAAAATAATGTCTGACGGCTTTGCTGAAGAAAGTTAGTGTTGGGTTTGGTTAACCTTCCCAGTAATCTGCCAAAAAAACGACCCTTTATTACACAAAGACTTCCTTTCAGTGCCCCCAGTTTAGCAGGAAAGCAGCTATTATAAGGTCAATGTTACCATTATTATTTCTTATTAGTCCACGTGAAAACCCATGGGAGTTTTTACATAAATACACACTGAAATGCCAATTGGCGTCCTGATTCAGTGCCAAGAAGAGGCACTCTCTAGGGAGCTGGAGTCAACATTGACTTTGCCGTTTTGTGTTTATTGTTAGGACATGATCGAGGACAAAGTCAACAACAAGCAAAAAAAAAAGAAAAAAAAGAAGCCAGACATGCATACTTTCTTTGCCATCGGATTTCTGAGGCCCGTGCAAAAGGCGCTCGATTTCTCAGCTGCGATGGCGGATGTGCATTTTTTTTCTTTCTAAAGAGTATGTTTGTGAGACACAGGGGCTCTCGGATTGATTGGAGTGCCTCTCCATTCTATACGGCCGTGCCGCGTCGTGGGTCGCCCAACAAAGACGCGACCAAACAAGATGCATTTTGTACACACCTCCTCCTGTCTTGTGCACAATAAGAGATGTCTAAGTGGCCTTGGCTCCTGGCAGGCACAATCAATGCGGACATACGCGTACATATTCACAAATATACAATCACTTTCAGACTCCTGTTCACTCCCATCAGACATAAAGCATCGGAATGGAGTGGAGTGGAGAAGGCCTGCAAAGTGGCTAATGTTTTTGTTCTTTATTGTGGTTGTAAACTGTAATGGACTTTTCAGCAGTGTCTTCTTTATCTGAATAGATTATAAAAAAAATAAAAATAGGATGCCTCTGTAGAAAACATCCTTGCAGATTTCATTTTGTTCCGGTACAAACATCAATAAAGTCAAATTAATGGAAATAGATGCAGGAATATGACATACTCGCGAGCATATGGCATTTACGTTTGACAGTCCGAGCATGAAATACTGCTTTCTCTCTTTTAAACGCGCCTATTTGGGCCTGTTTTACACATTCTCCCCCCCTGCTTACTATGCACAGACCATAGTCCATTGCTAAGTGCAGGTGAAAAAAGCCATTAAGTTGCTGGCAGGGAGGTGTGTGTCTGCGAGTGTGTGCACGTGTGTGTGTGTGTGTGTTTGTGTAAGTGACAGGAAGACAGATTGCTGCCCATTCCGAAACATGACATTCTAATCGGTGTGCATGTTAATTAAGAAGCTTTATTGAAATGTTTCTGGTGGCTAGAGAAATTGAAGGCTTAATGAAAGGAATATAGGCGTAGACTGTGTGTGTGTGTGTGTGTGTGTGTGTGTGTGTGTGTGTGTGTGTGTGTGTGTGTGTGTGTCTGTGTGTGTGTGTGTGTGTGTGTGTGTGTGTGTGTGTGTGTGTGTGTGTGTGTGTGTGTGTGTGTGTGTGTGTGTGTGTGTGTGTGATTGCACATGCAGTGAAGTGACTTGCTACTTGCATTTGTCGCTTAACATTTTGCTCCTTTTTTCCTTCAACTTCAGTCTCCTGAAAGGTTACACATTGATTAGCTTGGTGTTAGTTTGACATAGATTACCGGTACACCTTTTTTTTTTTTTTTTTTTTTTTTAAGTAAAAACAGCATCTGCTTCTTATTTGGATTCTACAATACTTACAGTCATGGTCAAAAGTTTACATACACTTGTAAAGAACATAATGTCATGGCTGTCTTGAGTTGACCAAAGAACTTTCCTCCAGAAGGTCTTATCTTTGTCCATGTGATGTCAGATGAAACAAAAATTGAGCTGTTTGGACACAATACCCAGCAATATGTTTGGAGGAGAAAAGGTGAGGCCTTTAATCCCAGGAGCACCATGCCTACCGTCAAGCATGGTGGTGGTAGTATTATGCTCTGGGCCTGTTTTGCTGCCAATGGAACTGGTGCTTTACAGAGAGTAAACGGGACAATGAAAAAGGAGGATTACCTCCAAATTCTTCAGGACAACCTAAAATCATCAGCCCGGAGGTTGGGTCTTGGGCGCAGTTGGGTGTTCCAACAGGACAATGACCCCAAACACACATCAAAAGTGGTAAAGGAATGGCTAAATCAGGCTAGAATGAAGGTTTTAGAATGGCCTTCCCAAAGTCCTGACGTGTGGACAATGCTGAAGAAACAAGTCCATGTCAGAAAACCAACAGATATAGCTGAACTGCACCAATTTTGTCAAGAGGAGTGGTCAAAAATGTAACCAGAAGCTTGTGGATGGCTACCAAAAGCGCCTTATTGCAGTGAAACTTGCCAAGGGACATGTAACCAAATATTAACATTGCTGTATGTATACTTTTGACCCAGCAGATCTAGTCACATTCAGTAGACCCATAATAAATTCATAAAAGAACCAAACTTCATGAATGTTTTTTTGTGCTCCAATCACTCTACCAAAAAAAAATAAGAGTCGTAGATATTATTGGAAACTCAAGACAGCCATGACATTATGTTCTTTACAAGTGTATGTAAACTTTTGACCACGACTGTACCTCCAAAATAATTACTCTCACTCTCTGCAAGGGATGAATATGAATATGTAAGTGACAAAAGTGAGTACATCCCTCACTTTTGTCACTGTATGTGCTTCCTCGGCGCAATAGTACGTAAATCCATCTTGGATACACTTTACAGTAAATAGTGTAGAACTTGTTCAGCATGGTAGATTTACTTTCCTGATCCAGCACACAGCTTGTATTGATTAAATAGCTGGCAACATAACTGAGTTTACCTCACAGTAGAGATGGGAATTGATAAGATTTTTCCGGCTCCACTTTCGATTTTGCTTGACAATTCGATTCCTTAACGGTTCTCCTATTGATTCTTATTTAGACACAAAAGAGAACAAAAGGGCGGATTAGCAGCTGTTTTGTTTAGTTTAGAGATAATGTGACTGTACAAAGCCAACAGTAAGGTCTTGCAGTTTTTTTGGAATGGTGCCTGTCATTAAAAAAGACAAAAGTAATTTTTTATTTTTTTTTTGCATTCCAATTTGTAATAACCGGCTCGTTCTAGATGGCTAACAATGCAGCTAATGGGATCAATCCATTCTGCCTCTAAATCACTTGGAAATGCTTCCAAAAACAGCCAACAATAAAGTATTGGTTATTGTTGTTTGCGTTAGCACTTACAGTATAAGAACAACATCACTAATATTTGGTTAATATTCAGGTCATGATATGTATACAGAGTATTATTGGTGGGTTTTGGATGGTTATTTAGAGGGTTTTTCTGGGCGAAATAGAGAGCCCCCATTGACTACATTGTTAGCAGACTTTTTATGTATTTAAAAGGGTTATACTTGTATAGCTCTTTCCTACCTTCAAGGTACTCAAAGCGCTATGACACTATTTCCACATTCACTCATTCACACACTGATGGCGGGAGCTGCCCTGCAAGGCCCTAACCACGACCCATCAGGAGCAAGGGTAAAGTGTCTTGCTCAAGGATACAACGGACATGACTAAGATGGCGCAAGCTGGGGATGGAACCAGCAACCCTCAAGTTGCTGGCATGGCCGCTGTATCAACAAAGCCGCGCCGTTCGCCGTTATAATCCCGGATGTGTTTATTTTGTCTTTAGAATGTATCGTGAGCCAATAAAAAATGACATTTAAGTTATATGTCAATAGTATGGTGGTTGTAGTAGTAAATTCTTGCAGCGTACTGTACACTATGGGGTAGTTGAAAGTTGATTGTTGTAAATGCAGGTGGTTTTTGACAACTCTTAAATGAACTGTTAAAACTGTTTAGCAAAGTACTTTTATGATAATAATCCTTAAAGTGCAGTAATATCATACACACAACTTTAAAAGCTCATAGTTTCCATTTCGGTTCAAGCACCTCGTAATGCTTCATGCTACAAGCACTTCACACTCATTGGCATTGTTGTATACTACAGGGGTGTCAAACACACGGCCCTCAGGATGAGTTTGCTAAGTATAAAAATTAGCCGAAATTTTTGAATGAAAGAAACTGCTGTTCTAAATGTGTCCACTAGATGTCACACTAGCAATTATTTGTATCTTTGTAGATGATGCTACATATGTAAAAAAAACAACAAAAAAACACCTCATGATGTTAGTGCACCAGTCGAGGAAAATGAGCAAACTACATAAATAACATCTTGTAATTTGATTTTGATATTATTGTTTTATCTTGATGGATTGAAAATGAACACCAATGAGATGACTGATGAACATTATTATTTATTCAGAAAGTACAAAAAACGACAAATAAAGAATACTATTAACTGCAACATGTACGTGTAAAAAAAAAACCAACAACATTATGATTTGTACATTTTCCGAATGTGCTTGTTCTATTTTTAAACAAAGATAACAATCTGATATTGTCTTTATTTTTAAGTTATCATGCCACAATTTTACCTGTCCGGCCCACTTGGGAGTACATTTTTCTCCATGTGGCCCCCGATCTAAAATGAGTTTGACACCCCTGGTCTACTATCTAACTTAACTTTTATAGAAAGTGCTTTGTTTATTTTTATTTAGATTGCATTTTATGAAGTTAATTTTTTTGGAACCTGCTGAACTTGCATCAGGTCACTGATGGAAAAAAAATAGGTGGCTATATCGCATACTTTGCTACAAAAGAACCCCGCGTCTAACATGCGGCAACACAACTAGAGGTCACGCTCGCGATGATGAGCCTCTCGATACGTAATTACCATTCTGTCTTCCCAAGGGCTCTTCCTTGGACAGCCCCTCAGCTTGCTTGTGTATCCGCAGCCCCCGGTGGAGAACATGAAGGATGGTGACTGACAGACCAGGGACAGGGTGACAAACAGGTTCCATCCGCAGCACCGGCTATTGATTTCAGCTCAGAGGTCTCCGCTTCATATGGCACAGTCAGGGTCAGCCGGCTGCCTACTGTACGCCGTAGCTAGTAATGGGGGACTGAGAAGACATTCTTATCATCACGGTCAGTTGCAAACGGGGATGTGACGTTGGCGAGCTGCAATTTTGCGATAACCTGCGCCCACCAAGCCATGCCGAGTATTACCGAAAATCATATACTACAATAGACGTTGATTATACTCCATCTAGTCGCGTGGGATACTCGTGGCGTAGTAGCTGCCGTTCAGAGCGTGCAGAGCGGTTTCCCATAGTGCCTGGAAGAACATCAGTAGGTCACTGGCTTTGCTCTTGTTTGCATTTTTATTAGCATTTGTAGTATGTGCCAAAGGCTTGTGCTCAGTATTGCAGTGAAACCAGAGGGGTTATCTGGCTAGTTGTGTGATAAGATTCCCTGGTCTTATTCCAGCTTAATATTCATTTATAAATGGTGTCTTAGAAATAGGGAAAACCTTTACAAAGAAATGTGTACATTTTAATCCCTGCAGATTCATTGTGATATTCTGTTTGTACACATTGCAATGGAGTGTGTGTACAAAACCCAAAACCAGTGAAGTTGGCACGGTGTGTAATTTGTAAATAAAAACAGAATACAATGATTTGCAAATCCTTTTCAACTTATATTCAATTGAATAGACTGCAAAGACAAGATATGTATTGTTTGAACTGAGAAACTTAATTTTTTTTTTTTTTCAAATAATCATTAACTTAGAATTTAATGGCTGCAACACATTGCAAAAAAAAGTTGGCATAGGGTCATTTTTACCACTGTGTTACATGGCCTTTCCTTTTAACCACACTCAGTTCGGGAACTGAAGAGACACATTTTTGAAGGTTTTCAGGTGGAATTCTTTCCCATTCTTGCTTGATGTACAACTTAAGTTGTTCAACAGTCCGGGGTCTCTGTTGTGGTATTTTACGCTTCATAATGCGCCACACATTTTCAATGGGAGACAGGTCTGGACTACAGGCAGGCCAGTCTCTTTTACTCGGAAGCCACGCTGTTGTAACACATGGTTTGGCATTGTCTTGCTGAAATAAGCAGGGGCGTCCATGAAAAAGACCTTGCTTGGATGGCAACATATGTTGCTCCAAAACCTGTATGTTGTACCTTTCAGCATTAATGGCGCCTTCACAGATGTGTAAGTTACCCATGCCTTGGGCACTAATACACCCCCATACTATCACAGATGCTGGCTTTTGAACTTTGCGCCTAGAACAGTCCGGTTGCTTCTCTCCCTCTTTGGCCCGGAGGACACGACGTCAACAGTTTTGAAATGTGGACTCGTCAGACCACAGAACACTTTTCCACTTTGCATCAGTCCATCTTAGATGAGCTTGGGCCCAGCGAAGCCGGCAGCGTCTCTGGGTGTTGTTGATAAATGGCTGTCGCTTTGCAGAGTAGAGGTTTAACTTGCACTTACAGTCTTTTTTGCCACTTGTGCCAGCTTTTTTGAAACATGTTGGAGGCATTAAATTCAAAATGAGCTAATATTTGCAAAAAAATAACAGTTTATTAGTTCAAACATTAAGTATCTTGTCTTTGTTCAATTGAATATAAGTTGAAAAGGATTTGCAAATCATTGTATTCTGTTTTTATTTACGATTTACACAACGTGCCAACTTCACTGGTTTTGTGTTTTGTAATATAGTGTATGCTATTACGGGGTTTGTTTGTCCACTGTGCGATACCTACCTGGCTCACCACGACTCAATTTGATATTTAAACTTTTCTGTTGGTAATACGAGTCAACTAAACACCCACTCAAACACCTGGCGAGGAAACAAGCACTCCAGAGTCGGGACCCGGGGTGGACCGCTCGCCTGTGCATCGGTTGAGGACATCTCTGCGCTGCTGACCCGTCTCCGCTCGAGATGGTCTCCTGCTGGCCCCACTATGGACTGGACTCTCACAATATTATGTCAGACCCACTCGACGTCCATTGCATCCGGTCTCCCCTAGGGGGGGGGGGGTTACCCACATATGCGGTCCTCTCCAAGGTTTCTCATAGTCATTCACATCGACGTCTCATTGGGGTTGTGAGTTTTTCCTTGCCCTTATGTGGGCTCTGTACCGCGGATGTCGTTGTGGCTTGTGCAGCCCTTTGAGACACTTGTTATTTAGGGCTATATAAATAAACATTGATTGATTGACTCAAGCAGTACTCAAAGCAACCTGCCTTAAGGTAGTGTTGCAATTTTCAACGCTAACAAAGCAGGTATGTCTGATATAAAACGCTCAAATGTGAAGTAAGGCTCCGCTTTTCCAAAATGTGCTATCTTGATTACTAACTTACATCGGTTTCCGTTTCAGTTCAAATGTGAAAAATACCTACCCCCAGTACCTGATCAGCTGGGTGTCCAAATGTGCCAACTCGATACCATATGGGTGTTATAAACCCGTGCTAGTCGCACATTGGTTGAGCAGATGGCTTGTATCCATGTAGCCAGGTTACATGGCTTGGAATGACATAAACAATCACGTTCACATTAGCTTACCCTATGTCATCCAGTATTATACTCTATAATTCCCACTTGGCTGCAGCGGCCCTTGTTTTTCTGCTCTTGGTCTCCTATTGGATAAAATTGATCTCCTGATAACAAAACACATGCTGAGAAGTAAACACCCCCTTTTCTCTACTATTGGCCGTTGTTGTTGTATGTTTGGGTGTCTTGCTGCGTTGAACGTAGCCTGGTTTCTCTCACTTATTTCTTCTTCTTCTTTCTTTTAGACAAGATTCAGGTGTACCCTCAACTTGTTTCATTAGTCATCTGCAGATACACCTGAATTGTGTCTGAATTGAAGAAGCTGAAAAAAAAAATCCAATAAGATGACGTAAGATAATTTGAGATACATTTTGGTCCAACATAAATTCCTAATAAAACATATCTTCTATGAAAAATAATAATTTCTGAATGTTTTGACTTTGTCGTCCTTGATTCGACTCTCATCGTTTACGCTTTTCATCCTTTTTGTTATGCTTTTTTAAACTTTTCAAAAATCTATAAGGGACTACTGGAATGCAACACACACTATATTGCCAAAAAGTATTTGGCCACCCATCCAAATGATCAGAATCAGGTGTCCTAATCACTTGGCCCGGTCACAGGTGTATAAAATCAAGCACTTAGGCATGGAGACTGTTTCTACAAACATTTGTGAAAGAATGGGCCGCTCTCAAGAACTCAGTGATTTCCATGAACTGTCATAGGATGCCACTTGTGCAACAAATCCAGTTGTGAAATTTCCTCGCTCCTAAATATTCTGGGTTTGGAGGTTGCCAGGAGAACGGTATATTTCGGACTGCATTGTGCCGAGTGTGAAATTTTGGTGGAGGAGGAATTATGGTGTGAGGTTGTTTTTCAGGAGTTGGGCTTGGCCCCTTAGTTCCAGTGAAAGGAACTTTGAGTGCTCCAGAATACCAAAACATTTTGGACAATTCCATGCTCCCAACCTTGTGGGAACAGTTTGGAGCGGGCCCCTTCCTCTTCCAACATGACTGTGCAGCAGTGCGCAAAGCAAGGTCCATAAAGACATGGATGACAGATGAACTTGACTGGCTTGCACAGAGTCCTGGCCTGAACCCGATAGAACACCTTTGGAATTAATTAGAACGGAGACTGAGAGCCAGGCCTTCTCGACCAACATCAGTGTGTGACCTCACCAATGCGCTTTTGGAAGAATGGTGGAACATTCCTATAAACACACTCCGCAACCTTGTGGACAGCCTTCCCAGAAGAGTTGAAGCTGTAATAGCTGCAAAAGGTGGACCCACATCATATTGAACCGTATGGGCTAGGAATGGGATGGCCCTTCAAGTTCATATGTGAGTCAAGGCAGGTGGCCAAATACTTTTGGCAATATAGTGTATTTTAAAGCACTGATGATAGAAGCCCGTTTTACTGCGTCTTGGACATTTACCATAGTGCCTTAGTGAGTTACAGTCCAGTATGTCCTTGTTCAGAGGCGTGGGAGGGAGGCTACGGGCAGGGGTTGTCAGATTGTTTTTTATATACTTTAATGACAAACAAATGAAATTAAAATGAAAGCTCTGCGCGCTGATGTGTAGAGTTGTTTGTGATGCACGTCCATTTTAATCAACATTGGCTGTATTTTACATTAACGGCTGACATGGATCGGCTGGTCTTTAAAGCAGTTAGCTGCAACAGGCGTCCTCCGGATCACATGTAGAATACTCTCGGAAATGTGCTTTTCCTTTGTGAATAAATAGGCTTTTAATGTTTCTCTCTAAAATAATAAAGTTGTCTTACCCAACGCCATATATCATCTAGTGCAGGGGTGTCAAACGTACGGCCAGCGAACAGGTTTTATCCTGCACGCGGGATGAGTTTGCTAAGTATAAAATGACCCGAAATTTTGGAATGAAAGAAACTGCTGTTCTAAATGTGTCCACTAGATGTCGCAATAGCAATTATTTGTATCTTTGTAGATTATGCTACATATGTAAAAAACAAACAAACAAATAAACCACATAAATAAACTACATAAATAACATCCTGTAATTTGATTTTGATATTATTTTTTCATCTTGATAGATTGAAAATTAACACCAATGAGTTGATTGATGAAAATTATCACATAATTTATTCAGAAAGTATAAATAACGACAAATAAAGATAGAATACTATTACCCGCAACATTTAAGTGTAAAAAAACCCCAACAACATTATGATTTGTACATTTTCAGAATATGCTTGGTCTATTTTTAAACAAAGAAAACAATCTGAAGTTGTCTTTATTTTTAAGTTATCGTGCCGTGATTTTACCAGTCGGGCCCACTTGGGAGTAGATTTTTCTCCATGCGGCCCCCGATCTAAAATGAGTTTGACACCCCTGATCTAGTGTCAAAATGTACAATTTCACATTTATAATTACTTAAGGCCTTATCATAGCTCAAGGTGACTATAGTTGCTGGTAGAAATAGTTAACAAATTTAGTCACGTGGTTAAAACGTGACTCTGAAGTGAATACTTTGTGCCTCACCCGGGGTCTACCTCCTGCAGCCCACAGGTAAATTGAGTTTGAGACCCCGATCTCGAGGAAGTACAATTTGTAACAAAGTTTCCTGAGGCAAACCTGCACAGGGATCATTACCATTGCCAGAGGAGGCGGCCGCGTCCTGGCGGTGTCCAATTTGCCTCAACTCCCACCGGGGTCCGAGGTGTCCAGCAGCGGTGGCACTATGGCGTCAGAACAGTGCATAAATTATTGCACGTAAAAACCCTCTGTGTTCGCGTCGACTCATTTTGCAACCGCACTGACTCATTTTACGTTTGCGCGGCCTCTGTGCACGCAATGTCTTTTTTATGCGCAATGATTTTGGCACTGTTGTGACGCCATACCACACGGAGGGGTGATTCAATGTTCCACGTTTTGACTGTGATGTTGATAGTCAAATCAGACTCCATCAAAGTTGCATAGTTGGATATTCTAAGACAACCCGACTAATCTGGTGGCATGCTATATTTTAGATGGATAGGAACTTTATTAAACCCTTGAAAAAGTTACCTCAGGGCAATTTTAATTCCAGCAGCAGCAGGTAGCACCAACAATCCAGGAAGAGTTTAGCAGCAGTTTGTGCACCACTGCTGTTGCAAGGATGTCTTGGGGCAAATAGCTGTTGGCTAAATTGTGTTAAAATGGTCTGTTCCTTGATGCTTTTGAGATGAAATTGTTCAGATTTTGGATTACAAAAATTTATTTATTCTCCAAATTGCAAAAATGTAACTCCAAGTAAAACTAAAATGTCCGAAAAAACAACAACATTTTGAACAAGAAATGCATGTTACTGTTGTTGACCAATGTCCTTATGATGATCATTGGGTGCCATCCTTGGTTTACATGCATCGATATCTGGACCCTAAATAAAAGTTTTTCAGATGTTTTTTTGTTGGGAAAAAAATAACGTCTTATATTCAGATCAACATAGTACTTGAAATAAACATAGTTGATAAAATGTTTTAATCAAGTAAATGGTGTTTTGTAAGTCCATTGTTTGTTTCTGTTGATTATTTTGCCTTTGATTTTAGATATATAATGTTAAATTAAATCCTCGTGAAAAATGCTAAATTGTTAGCACATTTTATTGTCATCTACAGCAACTGCTGAAATAAAAGTACGAAGGGTGCTCAAAAAATTTGATTTACATCCGAATCGCAGTTTTTATTTACTCTGGTTTTAAATTGATTCCTAATGTTTAGGAATGTATGTATATGTATGTATGTATGTATGTATGTATATATATGTATGTATATATATATATGTATGTATGTATATATATATATATATATATATATATATATATATATATATATATATATATATATATATATATATATATATATATATATATATATATATATATATATATATATATATATATATATGTATGTATGTATGTATGTATGTATTTATATATGTATGTATATATATATATATATACACTACCGTTCAAAAGTTTGGGGTCACCCAAACAATTTTGTGGAATAGCCTTCATTTCTAAGAACAAGAATAGACTGTCGAGTTTCAGATGAAAGTTCTCTTTTTCTGGCCATTTTGAGCGTTTAATTGACCCCACAAATGTGATGCTCCAGAAACTCAATCTGCTCAAAGGAAGGTCAGTTTTGTAGCTTCTGTAACGAGCTAAACTGTTTTCAGATGTGTGAACATGATTGCACAAGGGTTTTCTAATCATCAATTAGGCTTCTGAGCCAATGAGCAAACACATTGTACCATTAGAACACTGGAGTGATAGTTTCTAGAAATGGGCCTCTATACACCTATGTAGATATTGCACCAAAAACCAGACATTTGCAGCTAGAATAGTCATTTACCACATTAGCAATGTATAGAGTGTATTTCTTTAAAGTCAAGACTAGTTTAAAGTAATCTTCATTGAAAAGTACAGTGCTTTTCCTTAAAAAATAAGGACATTTCAATGTGACCCCAAACTTTTGAACGGTAGTGTATGTATGTATGTATGTATGTATGTATGTATGTATGTATGTATGTATGTATGTATATATATATATATATATATATATATATATATATATATATATATATATATATATATATATATATATATATATATATATGTATATATGTATATATATATATGTATGTATATATATATATATATATATATATATATATATATATATATATATATATATATATATATATATATATATATATATATATATATATATGTATGTGTGTATATATATATATATATATATATATATACATATACATATATATATGTATGTATGTGTATTTGTGTGTTTGTGTGTGTGTGTATACATATACAGTGTGTATATATGTATATATATTAGGGTTGTACAGTATAACCTTAAGACTGTTTTAATGAATTAAAAACTGCCTCTGAAAAATACCGTTATTTAAAAAAAATGTAATGGTCATGACGGCACGACGTGACTACATTGCTGGTTTTACGAGCAGAGGAGCATGTTGGGCATGTTTTTTTTTTACATTTATTCATACATTTGATA